>NC_139539.1:64298975-64627618 GCF_965153285.1 Podarcis tiliguerta
TTTTGGCTGACCCATAAGAGATTGTGAAAAGGGGAAAATTTGCTGATGAAGAGGTTAAAGATTCTAGAAGAATAAATTCATGTGTTCACAGATTTTTAGATTGGGGGTGGGGAGAGTGACTATGGGTGGAGTTCAATGTCACACCAAGACGATTGTTCCATTAGCTACCGTATTTTTCGTCCCATAGGACGCTCCGTCCCATAGGACGCACCTACTTTTTGGGGGGGGAAATAAAGGAAAAATTTTTTTCCCTTTATTTCCCCCCCAAAACCAGGTCGGGGAACAGTGGGATGGCGGCGCTGCGCCTCCCCGCTGTCCCCCGACCTTGTGGGGCTGGCCGATGTCTGCCTGGCGCCAGGGCGCTCTGCTGCAGGGCGCCCCATGCGCCGGGCGGCAGGCTGCCGCCTGCAAGCCTTGCGCGCCGGGGGGAGTTCTCCCCCGGTGCGCAAGGCTTGCTGACACTTGCGCGAAGCACGGGGCGTCCTCCGAAGGGCGCCCCGTGTTCCGCGCTGCAGGCTGCCGTCCGCAAGCCTTGCGCGCCGGGGGGGAGTTCTCCCCCGGTGCGGAAGGCTTGCGGACACTTGCGCGAAGCACGGGGCGTCCTCCGAAGGGCGCCCCGTGTCCCGCGCTGCAGGCTGCCGCCGCAAGCCTTGCGCGCCGGGGGGGAGTTCTCCCCCGGTGCGCGAGGCTTGCCGACACTTGCGTGAAGCACGGGGCGTCCTCCGAAGCGCGCCCCGTGTTCCGCGCTGCAGGCTGCCGCCCGCAAGCCTTGCGCGCCGGGGGGGGAGTTCTCCCCCGGTGCGGAAGGCTTGCGGACACTTGCGCGAAGCACGGGGCGTCCTCCGAAGGGCGCCCCGTGTTCCGCGCTGCAGGCTGCCGCCCGCAAGCCTTGCGCGCCGGGGGGGAGTTCTCCCCCGGTGCGCTAGGCTTGCGGACACTTGCGCGAAGCACGGGGAGTCCTCCGAAGGGCGCCCCGTGTTCCGCGCTGCAGGCTGCCGCCCGCAAGCCTTGCGCGCCGGGGGGGAGTTCTCCCCGGTGCGCGAGGCTTGCCGACACTTGCGCGAAGCACGGGGAGTCCTCCGAAGGGCGCCCCGTGTTCCGCGCTGCAGGCTGCCGCCTGCAAGCCTTGCGCGCCGGGGGGGGGAGTTCTCCCCCGGTGCGCGAGGCTTGCCGACACTTGCGCGAAGCACGGGGCGTCCTCCGAAGGGCGCCCCGTGTTCCGCGCTGCAGGCTGCCGCCCGCAAGCCTTGCGCGCGGGGGGGGAGTTCTCCCCCGGTGCGCGAGGCTTGCGGACACTTGCGCGAAGCACGGGGCGTCCTCCGAAGGGCGCCCCGTGTTCCGCGCTGCAGGCTGCCGCCCGCAAGCCTTGCGCGCCCAGGGGAACTCCCCCCAGGTGCGCAAGGCTTGCGGATAGCTTCCTGGAGCCTGGAGAGCAAGAGGTGTCGGTGCGCACCGACGCCTCTCACTCTCCAGGCTTCCGCGAAAGCCTGCATTCGCCCCATAGGACGCACACACATTTCCCCTTCATTTTTGGAGGGGAAAAAGTGCGTCCTATAGGGCGAAAAATACGGTATATTCTTTCTCCACTAGGGTTTTTGTGACTCTTGGTAGGAAACAGAATGGCCATTTCAAAGTGGAGGGCTGGTAGCTTTTTCAAACTTTCTAAGGAGCCTATTTCTCAGGCCCTTCAGCAACACAGCCACACCCCACCTTCTCTCTGAACCAGTGTTAGTAGATTATACAAATCCATGAAAGTTGGTGGGAGATATGTTTATGTTTACTGTTAGTCACAATAGCTGTATGGAAGTCCCAGATTAACAAAGGAAATGTACCACATAATGTCAAATTTAGAAGGACAAGGAAGATTAATTGCCTTCATGCTCTGCTTATGGCTTCTTGGAAGCAACTGACTGTGCAACATCAGAAAGAGGATGTTTGGACTTCTGATCTGATCCAGAAGGGCTCTTCTTATGTTTTTATGTATTTAGGATTGTAGTTGACAAAAGATCTCTTGACAGTTGTGAAGGCAAAAGACAGAAAATCCAAAGTCGGAAAATGCAATGCATGACATGGAAGAATAAAAAAAAAAAACCCTGACTATACACAATGTTAAGCTGTAATAAATCAACAGTTATCATTCAGGCGAAAGATACTGGGGACATTATAGCTAGCTCAATGAGAAGAAAAAATAAACTGAGTCTGCTGCAGCTGTCAGAAAGGAAAACTGAATGCTCCAGATCTATTAAGAATGGGTTAGAAAATAATACAGAAACATGGTCTACATATAAATTGATGGTGCCCCTCTTTTCACAGTCTGAAAAAAAAACTTTAAAGCTTTAAAGAGTCACACATGGAGAATAAATTGAAGCCATGAAAGTTCTCAAATTTCCATTTAATAATTCATCAAAGCATTTCCCTTTAATATCTATCGTCTTATGAATGGACAATAGATGGAATTCAACAGAGATTGTTCCATCAGTGCAATCATTTCTGCTTGCATGATGGAACAAATGCACTGTTGGGCCAATCTGCCCTCCTCTCAGTGTTCTGGGGGTTTCCCTACATACCCACCCCAGCCAATTGGGAGGAGCATGCAAAGCAGGAGGAGGGAAGCCTTGTTGCCCTAGCAGAATGGCTTGTATGGGCTTCCAGTAGCAGAACCTGTTACAGTGGTACCTCTGGTTACGAACACTTCTGGTTATGAACTACACTAACCCAGAAGTAGCTGTTCCTGGTTGCGAACTTTGCATCAGGATGTGAATGGAAATCGTGCGGTGGAGGCGTGTGCACAGCGGGAGACCCCATTAGTGAAAGCAAGCCTCAGGATAAGAACGATTTCAACTTAAGAACGGACCTCCGGAATGAATTAAGTTCATAACCAGAGGTACCACTGTAGCTGAATCCGGGCAAGTTATTCAGTACCAAACTCCAGATTTGACTTTCTTCTTCTTCTGAAGATAGATGATAGGTAGGTAGATAGGTAGGTAAAGCTTCCACAATTCAAAGGCAATGTGTGTATGTGTAAAAGAATCTGTCATTCAGTGTGTGCCTCTATGGAATGTACAGCTTTTTATCATCCTGGACCCACCTTTAAGGAAAGAAGTGTCATCTTCCTTGGGAAACAAAAAAGGAGGCTAGTAAAGGGACCCCTGATCGTTAGGTCCAGTCATGACCGGCTCTGGGGTTGCAGCGCTCATCCCCCTTTATTGGCTGAGGGAGCCGGCGTACAGCTTCCGGGTCATGTGGCCAGCATGACTAAACCGCTTCTGGTGAACCAGAGCAGCGCACGGAAACGCCATTTACCTTCCTGCCGGAGCAGTACCTATTTATCTACTTGTACTTTGACGTGCTTTTGAACTGCTAGGTTGGCAGGAGCAGGGACCGAGCAACGGGCGCTCACCCCGTCGCAGGGATTCGAACCACCAACCTTCTGATCGGCAAGTCCTAGGCTCTGTGGTTTAACCCACAGTGCCACCTGTGTCCCTCTAAAAAAAGGAGGCTAGAGGGGTCTTAAAGCAAGGGTGGGGAATCTCAGGCCTGGGAGCTTCTCCAGACCTCTCTGCCTTGCCCATGAGACTCTTCCCAAGCCCTCCTTCCCAGCCCTGTTCCATACCTTACCCAGATGTTTCCTTGCACTGTGAGAATGGAGGTGTGTGCCTTCTAAACCTCATGGCTGGAATGTAGCCTGCTGTACAAGTTTCACATCCACTATTGTGCTCACTTTTGCCTCGAGCCAGCCCACCACTGCGAGTTTTCCCATCAGGGTTCCTCACCCCTGCATTAAAGGCTAACAAATTTATTAAGGTTTCTGGTGGAGTGGAATCTAGCTTGTGCCATAATGAATTTGCTCTGGGTTTAAAATTCCTTTAAAGCTTAAAAAAACAACCTACTCCTCCTTTTGTCCACAGTGGACTAACACACTTACCTGTCTAGGCATTGTGATCTTCTGTGTTGTTATATTGTCTGCCCACTGAGGCTGTATTCTGCATTCGGATTTTCTCCCTTAATCCATCCAAATAAGATTAGGAATGGAGAAGAGACTTTGGATAAGTTCTCGGTGTTCTGTCCCTTTGCTCTTGCAGTACGTGTTGCATTGGATAAAGATTGCTTAGTCTGTTCTTGTATAATTGGCAAGACCTTAAAAGTAGGAGTGGCTCTGCCCTGTCGATTCCAGGGGTAGAAATTCCAAGGCCTGAATGCCTTCCTGCCCATGAGCAAATCAAAATTTCATCAGGTAAGAAGAATTTTCCCCCTTTTCCAAAATTGTAAGAGAATAATCAGTATTTCTGTACTACTTGCACAGTGATCCAAATCTAGATAGTTTAGATCATGGTGGGGAAACCATTCTAAGCCTGAGAGCTGCATTCCAGAGTTTGTGTGGCGTAGTGTTGGACTGGGACCCAGGAGACCAGGGTTTGAATCCCCACTCTGCCATGAAGCTCACCCTCAGCCTAAACTACCTCAAAGGGTTGCTGTGAGAATAAAATGGGGAAAGAGGAGATCTATGTTGACACCTTGAATCATTTGGAGGAATGGTGGTATATAAATGTAATAAAACAAACAAATTTCCCCATGGGCCAGCTTCCAAGGAGCACCTGCCATGGGTGTGTAGATCCAGGGGCGAAAGTGGATGAGCAAAAGATGTGACTCTTACTCTAGAAACGAAGGCTACATTCTGGCCACAGAAAGGTTACAGGTTTCTACACATATACACATCTCCCTGTCTTATCCTGTCTCCATCCAGACAAGCATGAGGCATTATCACAGGTAAAGGGTGTGGCTTGGAGTTTTCTGCAGATCCTGAAGGGTTACGTTTGGCGCCTGGGAGTGAGGTTCTCCCACCCCTTGCTAGATATCAGCCAGTATAACTCTTCAAGAGGGAAACTCATTAAATTCTGTGGCTGTTTTGTGCTCTTAGATGCTTTAGTAGATGGACTAGGCAGTTATTTTGGTATTTTAATTCGGCATTAAAAAAGCTTGTTACTTTCAGCTTTGCAGCAGAGCGTATTCCTGTTGAATTTCATGCAATTCACTTTAATGTGTATGAAAACCATTCTTCCTCTACATAAAGCTTAAAAATTTACAGCCCATAGGGCAGCAGGCCGTCACTATAGAACAGAACAGTGGTATTCAAGATTATTATTTTTTTTGCAGTGGTGGAATACTTCACTTTAAACAAAACTTGGGTGGAAGTTTTGCAGTAAAATCTTTTTCATTATATTTTTTTAAAGAGGAGGGTGTGCAAGAGTTATTGGGAAAGCAAGCAAGGGGAAGCCAGTCAGAGCAGCAACTACAGTGGTACCTCGAGTTAAGAACTTAATTCGTTCTGGAGGTCCGTTCTTAACCTGAAACTGTTCTTAACCTGAAGCACCACTTTAGCTAATGGGGACTCCTGCTGCCGGAGTGCTGCCGCTGCACGACTTCTGTTCTCATCCTGAAGCAAAGTTCTTAACCCGAGGTACTATTTTTGAGTTAGCGGAGTCTGTAACCTGAAGTGTCTGTAACCTGAAGCGTCTGTAACCCGAGGTACCACTGTATTCTGCTGCCTCGCTCCTCCCCCTTTTGTTAACTGGCAGTGATGAATGGCATTGAGAAGCCTAGTAGGCAACGCTAGATTACTAGGACAATTCCTTGAGTAGTGCATTTAATACCCATGGCTGCAGTTCAATTGAAATCACATATTGTGTGTGTTTGTTCACCTTTACACCTTTATTATTTATGGAACCCACAATCTCAAGGTCCCACAGGACACAGTTTGGGAAATGTTGCCTATTCACAAAACAATCTTCCTTCAATTAACAGTTGGTTAGACAGATGCGGGTGGCGCCATGGGTTAAACCACAGAGCCTAAGACTTGCCGATCAGAAGGTTGGCGGTTCGAATCCCCACAACGGGGTGAGCTCCCGTTGCTCGATCCCTGCTCCTGCCAACCTAGCAGTTCGAAAGCACATCAAAGTGCAAGTAGGTAAATAGGTACCACTCCGGTGGGAAGGTAAACGGTGTTTCCATGCGCAGCTCTTGTTCATGACCTGGAAGCTGTATGCCGGCTCCCTCGGCCAATAAAGCGATATGAGCGCTGCAACCCCAGTCAGTCACGACTGGACCTAATGGTCAGGGGTCCCTTTACCTTTACCTTAGACCGAACTAAGTTGAGTGACTTAGCTATGACTTCCTCGGATGTTCCCAATCCTAACAAGTCACTGTATAAATGAAGATAGTCTACCCTTTTTTAGCCTTTGCCCTTTTAAATTGTATTTTGAATATTAAGAGCCTAGTACTTCTGAATAAAAGTTCACACGATTTCTTCAGAAAATAAGTCTATAACAGAGCATAGCTGTTAGAAATTGTAATCAGCAATGCAACTGTTAAAAGACAAAACTGACACAGGAAGTTACACTATGCCAGTGAACAATAAACAGCTGTTTATTTCTGCAAAACTTCAGTCACAGACATGCAAGTTTTAAATGCAAGCTGGATGCAAGATACCTATGTATTTTACTTTGCTTAAGCCTGTCATTCCCCCCTTTACTCCCTATCTCCAACTGGGTTATTACTGGTGCATGTGTCTTTATTTTATTAAATATCTGTATGCCCCCTTTTGTGCTGAATTACACTAAGGGAAGCCTACAGGAGAGAGAAAACAACTTATATATAACACATGTTAAATGCACAAAATGAACACACTTGTTAAACAAAAGTCAGCAGTGGGAACCAAGGGATTAATAGTCTCAAATACAGACACTCAGAATATACCAAACACCCTCTGAAATAAAACAGCTTACTGCTGGAAAACTATAAGGGTCAGAACACACAACACAGAAAATACCTCTCCAAAGTAATTCCTACCAGGCATCAAACAATGAAGGGACCTAAAATCAAGTTAAGCAATTGTTTGATTTATATAAACCACTGCAGTGCCCCTTAACCCAGGCCACTGAGGATAGGGCTATCATGAACATTCACATAGCAGTGCTCATAAAAGTGAGAATTGCTACTTGAATGCTCACAAGTAGCATCAAAGTGAGCAGGGGCCCCTGATGGAAATACCTATAGTGTCAGTTTCCCCACTGAAGATTTTGGATTGCCAGCCCTAGTCCTCAATGCGAATAGCTACTTTGGGGAATACCTATTATCTTGCCTTGTCCTGCCTCAAGGTAAACTTCTGGGCCTTTGGAACATGGGAATGGGAAACGGTGGTGGGCCCTTTGTGGGTGCTCAGTGTGAGCACTGGTTAATGATTGGATTTAATTGCTGCAAAGCTCTCATCCCTGGAATGATCTAAGAGGGTCAGAAGCTTTTGGGCCAACGCCTAAAGTTTGAGACTTTACAGGTCAAAACCTGCACTTTAGTTGGACCTGGAAACCAATTGGAAGCCAGTGGAAGTGTTCAGAGTTGGTAGTATTTCCTCTCTATTGCCCACTTCTGGCAAGAGCCTCATGGCTACATTCTATGTCATTTGTAGTTTCTGAAAGCTACATTTGTTGTTTTAAAGTTTTATTGCAGAATGTGTTATTGTAATGGAGTCTGGATGTGACCAGAGCATGAATTACCATGGGAAGGTTATGTAGGAGTATACAGGTGAGAGATAGTTGGTTGTTTTTTTCTAAAACATATCAGCATTTCTTTTTCCAAAAACGTTGCTCTGTTTATTTTCTTTTTTGGAATGTAGAGTCTTTGGTGGCTGATTCAAGATAAAAATGGATACAGTGTTGATGAGTAGGCAAAGATCTAGTAGGAATTAGTTTTGACAAAAAAACTTATTGTGTGTCTATTCTTACTTGAGTCAAGTCTGGTAGCAGTTACATTTTCCTTAACCTGACTAGCATTTCATATTGCCTTTTCAAGTATTGTGATAAAGTAGTTAGCTTACCTTTCTACCTTTTGGTTGGCAATCCATCAAAGTAACATGTAAATGTGTAAAGGTATGATGTGCACATTTCATTTGGAATCTCAGGTCACCAATGGCACAAATATTCTAATCCACTGTCATACCTCCCTTAGGAGTGTAGAAAATTTTATTTGTGAATGCAAACAGACCTGGATCTGTTAAGAATGCTGAGACTATAAAGATATTCTGCCAGCATGTAAATGGATTAATTCACCACAAGACTTTAGTTTTGTTTTAAATTTTGTTACAGAAAAGCCATTGATTGTTTTCATACAGAAATATTTATTGAATTGTAATGTATGAACACATATGAGTAGCAGTGTTTACATTTTCAAAATTTTTAGCATTTTAAGAAATACTTAGAAGACAAGCAAGTGCTTTGCCAAAACAGGAAGAGATGAGGCTTGCTTTCTGCTCAATGAAGCAATGCCACTGATTCCTGCTAATTTTAACCATGGAACATTGATTTTATAAACAGTTTCATACATATATGTCTTTCATACACTAAGTGATGTGTCACCATGCTGACTTCAGCTCTTTTCCTGTTAAGAACTGTAAGGGGCATGTGAGATTAATATATGGAGACACACTAGCTGTGTGTCTAATGACACATAGATAATTCACTGCCACAGGAAATCACGGGAGCTAATTTTCATAATGTAGTAAGAGCCTTCTGTCAGGCACAGAATGTACTTAGTACCTTCCAGGACCAAGCTTTTAATGCTTAATATGGAATAGCAGCTTTCCATTTGGCTGCATATCCCCAGGAAAGCAAAAAACAAACCATGCAACTAGTTAACTAGGGATGTCAGAGAATTCTGAAGGAAATGGGAGCGGAAGTTGCCAATGTTTGCTTATTCATCCGATGTCTGGAATAGAACTCGAGCCAGTGAATATGATCAGTATTCCCTCTTGGCCTGCAAATATGTACATGTGCATGACTCCCCCCCCCCCCACTCCCCGGGTTGCATTGCTCTTTCTTTGCACTGAAATGAACGGTGGGGAGTAACATAACGATAACACATTTGATTGCATAAAATGTGGGCAGCGAGAACCGTGTCAGAACCTGAACTGTAGAACGGAGGTGGAACAGAAACAGCGTTGCATGCAATAAGCATGGGGTTGGAACAGAAACAGATCCTTTCTTGCATATCCACTAGGAACTCATGAACTTATATGCCCATAAAGCAAAACTGTAGTCTAGTCCCACCAGATCAACTTTTTTGGGAGCTCTTTTGTGGCCCTTCAGATGTCAAGGAGGGGTGCTTGCTTGGACTACAAACTAGGCCTTTGAGGAAGGGCCATAGCTCAGTGGATAGGGTATCTACTGCACGCAGAAAGTCCCAGGCTCAACCCCAGGGGGAGGATTATGGATGGGAGAGATCCCTTTCTAAAATCCCGGAAAGCTACTCACTATCATTCAGTGTAGACAGACCAATGGTCTGACTCAATCAATAAAAGGCAGCTTCCTCTGTTCCTATTAAGTATGGAGATCTGGTGGGAATACTCTTCTCACCTTAATTTTAGACCTTTGTTTGAAGGGCTCTGTCTCTTCTCTCTCATCTGCCAAACTAGACAACTCTCTCTTTCAGATTTCCCTCTACCTTGAGCTGTGTTTACTTCTTGTAAAAACAGTAACACTATTTCTGTTGACCAATATGTCAGGATGATATTTTGTACTGTAAGATATGTAGGGTGTGTGAAGATCTGGGCTAGTCCAAGAAGGCATAGTTAGATACTTTCAAGAGGCTTGTTGATTTCATTGGACTTCAGCATGCCTAATTCAACTGGATTATCGTTTACATTTACACCCAGCAGAAGGGATGTAAATGTTGGGAGGCTTGATCTTGCTGAATTATCAATGGCATGTTTTAAGAAATATCCTTTAAATCAAATACTAGCTAAATAGTTCAGTTGGTTGAGAGCACGAGACTCATAATCTCAGGGTTGTGAATTCAAGTCCCACGTTGGGCAAAAGATCCTTGCATTGCAGGGGGTTGGACTAGATGATCCTTGTGGCCCCTTTCAACTCTGTGATTCTATGAAATGCCTCTTTTAGGAAAGCTGCAGAAGACCGTTTGGCAAGAACTCAAATTCTACTTACCATTTGTTAAGAACTCAATTTTTGGAGTGGCAGTCTAGGTTGGCTTTGAAGAGGCTTGGTTGAAACTGCATACACACTTCTAAGAAAACCAAATGTAATGGTGAAGTTGATGCAAGTCAAAAGTTAAGCCTTTTAAAGCCTCTATGAATAAAATGTCAGAGGTTTAAGCATGTGTTTAAATATCTCTCATTGAAATCATTAGAAGTTACAGTAAAATTATATGCATGTGTATCCAAATGTAAGTGCTAATGAGTTTAGTGAAGCTTACTCCTAGTTAAGTGTGTATAATATTTTAGCTTTAAAAGCAGTTGAATCTGACCTTAATCAACTGATACAGAAAACAAAATGTCCCACTGGACCTATAGATAATGGGTTGATTTTAATACTCCTGATTTAGAAAAGGGAAACTTTATCTAAACACTTCTAGCTTATTGCAAAAGAATTGTACAATTATGGCCATGATCTAGCCCACCAAAATAGCCAGGTGGTACAATAAAAAACAGAGCTAAATCTAGGACAGTATTAGAAACACAGTGGCATTCTTAACTACAGTGCAAGGACTACTCTTCCCTGAAGGATTAAATACTTGCTACATATTCTCATGTCCTGCAGTAAAATGTAACATCACAGTTGACAAGTTATTGCTATTTTATTGGCACCACTTACTCTAAGGCAATTGGACATAATAACTCAGAATACTTTATATGCTTTTTGACATTTCTTCTGTCCCTGCTGCTGTAGATGAGACTAACCGATACTTCAGAGCTTTGGGAACTCATTTAACATTGGAAGAAAATATGTGAATGCATTCCATTTTTGTATACCAGCTTCCAGATGCAGTTATATACAGAAAAACTGCCTAATGAATCACCTAGCTCCTTACTTGAGTCACAATATGTCATACCCAGGGGTGTGCTTTCACATGTTACGTATTTCCTTAAGCTCTCTCTCTCTCTCTCTCTCTCTCTCTCTCTCTCTCTCTCTCACACACACACACACACACACACACACCTTATTTGCTCTTTGTTTCTAAGGGAGGAATTCAATGTTCTATGTCAAACATTCAATCAGCACAAGCATTTCAGCTTGCCAAATGAAATGGTCCAGCTTTCTTGACAGACACCCCCTCTGAGCTAGTTGTGTTAGAAGGGAAGCCCTGTTGCACAAGCAGAAGTCCTTGTGTGGATTTCGCTTTTGCTGATGGGACTCCTTAGGTTAATCCCAATCCTTTATTTTTAAGTTCGGGATCACAGGGAATGTGATGAAACTGCAATCATACATAGCCTGTATTATAGCATCACAGAGGGTGCAAACAAAGCTAGCTCAGAGTGAGGGCACAGCACTAGTTGCCTGAAATGCTGCTGAAAGATGTAGGCACTGTTTTTGTATGTGAAGAATGCTCCCCTTTTAGGTCAGCCATTCCTAATAGATCCTTCCTCCTTTTTTCTGGAAAAAAATCCAAAGAAGGAAGTTCTACGATTATTAAAATGTTCCTTCATAGTGAGTTGAGTCCTATGATTTAATCTTAATTTGCACCGTGTAATTTAAGATGATTGCCGATTATCTGCTCAGTAGGGAAGTAGCTTTGCGCATTTTTAAAAATATTGATATTTACACCCGTTTTCTGATCTTTTTGTTCCTGGAGTACATTTTCCCACTTACATTCTCCAGATCAGACAGTAGGAAATTATTGCGTTCACCATACTGAACATTGGACAAACTGGCTATTCTTCTCAAATTCTAACTGGAGGTGCTGGTTGTCATTATGGGCATGATGATTAGGCAAGGATTAGCTGGAAACTAAGGCTTCTACCTCAATATCCACTATTATACTGATAAGTGGAAGGTCTCCTGTCAACAAGATGACCGGGGGGGGGGGGGGGGGGAGAGATGCTCAAACTTGAACCTGCAGAAAACATTGTCAGTCACAGACCCTGAACACTGCACTACTAAATGTGGAATATTGCACATAAAAACGCCCATGCCCATGTTTGACCACCCTGGATTTTTCAAAATATCAGAAGTGTGTGTGTGTGTGTGTGGCTGCAGGAGGAAAACCGGTATGGTGAGGGAAATAAACTGGATTAGTGCTAGAACAATGATTTCTTGTAAACCCCCAGAAAACAACAACTTCAAGCAGTAAGGATAGCAATATAAAAGCTATATCTGTCAAGCTATGTGTCTACTCAAGAAGAAGGGAAGGGCTCACTCTGCATAATTATATTGGAAGCCTACCATTTGTATTCAGTCATTTCTCTTTCTCAAGCTTCCTCTCATTTTCTTTACCTCTCGGAGGATTTGGGTGTATATTGTACTAAGACATTTCTTTCCCCGCAGCCTTTGAAAATGCACTGTGCAAGCTGTGCCCTAGTAACAAGTTCTGGACACCTCTTGCGAAGCCAGCAAGGGAAGAAGATTGACCAAACAGAGTGTGTAATACGAATGAACGATGCGCCCACACGGGGATTTGTAAAAGATGTTGGAAACAAGACAAGCCTGCGAGTCATCGCTCACTCCAGTATGCAGAGAATTTTGCGAAATCGCCATGAACTGTTAAATATGAGCCAAGGGACTGTATTTATCTTCTGGGGTCCAGGCAGCAACATGAGGAGAGATGGAAAAGGATTAATTTATAACAATCTGCAACTGATGAATCAGATACTACCTCAGTTAAAAGTATACATGATATCCCGGCACAAGATGCTTCAAATTGATGATCTCTTCAAGCGGGAAACTGGAAAAGACAGGTAAGAAAGAAGCAACTGCATGAGAATATATTGGAGAGCCACTGTCATTGTTTTAGTAGAATGTCAGGTCTGTTGATCATAAGCTCATCAATGGGATCACACTACAGAAGGTGCTTGCCTTCCCTTAGCTTCCAATAACCTGTTGCATTATTTCATTTTATGCATCAAATAATAATGCTTGGCTTTTGCAGCATAAGCAACAAACACGCAATCAAATAATTTATTTGCCCATCAGTTTTTAATACTGAAAACCAGTGTGTGCCAAATACTGTCAGCAAACAGAACTGCAGAGTAGCACAGAAAGAACATCGAGGCTGAATTTAAATCTCACTTTAGGTAATATACCTGAAAGCAGATTTTTACTGGTTTTGAAAAATCAGAATTGATGGGTTTTGCTTTATGGAGCCTATGCTGCCATTCTGTGAATTATAATGGCTACTTATTGAATATAAGCATTCTTGGAACATTGCAGCTGTAAAGCTTCTTGTAAAACAAATACACATTATTCATACATTAGGTGCCTCTAAAGTGTGCCTTCTTATACTTCCATCTTTGAAAGGCCAAGTTATTATGATACTTAGCTCTTTATGAGCCTATTTATGGCTTGCAAACAGATCTTCAAATCATTTTTTAAAAAAAATAATAGGTGACTAATATGTTTCTCTAGACAGGGCTGGAAATGATATCACCCCTCCTTAAAAAGATGCATTTATTTTTATTAGTTATTTACTCATTACATAGTAAAAACATAATGACAGCATAAGCACCACTTAATGCATTTATGTATAAATTAAGAGCTCACTTTAGAAAGAAGTAAATCTATCTAATAAAGTTATCTGCACTTTCCATTTCAAAATACCGTTATCCGCAATGGAAGTCTTTTGAGGCACACGGCTAAGGGAAAATATGATTTTCATATCCCAAGCTGCTGTATGCTTGGAAAAGTTCTTCATTTTAAAAGTGAACACACCTTCCTATCCCTTTGAAAATCCTGGACCTTCAAGTTTTGCTGTTCTGAGCAGCTTTTATGTGAATGAGGTTGTTGGCCTGTCATGTAAATGTTGTTGCTCTGAATCTGTGGTATTATGCTGGATGGTTTAATGACTTTATATCTTCTGCTTTAAATTGTTTTTAATATTTTTTTTAAAGTGTGAATCACCTTGGGAGGGTCTGAATTTTGTAGATCACAAAGTAGGGTATGCTAGTGAGCACCATAAGTTAGATCTGTGGAAACAAAGAGACCACCTGAGAAAAATGTGTCTAGGAGTAAGTTAGCGGCACTGTAGCTCTAGGCTCTCTCTCCCAATTCTTATTGGATATTGCATTATATAACAGAATCATAGATTTGTACAGTAGGAAGGGGCTCCAAGGCTCATCCTGCAATGGAAGAATCTCAACTTGAATCGTACATGACGGATGGCCATCCAAACTCAGCTTAAAAACCTCAAACAGTCAGTTCTTCTGTCAAACAGCTGTTACTGTCAGAAAGTTCTTCCTGATGTTTGGTTAGAATCTATTTTCTTGTAACTTGAAGCCACTGGCCTCTGGAGCAGGCAAAAAACAAGCTTCCTCCATCTTCCATGTGACAGCCCTTTAGATATTTGAAGATGGCTATCATATCTCCTCTCAGTCTCCACATACCCAACTCCCTCAACTTCTTCCTCATAAGGCTTGGCTTCCAGATTGCCTGGGTCGCCCTCTTCTGCACACATTCCAGCTTGTCATTATCCTCCTTAAACTGTGGTGCTCAGAACTGAGCACAGTTTTCAGATGTGTTCTGACCAAGGCAGAATAAAGTAGGACTATTACTTCCCTTGACTATTACTTCCACTATACTTCTGTTGATGCTGCCTAGAATAGCATTAGCTTTCTTTCTTTCTGCTGCTGCATCACATTCCTTAAGCTTGTGGACTGCTTGGTCCTTTTCACATGTTCTACTGGCAAGCCAGGTGCCCCCCATCTTATATCTGTGCAGCTGGTTATTCCTGTCTAAGTGTTGGCCAGGAGGCAAACTTAGTTGGCATAAAGGCTCTGTCAGTGTTTGACCTCAGGTGGATAGGTGAACGCCTTCAATATTGTACCCAAAAAGCCCATTTCAGAGCAAACTAGCATGTTCAAAGTCAGCCTAAAACGTGCTACACAGAAGGTTTTATTTCCAACCTTGGATCAGCTTCCTGACCATTAGTACCTCTGTCTTGCCTGGATTGAGCCTCAGCTTTTAGTCTACATCCAGTCTAACACTGTGTTCAGGCAATGGCTGCCTAGCTCCCTTGGTTTCGGTTGAAAATGAGAGATAAAGCAGGGCAACACATTAGCATATTAATGGCACGCAACCCCAAATGACCCCAGCTAGGGGCTTCATGTAGATTTTAAAAGTGCAAGGGGTAAAACTGAGCCCCGAAGGATCTCACAGAACAAGGAGCTAAAGCAATACTCTTCCAGCACCATGTTCTGGGAAATTCTAACCATTTAGGACCATTGCCCTATATTCCCATACTAGTATACTGTGAGCAACTAAATGTTGAATGCTACCAAGTGGTCCAGCAGAACCAACAGGGATGCAATCCCCTTGTATAGCTCCTGGCATAAGTAAACACCAAGGCTAATTTTAGTCCCCAAACCACGCCTGAGCCTAGATGTAGAAGTATCCAAAATGTGTTCCTTCAACTAAGAAAGTCTGAATTTGAGCTGGAGCTGACATACACATGACAACACTTAACTATATTGAAACCAGGACTCTAGAATTACTGCCTAATAAAGAAAGGTTGAGTTAAAAGGAAACTGGGAGAAGAAAAGCTATTGTGAGTGACATACTACCCTAATTAATATAGGTTCATTTTGGAAAGGTTTTAACAAGCACCAGGTTGCCACAATAAATTGTAAATATCAGACTGCATAGGTACAATAGCTGACACCTCAGTTTCTATAATAATCTTTAGAACTGTGATTGAAAAGACTGATGCATTATGCCCTGTTAAAAACATTTAGAAAATAACAGCCATTAAATGGGACAGCAAATGACAGGCTGAAGAACAATATACTTTTCTATTACGAACTAACTGTACTTGAGAATAAGTTTATAATTGAATAAAAGTCCATTAAGAAAATATGATTCAGAACCAATATTACAGTAATTAGATAAAAGAAGCATAAATGAAATAACTGCAGGAAGAGCATTTCCATAGAGATTATAAATGAGATTTTGATAGAGCAGAAAGGCCTTTAATTGTAATTTAGTATGCTCCACAGAATTATCAGGACAGTGTGTTACTTCATCACATAAGAGAGTATATGATTTCCTCAATAAGCACATGTCATGTCTTCATTTTCTTTCTTTACAACGTAGTAGGTGTAAAAGCAGGAGACAGTCTTTTGTAAGAACCTTTTTTCAGTTCTTTCAGAAAGAAACACAAAGCAGTGTAACCTTTGCTTTGTTTCTTATGCTATAAAACCAATTTTAAAACCAGTCCTTCCAGATTTACATTCTTTATCTTGTTGGACTTTTCACCCATTATTTCCCATTAAGTTTTATTAATAATCATCACCTGCCCTTCCTTTTATAAGAGCCCACAGTAGCTAATATTGCTTTTTTCTAGCTAGTGAAATTATAAATTCTGCCATAAGTAACAAGCAGAATAGTATGCTGCTCTTGTTTTCCACTCTGCTCTGCATACCTCTTTGTAGATAATTGTTATAATGTAGCATGGACAAATATTTGCACATCACTTTTCTGAATCTAGGACAACATACATTTAAAAAGTGTTGTGGGTCATGGTTCTGGTTTTTGGTTGAATTAATCTAGAACATCACCTTCGCCTACAGTATGTTACCCAAACTAACATTTTTTCTTTGAAGTGAGGGGGTGATGTGGAGTAAATCTTTGCAAATGTGCAACACCTACCAATGTACATGAAGTCTATAGACCTTCACACATTTAAAGGTCTTGCTCAGATCCTTATCAATCTATTTAACACATTTTCAGTGTTGAGGAAGAGTCTAGTGTTTTGCCTTTCCCCCCTATGGTTTAATAAGGTGTTTCTGTGTTAACCAGAAATGTGTGGGGAACAGATGCATGAGGTCACCTGAGATAGCAGAGATTCACACTCCTTTGTGTAGCACAAAATAAAGGTCCAGGTGGTTTAATTCCTGGCATCTTCAGGTAGGTGTGAAAAGAACTTTTGTTGAAACCCTGGAGAAACACTGGCAATCAGGGTAGACAACACCCTTCTAGATGGCCCCAGTGGTGTGACCAGCAGTATTATGTAAGGGTGGGTTTGGCAGTGGCACAGTCGTGGCAGCAGCGTTTGCTATGTTCATGTTGATGGAGTCATTTTTAGAGGAGTCTTGGCTCTGAAAGTGATAAGAAGATACAATCTGGTTTGGTTGGTTGCATGCTATAGGGAATTTGTCAGAGCAAGTTTAGGCTTGTATCAGGGGTTAAACAAATAGTCAACAGATGACAAATGAAACCTTGCTCTTCAGTAATGGAGGTATGTCGGCCCAATCGTGCATACATCTAGAGGAATATATACAATGTCTATGACCCATTATATAGTGATGTGAAGCTGGAAAATACCGTATTTTTTGCCCCATAGGACGCACCGGCCCATAGGACGCACCATGTTTTTTGGGGGGAAAATAAAGAAAAAAAATTATTCCTCCCCCAGGCGCTTGTGGGGCCGGGAGCGGGGAGAAGCGCTCTTCTCCCCGCCGCCAGCCTTCAGATCAGGTCCGGGGACAGGGGGAAGACGCGCTGCGCCTCCCCACTGTCCCCGGAGCTTGTGGGGCAGGCAGCGGGGAGAAGCACTCTTCTCCCCACCGCCAGCCTTCAGATCAGGTCCGGGGACAGGGGGGAGACGCGCTGCGCCTCCCCGCTGTCTCCGGAGCTTGCAGGGCTGGCGGTGGGGAGAAGCACGCATCTCCCCATTGTCAGCCTCCAAACCACATCGGGAGACAGCGGGATGGCGGCGTTCCGCCTCCTCGCTGCCCCCGACCTTGTGGGTCTGGCGCTGCGGCTCTCCTGAAGCCTGGAGAGCGAGAGGGGTCGGTGCGCACCGACCCCCCTCGCTCTCCAGGCTTCAGCGAAAGCCTGCATTCGCCCCATAGGACGCACACACATTTCCCCTTCATTTTTGGAGGGGAAAAAGTGCGTCCCATGGGGCGAAAAATACGGTAGTTATTCTCAGCTGTCTTTGTTGACTAAAAAGCCTGTTTAGCAGTCGTTCTTTAGCTCTTCTGATTTTGAAAAAACGAATAAAAAAAGAATAGCTCATTGAAACCCACCTTTTCAAGTAAGTGCTTCTTCTAACTAGCTCAAAAGGTTGATGAGGAGTTGTCTTCTTATGGAGCACTTCACCTTAGCTTTCTTCCTGGTTAGTTTTCCATATGCAGGGTTTTATGATGAAAGTCACCTCACGCTGCATTTCAGAAGTAGGGAATATAATAAATATGCCTGTGAGACAGACAGAATACTAACCTGAGCCTACTTCCTTCTGAGGAAGCAAGCCTCTGTCTGGGATATACCAAGTTAAATTGCAGATAGGGACTAACATGATTGCTCTCCCCCCCCCCCCGCCTGTACTCCAAGGTAGTACATCTGAGTCACAAGCTTAGCACTTCAATGATAACTAGATCCAAGACAACTCAGAGTCCAAGGACTCGCACCCCTATCGTGTTTTCACACGGATACAAGGAGTTCAGATGTAATACTGATTTCTTACTCATTCTTACATTTGAAGTAGTACAAATCATTTACATCGGTCCTTGGACTCCTTTCAGTAAGAAAATTTGGCATACGTGACTTCCCCTTGAAAACTTCAATCACTAGTTTAAAATCCTCTCAGTTTGTAGATGCTCTGTAAGCTAGGAAATTAGTCATTCAATTAATATGCTATCTGTTCTGGGAAGAATCTTATGAATAAGTGTATCCTTTTGGAGAGGAAGTGTGAAAGCTTGATCTTGATAGGTTATTACAGCACACCTGATTCAGTATTCTGAAAGCAGAGGCACTGAGATTTCCTGGTGAGAACTGCAGGATATTTGGTAGCGGTGAAAACAAGGCCCTAACGTCGTGGATTAAGCATGTTCAGAATGCTTAAACGTTTTGGGCTAAAATATGGTTTTACCATCACAGTCTTAAACACATACACTTGAGAGTTGATGGGAATAACAAATTAAGGAGTATCTGCACTTATCACAGGGTAGGAGAAGCCATCAAATACAACAAAGATTTGCATTTGTCACATGCAAGGTGGCTCTTTTCCACCATTTTTGCTTTGATAAGGTTTATGTGAAACTGGTAGTCAAATATATTGTAATCACAGTTCAGCAGCCAAGAAAATGTTTGCTGCTCATAAGGTGATTAGGGAGTCTGACACAGGTCTCAAGACCCTGTTACAAATGGAGCTCATCATGGAAGATGCTTTCCTAATAATAATAATAATAATAATAATAATAATAATAATAATTTATTATTTGTACCCCGCCCATCTGGCTGGGTTTCCCCAGCCACTCTGGGCGGCTTCCATAGAAACAAAAAATACAGTAAAATATCACAGATTAAAAACTTCCCTGAACAGGGCTGCCTTAAGATGTCTTCTGAATGTCAGGTAGTTATTTATCGCTTTGACATCTGCTGGGAGGGCGTTCCACAGGGCGGGCGCCACTACCGAGAAGGCCCTCTGCCTGGTTCCCTGTAGCTTTGCTTCTCGCAATGAGGGAACCGCCAGGAGGCCCTCGGAGCTGGACCTCAGTGTCCGGGCAGAACGATGGGGGTGGAGACGCTCCTTCAGGTATACTGGGCCGAGGCCGTTTAGGGCTTTAAAGGTCAACACCAACACTTTGAATTGTGCTCGGAAACGTACTGGGAGCCAGTGTAGGTCTTTCAAGACCGGTGTTATGTGGTCTCGGCGGCCGCCCCCAGTCACCAGTCTAGCTGCCGCATTCAGCGAAAGCCTGCATTCGCCCCATAGGACGCACACACATTTCCCCTTCATTTTTGGAGGGGAAAAAGTGCGTCCCATGGGGCGAAAAATACGGTAGTTATTCTCAGCTGTCTTTGTTGACTAAAAAGCCTGTTTAGCAGTCGTTCTTTAGCTCTTCTGATTTTGAAAAAACGAATAAAAAAAGAATAGCTCATTGAAACCCACCTTTTCAAGTAAGTGCTTCTTCTAACTAGCTCAAAAGGTTGATGAGGAGTTGTCTTCTTATGGAGCACTTCACCTTAGCTTTCTTCCTGGTTAGTTTTCCATATGCAGGGTTTTATGATGAAAGTCACCTCACGCTGCATTTCAGAAGTAGGGAATATAATAAATATGCCTGTGAGACAGACAGAATACTAACCTGAGCCTACTTCCTTCTGAGGAAGCAAGCCTCTGTCTGGGATATACCAAGTTAAATTGCAGATAGGGACTAACATGATTGCTCTCCCCCCCCCCCGCCTGTACTCCAAGGTAGTACATCTGAGTCACAAGCTTAGCACTTCAATGATAACTAGATCCAAGACAACTCAGAGTCCAAGGACTCGCACCCCTATCGTGTTTTCACACGGATACAAGGAGTTCAGATGTAATACTGATTTCTTACTCATTCTTACATTTGAAGTAGTACAAATCATTTACATCGGTCCTTGGACTCCTTTCAGTAAGAAAATTTGGCATACGTGACTTCCCCTTGAAAACTTCAATCACTAGTTTAAAATCCTCTCAGTTTGTAGATGCTCTGTAAGCTAGGAAATTAGTCATTCAATTAATATGCTATCTGTTCTGGGAAGAATCTTATGAATAAGTGTATCCTTTTGGAGAGGAAGTGTGAAAGCTTGATCTTGATAGGTTATTACAGCACACCTGATTCAGTATTCTGAAAGCAGAGGCACTGAGATTTCCTGGTGAGAACTGCAGGATATTTGGTAGCCATGAAAACAAAGCCCTAACATCGTGGATTAAGCATGTTCAGAATGCTTAAACGTTTTGGGCTAAAATATGGTTTTACCATCACAGTCTTAAACACATACACTTGAGAGTTGATGGGAATAACAAATTAAGGAGTATCTGCACTTATCACAGGGTAGGAGAAGCCATCAGATACAACAAAGATTTGCATTTGTCACATGCAAGGTGGCTCTTTCCCACCATTTTTGCTTTGATAAGGTTTATGTGGAACTGGTAGTCAAATATATTGCAATCACAGTTCAGCAGCCAAGAAAATGTTTGCTGCTCATAAGGTGATTAGGGAGTCTGACACAGGTGGGGCACGTTCTCAAGACCCTGTTACAAATGGAGCTCATCATGGAAGATGCTTTCCTAATATCCTGGGTCATAAGATCAGTATAGCTGTGATTGCTTGAAGGGTAGTATGTAGCCATATTGCTACAATGTCATCCTGTGCTAGTCAAGTAGAGAAGGTACCATTTGCTGCTGTCAGTTTTAAGTATCAGTTGCAACATTGTCCACATAGTTGCTTCATTAGTAGCATTAGTAGCATGGTGAATAAACATCATTGCACAGTAGCAGAATTGTTTATTATGTTACTTAAGCATAATGCCTCAAGTTACCTTGAAACATCACTGCAGTGCAATGGGATTGTTATGTTGCAGGATTGCACCCTGAGTTAGATTAACTAGATGAAGTTATGAAGATTTTTCCTTCCTGTTAATCAGCAGGAATAATGCAAATACAGGTGACTATTATTCAACAAGATGCTAAGTTAAATAATACCTCTCTTTGGAGTATTAACATGAAAAATGCAATTGCTAAATACAGGACATAAGTTTATTGCATGGTGGGGGAGTATATATAATGAATGTTGGCTGCCCAATGTTTATAACCTTTTAATATATAACTTTAAAAACCTGTCGTATTGTGGACATCTGTCACAAGTGTTATTTGTCAGCCTAGGAACTTTATTGTTTTTGCTTTCAGGAAGAAGTCGAACACCTGGCTGAGCACTGGTTGGTTTACAATGAGCATCGCATTAGAACTATGTGACAGGATAGACGTCTATGGCATGGTGTCACCAGATTTCTGCAGGTAAATTTTAATCTGGATTTATGATTAGCTTGCAAAATTCAGTGTTATGGATAAATTTATACTATCCATAAAACGTGTATGATTTTCCTGAGGCCGTTAATTAGCAGTCCCATGATTGGGTTCTGAAAACAACAAACAGCATTTAATTACACAGCATAAAATATTAAGTTTTTGTTTGTACTGTGAGAGAGAATTAATCCACATCTTGTTAGTTTCTTTTAGGCTCTGAATATTTATCAGCTAAACGTAATGCTGTAACTGGCATGAAATTAATCTTGGGGTGGGGGGAGAGGAGGAAAGCACTGGGAAATATTAATTTAAAAGATTTTGCAAACAATTTTTTCTTAGTGGAGAAGCAGAGTGAATTGTGTGTGTGTGTGTGTGTGTGCACACGTTTACAAAAAGTGGGATGTCAGTTGCATATGACCTCTTCACTTGGATTGCTGTGCCCTTTAGATACTTCATGTGTCCAGGGAGCAATTCATGGGTTGGGGAGATTGATTCATGCAGAGAGCAATTTTGAGAAGTCTACCTCACACCATTTCTACCCTCAAACCTCTGCGAGTGGAAGAGATGTGGCTTCTGTCTCATATCTGCCAAATGCATGAAGGAACTTGGTGTCAGCCTTAGCAGATCTTGCTGTATAATCAACATTCAGGATGCTCTGTTGGGTAGGAATTACCGTATTTTTCGCCCCATAGGACGCACCAAGTTTTTTGGGGGGGAAATAAAGAAAAAAAAATTATTTCCCCCCCCCAGGCGCTTGTGGGGCCGACAGTGGGGAGAAGCGCTCTTCTCCCCGCCGCCCGCCTGCAGACCAGGTCCGGGGACAACGGGAAGACGTGCTGCGCCTCCCCGCTGTCCCCGGAGCTTGCAGGGCAGGCCACGGGGAGAAGCGCTCTTCTCCCCACCGCCCGCCTGCAGACCAGGTCCGGGGACAGGGGGAAGACGCGCTGCGCCTCCCCACTGTCCCCGGAGCTTGCGGGGCAGGCAGAGGGGAGAAGCGCTCTTCTCCCCGCCGCCCGCCTGCAGACCAGGTCCGGGGACAACGGGAAGACGCGCTGCGCCTCCCAGCTGTCCCCGGAGCTTGCGGGGCAGGCAGAGGGGAAAAGCGCTCTTCTCCCCGCCGCCCGCCTGTAGACCAGGTCCGGGGACAACGGGAAGACGCGCTGCGCCGTCCCCGGAGCTTGCGGGGCAGGCAGCGGGGAGAAGCGCTCTTCTCCCCGCCGTCCGCCTGCAGACCAGGTCCGGGGACAGTGGGAAGACGCGCTGCGCCTCCCCGCTGTCCCCGGAGCTTGCGGGGCAGGCAGAGGGGAGAAGCACGCGTCTCACTGCCGTCAGCCTCCAAACCACATCGGGAGACAGTGGGATGGCAGCGTTCCGCCTCCCCGCTGTTCCCCGATCTTGTGGGGCTGGCGCTGCGGCTCTCCTGAAGCCTGGAGAGCGAGAGGGGTCGGAGCGCACTGACCCCTCTCGCTCTCCAGGCTTCAGCGAAAGCCTGCATTCGCCCCATAGGATGCACACACATTTCCCCTTCATTTTTGGAGGGGAAAAAGTGCGTCCTATAGGGCGAAAAATACGGTATGTTAAAATAAAAGTTAAAGATTTCATTCACTTCTATTCCCTACGCCACCCCAAAGGTGACAACATTATCACTGTCATTCTCCACTGACTTAACCTTGATTGCCAGGGACAGATTAAATAAACATATCTTAAGATGCTTCTCAAAGTTTTGGTTATACTCAGCTCTGGAACTGTCTTCCAGAGGCCTGAGTCACTGAGAATGCCTCTACCTGCCCTCTTAGCGAATGAAATAAATGAGAAGCTGTTGGGTTGGGAGAGGCAGAGACAAATAAAATCCTAAATCTTTTACTAGTATGCTTGTCTGTAATGTATACTTGTGGTTTAATGATAAAGATTCAGGGTTTATTTTCTCCACTGAGGCAACATGATTGCTTCCTCCCAGAAGTAGTGCAATAACATTGTGCAAGTTCTGACAGCTGAATGGAAGAGACACTTGAGTTGCCTTTTCTTCTCCCAATCACTGCTGCTGTAAACACTGCTATATTTCTGTGCACTATTGATGGAAGATCTGGCTATTGTATGATGCCATTTTAGGGAACTAGAGTGCATTTTACAAACAGCCCCTTATAAACATCTCCCAGCTGTGATATTAATAAGCACGTTAACTCTGACAATGCACTGATTAATGTCCAGTATCACAGAGCAGTAAAACAGCATCTGCTATAATATATTAATAAATGAGGATGACTATCAACTTCCTCACATAAATTGCTCATGCATTTCATTTGCTAGCATGAAAATTTAATTGCAAAGTGTGGGAGTTAGAACATCATTCTTAATCTGGGTTATTCACACTGGAGCGATAAAATCATTAAAAGTTATCCAAACTCAGTTTGAAGGTGTTTGGGACTGGAGTAATAATCATCTGGCCCAAGAGACATTAGAGATCCCAGTCTACATAATGTTCTGTATTTTCAGATGAATGAGGGTGGATCAGTGGTACAGACAAGATCTCCTAGTAGGGCCATTTCCACTAACTAGCACTGTAGAAGCATAAAATAGTGAAAGTTGTTTCTGTTTATCTAGATGATCACTTACCCTTTGTTGTAGGATATCCACATGCTACTTCCATCTCAAACATTGTTCTTAGCTGCTTTTTCTCCATCATCCCACATGTAATTCTTAGTTGAGCTAGAAATTACAAGAAGCACAAAACTGCTATCACTCTGTGTTTTTTTCTTTATAATGTGCAGTATAACACAATACATGATGTGACCTCATAGTGCTGTTCCCACCAGTGCAGTGATTTTGCATACAGCACAAATGCCAGGATAGAGAGGACAATGAAGTGGTGGTTTTGTGTTTCTTAAAACACCTACTTTTGCCCTTCCTTATAGGATCTGGTTGCAGATTACCAGCTAGATGGATGGGTGACAGTAATTCCAGTAGCCCTCCTGAATAGGTTATTAGTAATAGAAGAGTTGACAGGGCAAACTACTTGCTTAGCGCCATTCTTGTGCCACAGCACTGCACATCTTCTTGCTAGAAATGAATTGCACACATACAGCTTCACAAATGTGCAAAGAACTCTCTTGTCTACTGGAGATCACATCCAAAGGGTGATCCATGCACAGAACCACAGTTCAAGCTTTCTGGAGCAGAACATCTATATCCACATTTACGGCATCAAACTAGGGCATTATTATTACCGTATTTTTCGCTCTATAGGACGCACTTTTTCCCCTCCAAAAATTAAGGGGAAATGTGTGTGCGTCCTATAGAGCGAATGCAGGCTGCGCCGCTAAGCCGAAAGGCAGAACAGGGAGACGGAGGGCTCCGTCTCGCTGTTCTGGCTTGGGGACGGCTGCGCGCAAAGCCTCTCCAGGGCAGCGGGGTGAAGGCACCCCGCTCTCCTGCAGAGGCTAGCAAGGCTGTTCCCAAGCCAGAACAGCGAGACGGAGGGCTCCGTCTCGCTGTTCTGGCTTGGGGATGGCTGCGCGCAAAGCCTCTCCAGGGCAGCGGGGTGAAGGCACCCTGCTCTCCTGCAGAGGCTAGCAAGGCTGTTCCCAAGCCAGAACAGCGAGACGGAGGGCTCCGTCTCGCTGTTCTGGCTTGGGGACGGCTGCGCGCAAAGCCTCTGCAGGGCAGCAGGGCGCTGCGCTCCAAAGGCTTCAGGGATCTTTGAGGCTGGGGGTGGGGGGAAGCAGCGCTTCCCCCCACCCCCAGCTCCACATGCTCGGGTGAATGCACCTTGAACGCACCTTGTTTTAGAGGGGGAGAACAAGGAATAAAATATTTTTTCCCTTCCTATGGTCCGGTGCGTCCTATGGTCCGGTGCGTCCAATAGAGCGAAAAATACGGTATTTTACCTTTTCATATAATGAATTTTTTGTCGTGTTAAACTAAAATGAAAATCTTACATTAATTTAATCCACAACCTATTTTTGACACGTTTTAAAATAATTAAATGCATATATACCCATTTTCACTCCAAAGTATGGCTTTTGTAGATAAAGTTCTAGTCATACATTTTTCCAGCGGAGTTGTGTAAGTTATAAAATGCTCATACATTCAGAAAAGCATTTTTTAATATTTGTATAAAATTAATGCCACTGTTGTGTAATGGAAAGCTAGACAGAATGAATTAAAAACACTAATCTAAATGGAAAGCAGCAATGTTAAGAATACACATGATACTGAGAGTGGCCGAGTAACAAAATGAGGAACTGCTTTGCACAGTTAAAGTGCTACGTAATAACAGATCAAAGCAGTATAGCTTTATAAATATTGCCTTTTGTGTCTATTTTGCATGTGCTGTTAACTGAATTCCTTTTTTATGTGTGCAGTACTGCTGCATGTTACACTGCAAAAAAAGAGTCCAACTGTAGATATTTTTAACTGCTACACTCCCACTTGCCTTGAAATCTACAATAGATGGCAATGCACAAGAACACAAAGAGGAGCCCTGCAGGATCAGGCCAGCGGCTCATGTAGTCCAGCTGTCTAGTCTCTCAGTGGCCAACCTCTCAGTGGCCAACAAAAGCACAGCCTGAGCACCACAACATTCTCCTAAACTTATGCTTCTCTGCAACTGGCATATTGCCTCCCACAGTGGATGCAGAACATAGAAATCACTGTTATTAGCTGTTACCCACTCCAAATCCAGGGCATGTATAACTGGCTAATATATTTTAAATTTTTCTCCTTGTGGCATGTCCCAGCAGGGAATGTGGTGCCTCTGAGAACCCAGCATGCATCTGTGTAGAAGCTGACATGCCAACTCTGGCCTCGAGGAAGCAACTACCGTGACCAAGACGGCTGAAAAATGTAGTGCCCTGATTACAGAAAAAGCTTCCAGGAGGCAGAGTCATGTAACATTTTCAGTGATGGAACACAGTTTGCATGCATAAGGCCCCAGATTCAATTATCACCATTTCCAGTCAGATTTGAGAAAAAACTAGGAGAGCCACTGCCAGTCAATAGCAAGCTAAATGAGCGTATAATCTGACTCTGTAGAAGGCTGCTTCCTATGTTCTCTGTGCAAATGTATTCCTGTGGGTGGTTGACATGCACCGCACAGAAAACACTCCAAATACATGGACCAGTCCTGACAGAATCCTGAAAAAATATGTATCCTTCCCACTGCCTAGCATGCAACAGCCACAAGATGCACCTGTGGTGCCGAAATGGTGAATGAAAGGATCTTTTCTCACTTGCAAACAAGACACAAAACAGAGATTGAATACATTACCAGTCCTCAGTTTCTTATTGCAGAATCAGTCATTTCCCTAGCTTCTCAAAACAGACTGATAAAACTCTAGCAGAGTTTCCACAAACATGCAGTCCTTCTAAACAATGACCCAAAACTTTCTATAAACCTTCACATCTGAGTTTAACACCCTTCCTTATATTAATAATTGCAAGGTGTTTAGTCACTCATCCTGGTTTAGAGGATTTTTGTAAGGAAGGAGGTGGAAAAAGTCACATTTTCCCCTACAGAACAGAACTGTTGTAATGCAGTACGTTTGCTTAGGTAATGTGTCCCCTTTTGACTGCCAGATCATCCAGTACATAATTTGTATGTTTGTAGCAAAAATTACAAATAGCACCTCCAGTATTGCATTGACAACATAGCTTAAAACAGGCATCCCCAACCTTCGGCCCTCCAGATGTTTTGGACTACAATTCCCATCATCCCTAACCACTGGTCCTGTTAGCTAGGGATCATGGGAGCTGTAGGCCAAAACATCTGGAGGGCCACAGGTTGGGGGTGCCTGGCTTAAAACATAACAGCCCAAATGCTGAAGTCTAGGATTCTGTGCCCCTGTATGTTAAAAGATGACTAATTCAATTTTAGGAAGCCTTTGTAAAGGGAAAGCAGGCCAGAATCATTGCTCTGCAGGCAGCTCATTTAGTTGCTGTGTGTAGCAGGATAGATATGGAATTGGTGCCCAGCAAATCTTCTGTTGTGCTCACTTGTACATTTTATTCTGCCAGATTGGTTTTTGTGTTGTCTTGTTTTTTGTTTGCTTAAATTGGACACGACTTCGCTAAGGTGGAGAAAACTGTACCAAAGTCACAGTCTTAAAACACAGAGAGAAAAGCAAACAAGTACAGGTCACTCACTGTTTCTTCTTTGTTGAAATGGTGCTGGAATTAAATGCAGGCACTTTTCTTCCAAGAACCTACAGTGAAAACAGAGAGGAAATGCATTTGAACCAATTCATGGCTAAAATTATTTGGGCAGATATTCTAAATGCTGTGCCCTAAATTATACACACCCCACAGGATAGCATGGGATGGAGGTTATGTTTCTTTTTCTTCCTAGGACAGTAATCAGCTGTTTTAATGTTCACATACAAAAACAATAAAATGACTACTGCTAAATTAAATTTTCTTTGTAAACAACTTCCATTCCCATTAAAAATCACATGACAATGGCTATTGACATCCCACAGCTAGGGCTACAGTGAAATGTGCTTTTATCCTATGTGCCATGCTGGAAGGACTTTCATGCGTTTGAATTGCAGAATCAAAGGGCTGGAGTCTGCTTTCCATTTGGCAGACTGTTCCTTTGAATGCCTCTGCAGGTTCTTTCTCAAAATCTAAGCTAAACATATACCTATTTCAAGCATCAAGCTTTCACATGCTCAATGTAACAATGTGGTGAATTCTCCCAGCACACTCAGCTGCCTTCTTTTAGAGTAGCAATGTTTAAACACTTCTTAAAATACTATTTTTAAAAATATTCAAAATTCAGCATGAGCTGGGACCAAAAGAAGGAGGAGGATTTTGAACCTGTCAGTTTATTAATGATAGCATCTCTTTTCAATTGTATACCTGGGCTTTCAATCTTTTTTCTCTTTCCTTCTGCAGGGTTCCTAATCATCCTTCAGTACCTTATCATTATTACGAACCTGTAGGACCTGATGAATGTACAATGTACATTTCACATGAACGGGGAAGAAAGGGCAGTCATCATCGTTTTATCACAGAAAAACGAGTGTTTGAGAATTGGGCCCGGACATTCAATATTCACTTTTTTCAGCCAGACTGGAAACCAGAATCACTTCCTATAACTCATGCTAAGATTAAAATGGTATTCTAAGGAATGAACGCACAAAGTTGTAATCACAATCACTTACTGTATCAGGCTTCAGGGGAACTGAACATTGTATCAGAGCAAGCCAACCTGGAAAAAAGAAAGGTTAACAGGGTTTGCGGATAAAAACTGCTACAATATTCAGGAAGTTATTGCAAAGGAGTACCTAAAATGGACATTTGGTATCCAGTTGTATCTAAATTGAACATTTTAACTTCTGTCCATCAGCCTCACATATGTGTATGTGATTTGTTAAAAAGAGGAGGAAAAGGATGAAGAAACCTGTGGTATAATAAGAATAATTCAAGAGATGTTTAATTCTTTATGTTTTTAAGGCACGTTGCCGCTGGGTTTTCATAGTGACATTTAACAGTTACTTACTTAGTGGAGGTTTTTTAATGCAATCCAGTATTTTTCTATTTCACAATGATATGGTTATTTATCTTTCATAATCCCTCCAAAACTGAGGATTTATATACTGCTGCTGGTTTAAGGCCCAGCTTCTTGTTTATACATTTTCTCTTTGAAATATAAGATGATTCTATCTAGCATGTAATTAATATTTGATCTGGAAGCTATGTGCTTTATTTATTTCTTTTTTTTACTCTTGGGCTCTGTTCCAGCATCAAGCCATTTGACAGCAAGCACATCTTTATGTGAAGCTCTAGCAGAGGCGGGTGCCCAAAATTACAGTATGCGGCATCACACACACAAATAAAGAGAAATGCAGAGGACCAGTTTAGGGACTTTCCATCTCTCAGTCATTGTTTTTAGTCTTTTCGTATTTCTAGCAACTCACTTTCCATAGTATCACAGCAGTCTGGCCTTGTGCTGCCCTCAGCCTACCTGACCAAAAGGTGTTCCAAGCAAGCTGAGCCACTAACGTGCAGGTGTTGGTGTGTTGGTTTTGCACATGATCTGCAAGCAATTGCTTGGTTTGTTTTTTTCAAATTTATAAAAGCGTTTTACAGAAATCATTGTTATGATGATGACAAGCTATACAGGCCGACATGGGGGCAGTAATGAAACCAACAAAGGCCGACTGCATCCTTCTCTGGGCATAGCAGAGCCCAGACCTTTGTAAATACAGGGTTTGTGTATAACTAAGTAGCAGCTGAGGGAAGGCAGGTGAACACAGAGGAAGTTTCCACCTCGTCAACCAACTTCATGTAAGTTTTGAGGTGTGGTAAGCAGACTGCATGGTTCAGTGATTGAGTCCAACGAATTCTATGTGGATCTAGTATTGGTCCGGACTCAACACGAATAAAAGGTGCCGGTTTCTTTTGAGATGCACTGGACAATATGAAATTCTTTCAAATCAGACTGAATGGCACTAATAGTTCTGTATGTTGATACTTGCACATTTTCTTTTTGTGGGATTATACCTGGCTGATGAATAAAGAGGATTTCATTTTCAGTGTTATTTGTCCTTTCACCTCACAAATGCTCAAAGTCAAATCACTTCTTCAAAGGAATTGCCGAGAATTACTTGACCTATTGCGCACTGCCATACACCAGTAGTTCAAATGATGAAATCCTTTCACATCACAGGCACTAAAAATAGAGTTAGGTTGCCATCAAGGGGTCAGGTTATTTTAAATTGCTCAGCACTGAAAACCATAATACACAGGAGCCGTGCCTAGGGGTGATTTGAAATTTCTCTTTCTATTTGAGCTTAACTTCAGAATCTGTAGGGATCAAGTGAGTCTTGCTGTATGATTCCCTAGTCTTACAGCATGGGGTGGGGAGAGAGAGGGGGGGCGGAAATGATTGCAGTACTGAACCCTAGTGCATACCATCAAGTTCCAGGTCTTCCAGGTGCCATAGAGGAACAGACCACTCTATGATCTTGGTAATATTGAGGGGAATTGTCTATCTTGCATGCAGCTGCTTCTGACTACTGAAAATGAACTGGGGGCTGAGCCATATGTGAGTAGAAATGATACTGCCAGACAGCCTTCAACATATTGCAAGGGACTGTGAGATTCTGAGTAGGAAGTTGAAGAACCCTGGGGGCACATGTGGTTATTTCACCACTCCTTCCTGTTGAAGGTCAAGGCCCAGGAAGAAAATACTGGAAGATAAAAACAGGCTGTGCAAATGGTATCATTGGGAAAGATTCGGTTTCTTTGACCATGGTCCCCACTTCCATGGAGGACTTCTTACAAGAGATGGATTGTACCTCACAGTAGCTGGCAAGAATTAAGTTTGCTTTAAACTGAATTCTGAGGGGGAGGGAGCTAATCAGAGGACACAGGGAACCAAATACTGGGGATACTTAACTGATGTACAGGAAACTGCTAAAATGCAGGAAAGAAACAAGAAGCAGCTGGAGGGAATGCCTCGTGGTTCAGTTGTCTCAATACTATACTATGCACAGAGCATGGGAATCAAACAAGATGAACTTCAACTATTAAGATAGCAAATAACTGGCTAGGGTTTACTGAAACCTGATGTGATAAGACTTGTGAGTGGAATGTAATAACTGAGGGCTATCACCTATTCAAAAGGAATAGACCAAACATTATATGTAAAGGATGTGTACACCTTTGACTTGGGGCATGGAAGGCATTTGGGTAAAAACTGCTATAGAGCTCCAAGCCAGACTGAAGATTTAGATGATGCCTTCCTACAGCAGATTACCAAACATTCAAAAAGGAGATATATAGCAGTCATTGGGTGCTTTGACTACCCTGGTATCTACTGGAATGCAAACTGCTAACAATGTAAGGTCCAACAAATTCCTCCATCGCCTAGCTGACAATTTCTAGTGGGTGAGAGATCCCATGGTTAGAAATACTTGAGTTCAAGATGGATGGGCATTTCTTAAAAGTGGTATGTTGAAGATACAATTGCAAACGATGCCAACAAGAAATAAAAGTGGAAGGCATGTAAAGAAACTGATGTGGCAGAATAAGGAGCTTTCAGATTAGCTGATATTTAGAAAGAGCATATATAAAAATGAAAGAAGGGGGAAATCATGTAGAAGTATTCACAAGGAGCCAAAACTTGCAGAAAGAACAAGCTCAGGCTTCAAGCATAGATAGATTACTTTCAGGTTATGAACTCTTGACTTTGACAGCCCATGTTTCTCCAAGAGAAAGAATGGAGTTAGTGGTGTTAGCTAGAGCTGAGTATAAGAACAATGTTTGACAAGCCACACTATATACAGGGGAATACAGAGTCCTGTATTTGTAAAACAAAATTCCTGAAGTAGCAATCTACCCTTGAAAATCCAAGTCATTACTATGGGAGAGTGCATATTATTATTATTATTATTATTATTATTATTATATGGATGTACAGATAATTTTAAATAAACTGCATGGCCTTTTCATCCCCAAGGTGATTCACAACCATAAAGACGCAGCTTTACAATAAACACTAATAAAAACTAAAACTTTAAAAAACAAACTTATAAGCAGCATCAGAAGAAAATGACTTCATTTAAAACTTGGCAGAATAAATATGTCTGGAACCATCTGTCTTTCCTAAGCATATCTGTTATTATGAAACTGCTTCTTTAAGAAATAGTTGAAGAGGGATCATTGGGAAATGGAGGGAGGAAAGTAGGTTGTTGTTTTGGTGCCTGACCTGCAGCTTCTATATGCCTTCCAGATGTTGCTGAACTCCCAATTCCTACCATCCCTGACCACTAGCCATATGAACTGGCACTGATGAGGGCTGGAATCCAACTGTAGCTGGAGGCCATCATGTTGACTAACTCTGATCTATAGGCAAGGTCCGAGTGCAGTACATTATATAGTCTATACTCCCATCTTCATCAGACTGTTGTCCCATGGCACACTGGAGTGGCGGGGGGAGATTTTAGGTTGGCAAAAGTAGTATAATTTTGGGGAGGGGCAGAACCTACAAACCAGACAAGGTAGTGCTGCTTTCTCTTGCACATTACCAAACCTAAGCCCTGTCTCTCAAGTTGTGACTCGGATGCTATCAGCAGCCCAGATACCATTTCCTTTAAAAGCATGGGAATGCCTCTTGTTTCTGCAGAGAACATTCACACTTGCACAATGTATTTGCCACTGTTTTTATTGATTTTTGTTATTGTGTGTGGCTGCTAACAGAAAAGAGGAAGGTGGATTGAATGCTGGATGAAAAAACACTTAATTCCATTCCCGCTTGTACTTTAGGCTCCATTAGTGTTTGTGTCGTTAACACAAATACCAAAGCTTCCCTAAATAGAGACCCTGGGATGCTACAGCCTTTTCAGCATAACTTTGAAAGCACCTCTATTAGTTTCTACACTTACACAAAAGTACAACAAAGATAAAAATAAAGGCTTTGAGAAGTGGAGTTTTTTAAAAAACAGGTCACTATAGTGTGTCTCTGCAGGGATATTATTGCCATTGCTATTGTAATTACCATTCCTAGAAACTCATAATCACATCCAACACCTATAAGAAAGGAACTGCAAAAACTGTCCTCAGAAAGGCTGGAGAACAGAAGAGTCTATTTGCCTTGGCCTTGTACAGTATGCCCGCATTTTACGCAGACTTAATTTGTGTAATTTCAACTGTGTGCAGGCAAATCGGGAAAGTCAGATTGTTGGAAGTCTCGTGAGAGCGCCCCTAACACTCCCAGGACCAGGGCACTGAGCAAGCAACGCTAAGAGCGTAAAAGGAACTCTGCCCTCCTTTCTTAGACCTACACTGGGCACAATCAAATGTGTTGCTAGCACTGCCCTTAATCTGGAAGTCAGACATAGCACATTAAGCAGCTTGGCATAGATATACCATGCATTACTGGCTCTGAATCTTCACTGTCTCTCCAATGTCTCAGGCATGTCAGATGCTGTGAGACTCTTTGGGGTATTGAAGTATGTCAATGGGAATAATTTGTGTTGCTGGTTTGCCTCCTTATCTGCTCCCCTTGGACCTAGTGCAAGTCAAATATATGGCTACACAGAAAATAGAAGATGTGGAAGTCCCAGAGTTACACGAATCAGCTAATGGGCCATGTACAACACAGTTACTTGGCCTTAGTCTGCCTCTGACAAATGTATGCCATTTCTAAATAGAAGAGCAGTTTTATTGCTTTACCTTGTAAGAAGATCGTAGATTTCCCAAGGTTCCCTTCCAGGATAGCTGCAGAAATCGAAATGGCCTTTCACCTTTTCTTCTACTGTAGATTTTATCAATGGCTTGGAGAAAACATTCTTTAGCCTCTTATGAAGAGTGTTCCTGGTTGATCAAAAAGGGTCTTTTTGAGTACCTTCCTTGAGGGGACTAATAAATCTGTTACTGAACAGGCAGCAAAATATCTGAATGCTTTATCTCTCATACATGCTATGATCGTTCATTATTCACTTGTCAGGGCTAATAAACTGGTTCTAGTGAGGCTGTGATTTTGTATTTTATACTTTGGTCAGTTGACTGTAATAGACAGATTGTTCAAGGTTCTAGCCATATCCTATGGTACTCCATTCCACCCCTTCTCCCCCCACCCCATTTTGTACTCTGTGGCCACTAAGCATGCACAGCCCTCATTGGACTGTTCTGAAATGTAATGTTTTGGCCCCATAAGCTACTTACAGCCCATTCCGTGTTCCATGATAACTTTGCATACTGTGATGCATCTAGCAACAGTGCCTCTGCTGCTATAGTAGTGTCAACACACACTGCTGTACACGTCCAGTACCCCAGTTTGGTTGCAAAAGATTTCACCAACACTGGAGTTCTTCAGACCTTGAATGCTATAATACTTCATTGGAGTGTGCTCACAAGAATATTAGATGCGTTCAATAATAAGCTGCTGGACACCGCAAGCGCCAAAAAAGGAAAAGATTGTGGATGTTACAATCCAATTGCTTTCCATTCTCTGTGCATCAAAGAATCATACCCTCAGACTCATTGAGCATGGATTGCTGCATTTCAATCTAATTGCTTTTCTCACCTCTGTTAATCAGCTTTGCCGGCATACTTACTGCTTTTTCCGTTTCATAAATTGTATTTTAATAACCCACCTAATTGCCTCTTTTCCCTAAGCAGATTATCTTTTCAGAAGGACGTCTTGACTTGTATCTCCATGTCTCCTCAGAATCCATCCAAAGTCTGCTGCTTTAACTCAGCTGGGCGGCAGTTTTTTAGGTAGAATGAGAGGTCTAGATGAGGCCTACAGAGTGGGGATGACAGAGTTTAATTGCAAGTGAAACAGGCCTCTATTAAATTCACTGTCAATGTGACAACTTATGTCCATAAAACACATTTATCGTTAGATTTATAAAATATGATAAATGTAAATGGAAAGAAAAAAGAAAAGTGGAATCACTGTCAGATACTTGAATCAATGGATTATACAGGTAGACCTTTAGAGACTAATTCAATGTAAAAAAAATGGTGTATCAGTATATTTCATTTAAAAAAAAAACATTTTCAGAACTTAAATTCCTCTAAACACTTTGTGCATTTGTTTTTAAAGAAAGCTGAATTTCTAAATGTGAGGTAATTGTTTGCAAAGGATTTCGGGCCAACTATCCTGAGAATGAAGCTTTCTTTTCATCCACAAATCTGACAAAGTGGTGTCTTTGATCATCACAGGTTTGCAGGCGTACCTACCTCTAAAAAGGTGAGTTATTTTCCCATTTTCTGACATTTTCTTAAAGATAGTACAAGCAAGGTGGCTCATTTTATGCTCATTGTGGCCTAGAAGAAGCCTGTGATTGTATTCACAATGATTAGATTATCTTGGGTGTCATTCTGACCCAGGTTTTCCTGGCCAAGTATTCTCAGCAACCATCTATTCATAAATTTATCAAGAGGTGTAGAAAGAAGGCTATTTCTCACTTTCCCGGTAACAGATGAATTGGCCATGCTGAGGAAATTATTTGAACCAAGTTTATCGCTGTCTCCCATTACTGAGCCATCCAGCTTATTGAGGTGTGGGCCAAAGAACTGTGAGTGAAAGGGGGGGAGAATGTATTGGTGCTGTTCAGTAAGCTCTTCCACAATCCAACAGAGTATTCTCTCAGTGCAGTGCAGGATGTGTTACAGTAAGAGAAGCACCAATTAGGAAAGAGACAGGCTAAAACATATACACACTAGCACTTAGGTTCTTAACCTGTGGTCCACAGACAGTCCATGAACCAGGTGCAAAAGAAGGGATGTTCTTCTATTTTCTTCCTGATACTTTGAAAACTGTGTTTGTGGGGTGAAAAAAAAAATCATATCAAATTTATTGGGTGGGGGTCCATCAATTATCAAAGAGGCCCATGACCTCCTAAAAGGTGAAGAACCGCTGCTCTAGTGATGACAAAGAAAGAACAAGATTTGGGTAAGAGACTTGTGCAAGTGTCTCTCTGGATTTGGGCCACTTCTGATGTCACATTTCTTTCCTAGATCAGAAAAGGCTCTTCCATGAGAAGAGGCAGCATTTTACAAAAGAAAGGACATCTTTGGATCCGGCCTGAAGTCTTCAATGCCTCATAAAACAGCACTTAAAAGTAACAGTTTGTTTTTATCCTCACAGATTGCCTACTCACCTCTGTATGATGTTGAGGGGTCTGAAGCACAATACAGTGGTACCTTGGGTTAAGAACTTAATTTGTTCTGGAGGTCCTTTCTTAACCTGAAACTGTTCTTAACCTGAGGTACCACTTTAGCTAATGGGGCCTCCCGCTACGGCGCGCTGCCACCAGGCGATTTCTGTTCTCACCCTGAAGCAAAGTCCTTAACCCAAGGTAATATTTCTGGGTTAGCGGAGTCTGTAACCTGAAGCATCTGTAATCCGAGGTACCACTGTAAACATACACAGCTAACACCGTCATTGATAAAGTCTGTTTTGTATGTTTCCGTTTCATTCCACAGAACAGTATGGCATACTTACCAAGATATTGTGCTTGTGGAACAGAAACTGCATCACGCTCACCTGAGAGAGATACTGTTGCTATGGCACTTCAGACTTAAAGGGATTTTTTTTGTTCCACTTTATTTATTTATTATTTAGATTTATACCCTGCATCTTCCTTCAGAGGAGCCAAGAGCAGCACATTAACTATATGCAATCCACAACTCCCAACTTCATGAACAAAAAATACTGCAGTGATACAGATTGAATGCTATGTTTAGGGGGTGTCATCTTAGAGGGGGAAACATAATTTTTGCAAATTTCTTCAGTGAGCAGTCTTAAAAATATGTTTTTGGTTAAATCTGCTACTGAACAACATTTAGTTTGGTAAGTCTACATTTGATGAAGAAGCCCATAAATTGTTTTCAGAAAACCAAATTACAATTTTACTTTCTGAAAAGGTTAGGTAATGCCAAACAAACAAACAAATAAATTAACTGAAAGGACTTGGCAATTATTTTTAATTATTTCTACACAATTTTACATACATTTTACTTACTAAGCAAAACTAAATAATATTAAATTAACCCAAATATCTTTGGAATTCCCAAGTCATGTTACAACTTTTCAGCACTCCTCATTTTTGGAATTCAAAAGTTCAGAAATTCAACATGCTCTAATGTGGCAACCTTTCATATTGGAGCCACTCCATATGAGGACATGTTTAGTAACCAATAAATTTAATTGCATAATGCTTATTATGGTCCACCCCAAATCATTCTGCAGCAAGCTATTCTTCTTCCTACTTTTGTTTCTCTGTGAACAGATTTAATTCATGAAGAGCAGAACACAAAGAACAAATAAATAATACATCCGACAACAAAATGTATAGCTCAGTTTTCAAGTACATAGTCCTAATGGATTTTTTCCCCATGAATCTCGTTTTTAACAACTTGTTCTTCTTAACAAGATACTGAAGAACATAAAGTGATTTCAGAAAGTCAGACAGCATATCCTTCTGCTGAACACGAGGCAGTGCGTGGGTTCTCTCACCAAGCAGATCCAGGAAATACTTTCTTTGGGCCTTTTTTGTTTCCAATTCTAATCATTCTTGGAATCCAAGAAGCAAAACTGCCCTAGGTAAAAGGATTGATCTAAAGGGCTGTATTTAACAGAGCGAAATCAATATTTCCTACGGTATTTTTGTTTCTGTTGAGCAAGTGTTCAATATGTCACTGCAAAAGTCTGCAAAGTGACTTAAGTCTATATTGATAAAATGACATCTTAAATAAGGTTCTGCATATTGTCTAGACCTTCATTTCAGTGATGGGGGTAATGATTACATAAGAAGTAGCAGTAGTAGTAATAGTAGTAGAAGAAGAAGTAGAGAGAAAAAAATAATCTTTTTACAACTTACAATTTGTTCTGCAGTGCACATGCCGGGCAATGCCACCCTGAATACTCCTTGTATAGTAGATGCAAATGCTATTCTCTCTGCAGCAAACTAAGATAAGACGAAGCCTGCTTTTACCTCTTTGGAGTGCCTTTACTCCTGTAAGTTAGGTTGCTCATTCATTTCAAAGGAGAAGGAGGGAAGGATTCTCACTGTGTCCTTGGAAGTTTTATAAAATGTGTTCAAAATGGGTATTAAACGGCTGCATTTAACAATACAAAACACAAAGTAAAAATGTGCAAGTATCATAACAAGTGGGGTGGTGGAGAAGAATTTTCCGGTAGAAGACCTCATTTTTATTCAAGGATGCATTCAGAGCAAGACATCTTGATTGCTCTAAGGGTCTAAAAGATGTGTTTCATGTGTTTGATTCCGTAGGTTTTAAAGAAGACCATGATAATGAGCGCCCAGAGTCCTAAGATAAACCCTCCGGGAGGATGCCAGTCTTTCTGTTTTGGTTTCTGCAAAGCGAAAAGCAAAAATGAAAGGAAAAAGTTAATACTCAATGTTCACTACCAGTTAAGGGTTAAAAAGAAGAATCACAGGACTCTTTGGGTGATACCAGGACCAATGGTGCTCACAAAAGAAGAGGAAGCTCCCTGGCTGCCCTTGATATTCCCATCTCAGGTAGCCCCTAGTGCCCCCATCTGTCTCAGAGGGTTGGGAGATGCCCCAGTACAAGACTGTTGTTGTGTGCTACAACAGACATCTCCTGTTGGATCAACAAAAATATTGATGAAATACTCTGAAATGTGGCAATATATTACAGCCAGGTAGACCACGTTGTAGTGCGATAAAGCAACCATTTTAGTTCTCTTTTTCAAGTGTCAAAGATACTGTGTGTGTGTGTGTGCGCGCGCATGCACAAACACCTATTTTATTTGTGGAGGATTGTGAACTGAATTTTATACAGAGTAGAATGGAATGGTTAGTTTTCTTAGCTATGGATGAGTCTACAAATGTCAGGTACCACTACAATCTGGTTTGTCAGGGGAAGGGGAGGAGGATAGAACCTTTTCAGAATGTTTATAGGAACATGATTCAATGAAATAATCGGTTTTTTAAAAAAAATAAAACAAAAAGTATTTAAAACAATGAATGATGCAGACAACTCTGTAGCTTATAGTAATGAGAAAACAGGCAACTACAAATGAATGGCTAAGCAACTCTCATTAACGATAAAATGGATGAAGCTCCAATCAGTCTCCCCAATAGTATTCACATGCACTTTCTCCCAAAATATCAAGCCTACACACACACACACACACACACACACACAGCAAGCAACAGCTCTTACACCTCACACAAAAGAACCTTTCTGGTTTAAATTTTCCTAATTAACCCATAACTTCATATGCATATTGCCTTGCTCATTTCATCAATCTCTTTGTGCTATCAATCTTTCTTCACTTGGATCTCAGACAAATCCTTACCACAAAGTGGCACCTGACCCTCCTAGACAAATGACTTCAATTTGCAGCCAGTGACACTAAAAGCCTTTCTCGTCTATTTTGTATAGAACACGTAATTTAATTTCTTTAAAGAAATTTATTGGAATAAATATTTATAAGGTGACCCCGGTGGAAGGTTTTACATCTTGTCATACAACACACCAAAGCTGCCACCCCAACTGCCTTCCTGGGCTCTGAAATTCCAAGGGAGATCTGGCGAAAGGAATGCTTTTTATATTTGAATTCAAGAGCACATAAATAATCTGTTCAAAGCTGAACAGTGCAGCTTTGAAATGCACTGGATACATTATTGATATTTTAAAAAAGACGGCAAGGCAGCAAAAAGAAAAACAGCTGGAAGAGGTGAATGTGCTGCATTCTAAGAAATAAATATGACTTGACATTGGGGATTTAGAGATTTACAGAGCGAAAACTGCATGCAGGGCTGCACCCTAGCTACAGCAGTAGCAGTGCAGTAGCAGAACTTATCTGGAGAGCCACACAGGCTGTGATCAGGAAGACCATCCCACTTCAAGATTGTTGGTCAAGTGTGAACAGCAGTGGTAGACAGCACAGCACGTGAATGAGAATGTTGGTGAATATCTGTATTGCTATGTCCAGTTTAGTTCACATGCCCATCCCACCAGTCAATTGTTCCCTCCCATGTTCTGGTAATAGCAAGAGGAGTACAACAAGGATATCTGGTGCCAACAACAGGACAGCATTAACCTTTCAAATGGGTAACCTCATTGTCGTCATAAAATACAAGCGCCAATAGCCAAATGGGAGATGATATGTTAAGGAAGGGGCACTGTGGTCATTTCCATCCTACCTATGTCTTTGGAGCCCGAGACAAGCTGTTGACCCTAGAACTTCTATCTTTCCTGGAGCATCACAACCCCTGCACCTGCAAGCTTCTGGTAACCTAGAATTTGGACCTACCCAAGTAGACATTATTGAGCCTCATTCCATTGATATCCAACTCTTTCAATTCTGACCTTTTCTACCACCTTGAACTCCTTAACTAACACATACAATTCCTTCATTTTCTGTTCTTAAATGCTGTGGTAGTTGACCCAGTCAATTTTAGCCCCCAGAGGATTATTCATATTTGCTCCTTTGTAACATAGGTCTGTTGGCTTTGCAGTTTCCCCTTAAATCTTGCAACTCTGACTTGTGACGCTGAGCTTATAAACACTGAGCCTTTGCCACTGCTCTTTGAACTTCCAGTTATTATCCCCTTACCCTTTTGTACATTTCACCTGACCCCACTCGCATGGGGAGCACTTGCCTTTAACTGGGTCACAGAAACCCCACCATTCTTTGTTCCACTTGTTATTTGTTCCTAACCACCTCCTTTAAGTTTCCTGCCAATTAAGAAACAAAAGACAACACTACAGCATTTTGAGGAGCTCAAAGGTCCATGAATGCACCGAGTATAGGCTGGTCCCCTGGTAAAAAGTCAGGAGCAACTGCTTTAACTGCAAAGCACTTCACACCAAAAGCGATTTCACAGGCGTCTGCGCAACTGCATGGGAAAAGGTTGGTGCAAACCAAGATACACACAATGAGCCAGCAATTGCCTTTTCAACTGGAGCTGCCAGGGAAAGTGCACCTGCTAACATGGAAGCAGCTGCTGGATTTTTACAAGCATATAGCCTGGCTGTAATTTGCTATACAGTCAGGTATTGACGCTCTTATTTAGAGAATTTCAGAAATGTGAATAAATTCCGCACCCCAAAATATATTTGCGTCATATTAGGACACATGCATCTCAATCTCGTTTGCATAGTGATTAATATGCAGGAGCTTATAACATGGTGAGGCAGTGACGCACAACTGACCTCCAGTTTGTTGCATCGCTGGGGCTTACCATGAGGTAGAGGGACAAGGCAGGGAGGCATGGTGGAAGCAAAGTGGTGGGTGTATTTCTTGGAGTTATAATTAAGGCAAAGGAAGGCTATCAGATTTCCCTTTCTGCAATGAAGCTGCATTCTAGACTTTTATCCCATGAACTATTAAACCCCTTTTCTTTTATGTAACAATAATTGCCTAATTTGCCAAGGTCCACTATCTATCTTTCTTTCTTTCTTTCTTTCTTTCTTTCCAAGCAAGGCTATTTTGGCCTCAGTGCTAAAGCACAGTAACCAAACCCTCACGTATTCTAATGAAACATAAATGCCTTGTGGTGAACAAGATAAACGGAGGCATCCATGCCTCGGGACAAGCAGGCTCTATGACACCTGCTAAACTACATCCATGGCTGTTTTAATTCCAACTAATTCTCCACCTGGCAATTTCATTGGCATGGTACCCATGTTGCAACTTTACTGGAGCTTGTCTGCATTTTTTCCCTAGTTTTTGGATTTACAGCACACATTAACCCCTTTGTAAATGCTCTCTTTTCCCCATCATAATTGATGCTAACTGGTGAAAAGCATGCACAAAATGGTACGGTGAGTCATGAACAAATACATTTAGCAGCTTAAGGGCCGGGTATTATTAAATTGGAGGAGATTCTGAATTAAAAAGCTAGGTAGCTAGGCAACAGCTGGCTTCCAACTGTGAATAGTTTTCTGTCATACTCTTTATAGTTGGGATAGAATCATTACTCTGTGGAACTTCTAAACAGTTAACAGAATCCCGCTCTGCGTATTGTAATTAAGAAGAGGATAAAACGGAGTATTTTCAAATTGGATGGGTCTATAGGGATCCCTGTGGAAAATATCCAAGGTTTCCAGCGAGTGACTTTCATAAAGCACAGCGCACATGTTGTTACTAGAGTAAAAATGCATTGCGTGAAAAGAATGATAAAGAAAATGTACTAGAGATAAAGCAACAATTAGGCATGCGAGTAGTTCATTTTTTTATTATTATTTAAAGAATAGCAAAATCAGGATAAAAAGTTAAGATCACAGCTTTTTGCATACAAACTTCATAGGCAGAAAAGCCACTCTGCAGATTTAATAAGGTTCCATTATAGATTTTATTCACATTGACTCAACAGAAATAAGACTGAAAACTGACTTCTGAAAATGGGCTTCAAAATTCTGTACTGAATGGTGGGCAAGTGCAATTAACCAAAAAGATCCATGCAGAGGCAGCACAATATAGGATGCAACAGTCGCAATTTATAAGTATGTGTGGTACAATCTAGTCAAGGACATGGCCCAACTCTCCAGTGGTGTTTCGTGTGGTGTAGAAACCTCTAGCCTTTGCGTGATTAGTATGCAGCCTATTATACAAAGTTAAGCATTAAAACTTAAAACCCACGTTAGTTATTGGCCCCAGTAACCTTTACTTCTGACTCTGCCCACCACTGGAATGGAGCCACCACTGCATTGTTCTAAATGCTTCTATACATTAATCCTTACAACTACTCACTGTAAGGTAGGCTACCCTAGTGGTAGGAGGGTGAAAGGCAGAGGTAGCAGCTTGCCTCTGGCCAGTTGAAATTTTAATCAGAGTTATCCTAGCAGACAGCTATACTCCCAGCCACTTCTGTACAGAAGCTCCCTCTCACTCTCACTCAGAAGCCACCTTTGCCAGAGAAATCAGTGGGGCTTTCAATGTCAGGCCCACTATGCATAGACAAGGTCTCTCAAGTACATTCTAAATTTTGTGACTGTCAAAGGGATGTTTACAACCTGAATGCCAGTCTTTATGACATTTTGGTTAATAAGCAGAAATGAAGGGATTAAACAAAAATGCTCCAAATTGTTTCATAGATTAACATGCATCTTTTATGCCGGAATTCTGTTAGGACTTTAATCGTACTGTGGATATGAAAGGGGATTAAGTTATTAGCAGATAGTTGGATTTATTAATATTTTTCCCTCATGACCCAAAAATCCTACAAATTGTAAGCTTGCATATTTTACCATAATGTGTTAGTTCACATGTGTTACAGGGAGGTTTGTGGGGAGGGGGAGGCTGTTTGTTTTGGTAATGCTAATGTATTGTTTGTTTTGTGAGGAGGGAGAATAAAGTAAAATTTCACAAATATGTTGTCCAAACTATTGTTTTGTAACAACTATATATGATATTCCACATAATAAAACAGCTAAATTTTAGGACAATTTAATGGAAATCCTTTTCGATTGAGGGTGTGTGTGCATTTGAATTGTGATAAAGTTGGCTGAGCTACCTACTTAATCTATTTAAAATGCAAAATTGTAACTAGAATTATTTAGCAATTAAAATACATACAAGTGAAAACGTAAGATAATTCACAACAGGTGAAGGAGACAGACTAGAGGGGAAATTTTGATCTTTCTTGTCTATTCTTCTCTCTACCTCCTGTGTGCCTTCTGGTATGTTTGCTGCAGAACTATTTGGGGTCTTATCTTTCTTTGGAGCCAATATGAACCAGGTACCCACCATATTTAAGTTTCCATCCCTGTTAAGCCTAGGAAACTCACTGGTTATACCTGTCAGGTTTCTTCTCTTTGTCCTCCATACACTGCTACTCCTCATCCATCTCTCTAATATGGTGGAGTGGTATCAAGCCACTCCAATTCTAATTTGAGTATCTGGTCTAACTTTAAAACTACAACTACTATTACTTTGGGAAACACTGATCTGGCAAAAGTTTCTATAGAAGGGCCACTGAAATACAGAGATCAATGACACCTCTCCTACATGATATCTTATGCCCACCAAGGGGCTCGAGCTAACAGTAATTATGTCTCTTCGTGTCTGAAAGAAAAGACATCTCAGGAGGACAATGTGGAATGTCTAGCAATTATGTACTCAATTCACTGTCTACTTAAGCAAATATAGTCCCCTCAGGATCAACAAAAAAGCACCAAGCAAAAAAAACGGGGAAAAACCAAACGAAGTTAACATGGCATAAATCTGGGGACATTTATGCAATAAACAATGTTATTCTGCCTGTTCTACAACACAGACTCTCAACTGCACCCATCTCTATTCATTTCCTCATTCCTATTCATTCTGAAAACAGAAATAATTTGATGAAAACACCAGCCTTTCTGAATTATTTAGGAAAACAATGCTAGAGGAAGCAACCCTGGTGAGCAGCCTGCCAATATCTCTCTCCCTCTCTATTCATCAACTCTGTCAAGATGGGCCTGTGTGTCACATGACCACAGCCTTACAGGAGACCATAGAAGGGTAAACAACAACAGGAAAGTTGCCAGCATACCATCTCATTAACATTACATGATGGTTAAAGTGTGATTAATGCATGTATCTACTTAGAACTACTCTGCACTTTGATATAGTAAAATGCCAGAGCAGCAATTCTAATGATTTCTCAATTAAATAGGTAAAATATAAATCAAATATACGGCGACACACATGCACACACCCTATATGACAGCAGTACTCATCAATATAGGTCTGTAGGTAACAATTACATTTTACTGTTTTGGCCTGCCCTTGGGACAAATGAAGGCATTATAAACTAGAGAACATTAACAAAAGCAAAAACACCCCTCCCATGCCTCTTTAAAGAGTTTTCTACCGCTACAAATTACTGTTTACACCAGCCTTCTCCAACTTGCTGTCCCCCAGATGTTTTGGGCCACAACTGTCATCAGTTCCATCCAGAAAAGCCACTGGCCAGAGACAAAATGAGCTGTAGTCCGTAACATCTGGAGAGAACCAAGTGTCAGAGCCATGAATGAGAAACAAAACGCTATGAATACTAGATATTAAGAAGAATATGGTTTGCTTAAGAAAGTATGTGGGCTCTTGTCTGAGAGAGAATACTGAATCTCAAGGACTTACATGATATAGTGTGGGATTCTTGGACCTTGGGAACAATTCATCTATCAATATGTCAAATCAGCTTTATGCTAGCTATGTAATGAGGATAACACCAGCCATAAAGAAGCTTGGCACTTTCTGTTTGTTTACAGGATAAAGATAAAGAAAGAAGCCTAGTATGCAGATTCAGGATATATTTCTACATCTCAAGTTCAAAAACTGTTTTTGGAGAGGAATAGGAAAATATTCTGGCATTTACTACATGGGAAATTATGGCAGTCTTGAAAGTAACTGTTCCCCTGGAGCCTCCAAATTGCCTCCAGGCAAGACATTCATGTGTGCATTCAGTTGCACTGTAAATATAGAAACAACATATGTAGTTCCTTCTCTGCCCATCCCCTTCGGTATACAGTTACATGCACCACATGCAGAACACAGAACGTCTGGCTCTTGTGCCTCCTTCAAACGATGGATTTTAAACAAGCCATAGTTTCTCCAGCAGATGTTAACTCCTATAGAGCAAGTGAGATTCCAGTTGCACTGAAGCTTCTGAGATGTAAGTTGGAGGAGGGCTGGACAGGCAATGGCTCGTTATGCCCTTCTTACCAAAGTGCTTCAAGTGGGTTAGGTTCTTTGAGGGCCAGCCCTGGTGCCAGTTCCCCCTTCCACTCTGAATCCTTGGCCTCACCCCTCAAAGTAAGGGAAGTCAAACTCTAGCATCATGACACCAGCATGGCCAATGGTCAAGAATCATGGGGGTTGGAATTCAACAATATCTGGGTGGTCACAGGTTCCCCACCCAGGGTTTAAACAAGACACAGTTCCTTTAATTCAAATGTCATTGGGAAGTGTGGTTTGAAATTGGAGGCACTGATCTCCTCTGACATGCAAAAGATGGCAAGAGGGAAAGATGAGACTGAGGCTCATCCCAATATGTCCATATAGTAGTAAAGTGTGGCTTCTCATTATGTCTGAATCAGGTGTGTATTAAAATATGAATCTATAACATTAAGGGTCTGTTCTCCCAGCGCTATCAACTCGAGCCCCTAATTTATCTGGAATTCACTTTGCTCACATGTGAGTTTCTCTCAAATGCCTTTATTGTTCTTTTTTAAAGAGTGAAGAAAAACACTTAAAGAAAAAATATTTCCACAAATCATTTCTGTAGGGCTGAACAATTAACAGAAACTGCAAAGGGGAACTGCAGAAATGCAGGCGACAATTCCAGAACTAATAAATACTTTTTAAAAGGCACTCTGTGTTTAATTTGTGTACACCTCATACTGATATCTGTAAATAGATATAATTAACAATAGAATAAATCTGTTCTGCAGTATATTATTCTAAGCCATTAGGCAAATTTTCTCACCATGATATGAAAAATGTCAACTACTTAATTAGCACACCTACTTAGCCTGAAAACCCTGTAGTGCATTCAAACTAACGTTTTTTTGTGTGTGTGTTGGACTATGGGGAAAGAACAACATCAATTAAATTTGTTCTAGGAGAAAATATTTTAAAAACGTCTGAATAGCTAAGAAAAAAATGTGAAATTATCACATCACGTTTGGCATTCTCAACGTTCTGTTGCTTAAGCGGGGAAGGAAACAATTTCACCCCAGCTCATCACTGCCACATTTGGGGCAATTTTTAAAATATATCATATCTCTCTAGCATAGGGTTCAAGGGTGTCAACAAGAGGAGGAAGTTAAATCTCTTTTTAGCTATGCAAATTTTATTTGATGGTGGGTCTAACTCCCTAAAATGTATTTGCATTTAGTATAATCCTTGTTCAGCAGAAATGTAAGTTAATGTGAAGAAAACGAAGTTTGGGAAAAGCCCACCGGTAGCAAGGCTTTGCAAAACGTAACAGTAGTGGCCTGAATTTTGAAAGAGAACAACAAGGCTAAAACTGATTTCTAAGGATAACTTTTTTTAAAAAAACACAACTTCAAACATTAGAAAAATAGTGTAGAATATCGTATCAGGTGGATTTTTTTTTTAATCTAATTTCCATTCATGGGAGAACACCAGCAGAAAAGCCAGCTAAAGTGCTCTAAGCTAATGTGATAGGTATCTTCAGCATTATTATTGGTGCCTAATGTTATTCCTGTGGCTTATGCTAGTGAGGTAAATCAGACCGACTGCTGGCTTTAACACTTCTGTACAGAGTACAGTATGCTGCTGACATACTAAATTCTCAGTATTAAATAAATTTTGAAATAGATTCCTGTGCCTTCAGCTACGCTAGGCATATATCTCTCCAATGCCATGCTTACAACAGCACATGGTATATTAAGAAGCTGTCAAAGCTATTAAGGTCATTAACACTGGCACATATATTTGAGTCTATTCCTATGCGATTTAGGAGGACATTATTTGCATACTATTATGCACCAGGAAACCTATTCCTCATATTCCCACAGGAAACAACTCGCTGGAGTGACCTAAATAGTATTCACTATTCTGATTCAAAATATGAAGAAACAGCAAATAAATGAGAAGCAATTCTGCAGACAGATGCAGAGACTTTGAGAACAGTTAAGCAAAAGCTTGAGCTAACAAATGACAAATGCAGATGAATGTGGACAAATGTAGCATAATGAGTCTCAGAGGAACAAAGAATAAAGAGGGGAGGAAGGAAGTAAATTATATGCTTAACGGGAAAAATTCTACTACAGCAGACTATGCATAAAATACCTGCCAGGTATTGCACCAAAACACCTCAAGCCTGCTGTCATAGACCTATGCAGCTGTTTAAAATGTTCTTTAGTAGCCAGTGGTTTAAAGAATTGCTTTATACTGCTTCTAATTGTTTAGCTTTCTTGTTATATTGCTGAATACCTACCTGGTATTTTATAAATACTTAAACAAATAAATTAATAGCCAAGTCAAAATAGATGCAGACCTAACTATTTCAGCAATCAGTATTACTCATGAGTCACTTCTCAACATCTCTAATAAGCAGGGGGAAAGGGTCTTAAAAAGAAACAGCAGCAGGGGGAAATCTCAGAAACTCACATTAACTTTAGCTACACCTCATTGTACTCTGAAGACATGACAGGACTAGCAGTTTCTTAGGCAATGCACAGTGATTCATTTTTACTTACAGAGATGCCAGTGCCCCAATCTGCCTGGAAGCTGCAGTTTGACGAAATGCTATGTTTCTAATCTGAGATGCATGTGAGCCAGCAGAGATTACCCGGTGCTGTGAAGAAAAGGCCTTCTGGACATACTTAGAGGCACTCTCTTTTTAAATTACTATTTTGCTTTTTTTTTTCCAGAGCCATACTCTATCATTGCGGGGGTAGGGGAGTTTGTTCCAAAACTCAGTCTACAAGCTTTTCGAGCATGTAGGTTACTGCCAGAGATTTCTAGTGTACAAAGTTATTTCTCCATGAAACACTAAGTGCTGGAATATATATTAAATGCCACAGAATTATTATAGCATTACAGAACATCCTTACTGAATTGTAGGTGTCGACCATGGTGTAGTTCTGCCAATTTAAAATGGCAAGTGGCTGAGGCCAGAACCTTACATTGATGACAGAATGATAATCACACCTACAAGGTCCTTTAGTTGTAAAATTAATGACTACACACACACACACACACACACACACACTTACTATGCTTTAACTCCAATTTTATGGTAACATATAACAAAGTCTACTTAAGATTATTTCAAATGAGGTTTCCAGGAAACCTTATTTTTAATAGAATTTCCCAGACACCAAGTATAGTGTACGCCGTTTTCTTGTAATGGAAAGTTTTTGGAAATTTGAATAGGGTTACTTAATTAAAACCTTTTAAAAGCTTGGCGATCTAGTCCCAACAGACTAGGGAGTTTGTGCTGAGTCTATGGCCTACTTCAGGGATGGATAAAAGAATGAGAAAAGAAAAACCACTCCTCATAGGATACAGGAGAGGAAAATGAAGCTCAAGTAGCATAGCTTGGGAAGTAGAATCTTAAGAGATGTGACTGACAGGTGAACTAGATGTTCAACAGAAATGCTTACAACTTTCTTTACCCCTTTTTCCCCATGAAAAGCCGTTTATGAAAAATGTGAATTAATTTCTGATGTGGTTAACCCTTCCCCACCCCCATCTTTTCAATATCTCCCCCCTTTTGGGTGGCGTCCGGGAGAGGGAGAGATTGTCATCCATATTTGCTCCCCCAAAAGCAAAAAAAGAGGCTGTGGGGAATTGAGTGGAAAACAGCTTCAGTCAAGAGAAAGTTACACACATCTGAATGGAAACGGCCAGTTTGGGTCTTATTCATAATAAAGAAAGCTGAGAGATAATCTGAAATGTAGAGAATAACATCAGTATAATCTAACAGCACTAGGCAGTAAGGTTGACACCTGATCTAGCTTTGAAAATCTTTGGAATATGTTGACAAGGTAAGGTAAAACATGCTTCTATAAGAAGTATCACCTCTCATTCTTGAAGAATGGTAGCAGCAAAAATTAGTTTAAATTAAGTTCATCTGCCTCAGCGTCCTTCAAGGCAGCCTGGAAATTTTAGTTCCTAGAGTTCCAGAGAAACTTAACTGGTCATGGAATGAGGAGATCAGACAGACCAAACACCTTGCAAAAAATAATAATAAAAAAAAATGGAACTACCTTCAAAATGTACCGTACTCATTGAGAACACTAGGCTCAGTAGCCAAAAACTTTTAAATGCATCAAACACTTATGTATGCACCCTGGGATTCATATTTTAAGTGGGAAATGCAACAATCTAACTATTACTACAAACTGTAACTTGCAAAAGCAAATATTTTCCGTAGCAACAATAACATAGAAGCCCTCCCACACTGAGAGTAACAACTGGTGACTGACATTGATTGATGCCCTATAGCACAAGCTACATTAGAGAGCTAGCTTGTCATCCTCAATGTACACTTGAATTTCTTTGGCACCAATGAAGACAACAGAACAAGAAGACCGACAACAATATAACCTGGGAGTGCATGACCTGCGGATGATGGATGAGGAATGCATCCAATGTTTCTTGCACTTGTGACCTCTCTAGGAAGCTGGAAAAGTCCAAGCAAAGTCATCCTATCTTATTTGAAAGATGCCCTGTTTTCAGTTCAAAATGCTGAAAATATATACCTCAAGCGCTGATCAATGCCATAAAGCAATGCGCTTAAGCATTTCCTTGCAGCTTGTCAATAGTACTACAAATTATATTTTATTTAAGAATCAGAGTGACTGCTGCCCTGAACTGGGGCAATTGAATACAACCCATTACAGACATTATGATGCATGAATAACTGTTCAGGGTTTGGACTACCCTGCCCATTTCTTAACAAGTCAAGAACCCTTGTTGATATGCTAATCCAGCTACCCTATTGTTAAATGTACCTACTGTATGAAGGGACGCGGATGGCGCTGTGGGTTAAACCACAGAGCCTAGGACTTGCCGATCAGAAGGTCAGCGGTTTGAATCCCCGCAATGGGGTGAGCTCCCATTGCTCGGTCCCTGCTCCTGCCAACCTAGCAGTTCAAAAGCACGTCAAAGTGCAAGTAGATAAATAGGTACCGCTCCGGCGGGAAGGTAAACGGAGTTTCCGTGCACTGCTCTGGTTCGCCAGAAGCGGCTTAGTCATGCTGGCCACATGACCCGGAAGCTGTACGCCGGCTCCCTCAGCCTATAAAGCGAGATGAGCGCCACAACCCCAGAGTTGGCCACGACTGGACCTAATGGTCAGGGGTCTCTTTACCTTTACCTATTGTACACTTCTGGGGTGGGAAGAGACAACCTGGAAAGTTTCAGTAACATAACTCGATAGGAGCCTCTAAACAATTCTTCTAATTAAAGGGAAGGGGATCTTGTGATGAGAGATAAACATTAAGTGGCTACTTTGCTTGTGTGAGTTTTTGTTTGTCTTTGGGCTATAGAAAGAAGAGCACAAAGGCAGTGTACATCCAACCTCATGATCCGACACCCAGTTATTACCCATCTCTCAAGCTACGCTTAGCAGAGCAAAGAGGAAACACTTTCTAGATATAAATGCTAAGCCTAGTTGAGCTTCTAGAAATAAACTTGAAGTCTGATTTGTTTGTAAAAGGAAGGCAGCAGGACGGGGGGAATTCTCAGTGAAGAACACTAACTTGGAATCACCACCACTCTGGAATTTCCATTAAAAGTGGAACTCGAAAATAAATCCCTTTCTACCACAGCACTTAATGAAGAAATAATAACCAAAAGCAACCCTTATCCCCCAATGAAAGCATGAGATTCTGTTAATGGGTTATGTCACCTTTAGCTCTGCTACTAGTCATATAGTTACACCTGTAGGATTGGGTTGTAATAAATGTTAAATGTTAATGATCCTCAACGTGAGTAGTACACAGGGATATATTTATCTCTCTGAAACAAATGCTACTCGGAGATAATGAAATACATATTTTTATCATTTTTTATGCTTCAAAATATACTAGGAACAATATGATCAGAACTTCTGCTTGATTCTGCACACAGATATTGTCTCTCTAGCACCTCCCTTCTCTTTCTCTCACATGTGGTAGTAATTCCCTTTGATATTTTGTGCCCACAGAACTGACACGAATTGGAAGAACTTGGCATAATGACACTTGCTGCTCCTGGGCACATAAGTAGCTATTAGACGTCAATACATTAGAGAGATGAGAAAAATAAAAGCCCCAACAATGCCAACATAAAAGAAAGCAATAAAACCAAAGTGCTCATCTCAGGACACAGAAGTAGGAACAAACGTATTTTATGAACAACACTGGGGCAATTGTTCATTTGTCTGCTTCTTTCCTCCTCATTGTACTTTAAAATCTCAAGTAAACAAGCTATTTTCTTTTCTTAATTTTACCCTACAATAATAAAATCCAATAAAACCTAGAACAATATGTACAATGACTGAAGATTAAGAATTTTTTTTAAAAAAAACTTTCATATGTTGCCAAATTATCCTTGTATCTTCTTTCCCAGAATGAAAGTTCCAGGGGAGTGTTTTGTCCCATGATTAGAAGTGAAATGGCTAAAGGAATTGTCATATGTCCTTTCCTCATTTACATAACTACACAATTTAATATATTCATTTATACTATTTGTATACCATTTCTCCATTCACCATGGCCTAGTTTGTACATAACAGTAAACCATGGTTTATTAAACCATGGCTAGCATTATGACTGAACTCTGCCCACAGCTTAACTGTCAACATACCACAATCTGAAATCATGGGTTGAATTATAAGCATGTGTTTGTTTTAACCATAGCTCGGCATTATGTGTGAACCCTTTAACCATGGTTTGACTGGTGACTATCTGGGGTGGGGTGGTCAAACTATAAAGGCATGATACAAGAGCAAACAGAAAGCAAATTAAACATCAGAGAAATAACCCATGGCTTGTTTTGCCCATCTGTGTAACAATTCAGAATTCAGCGTTTTATGTGGAAAAGGTCCTTTAATCTATAAGATGGTTCACAAAAGGGATAAAAACATCCACCATAATTTAGAATTAAATGGCTACCAGGTAAAAGGTACAGACTACCAACAGGTAACTAAAATTAAGGAGATGAAGAACATCTTATTTCACAAACCAAAGGCCCTCAGGAATAGCAGCATCTTAGTCTCAAGACAGAAATCAGGATGATGGGAGCAAATGCTCACAACTGAGTAGAGATGAGAAACCTATGGCGTTTCAGATTTTGGTAGACTATATCTCTCATCATCCCTGATCACTGGCTATACTAGCTATGGCTAATGGGAGCTGGAGTATAGCAACATCAGGAGACCACAGGTCACCCCGCTGGAACAAAGTAACAAAGTTCCATCACTTTATAACCTAGAAAGAGCTATGCATCAGCTGGATTTTATATTTTCAAATATTTATCATTTGCTCCTTCTTTCCTGAAACTCACACAGGACCTCATTCAAATCTCTGCTACCTCCTCCCACATTCCCTCTTATGCCTGTGACCAAATGTAAACCTCATGGCTTCATTGTCAGCTGATTTTCTCCATTCCTGCTCTGTTTACCATCCAGTAATGAAGAGCTCTAGTGAAATCAAGCTTGCACATGGATTTTGTGACATTTTCATTGGCCTAATAAAGGTACTGCCCTAATATAGGCTGTGGAACTTTTCCATAATCTTAGTGTCGCTGTGGAGAAGGCCCTATCTTCTACAGTTCAGACAGTGGAGAGACATGTAAAAGGGCCTCTGAAGATGATCCAATTAACTGGCTAGACTGAGATGGGTAAAGGTAGCTTTTGAGATAAAATGTCACTGAAACTCCTGTGCTGACTATTTCCTAACAACATCTGATTTGCATGGTATACATCTCACAACAAGTCTTTGCTGAATTCACAGGTGTGCAGTATGAAAATGTAAACCACAAGCAATGAGAACTGTAATGGAGGGCATTCTTTTCAGGATCAGAGCTTTTTGAAAGACTCTTGCAAAGTGACAAGAGTTTGACAGAGGATCCATCCAAAAGCAGAATAATATAGAATACCAAAGATACACGAACTGAAGAAGCTACTGTCCTAAAGGGGTCAGAAAGCGCATATCATGTGCTTAACAATGGAGGGTCAAAACCGGCTGTGAATGTTCAGAGCATGCCTCAAAAAAATATCTGGGAAGAAAAGAGTTACATTCAGGCGCAGAAATGGTAATATAAACTAAGCTAATATGAACTAAGAAAGTAAAACAGAAACAGAAAGGGTGAGAGCTTGCTCCTAAAGCAAAATCTAAACAAGTACTGTAAGGGAGGATTGGCTCTCATCCAATATGGTTATGATTCACACTGGAGCAATCAAACGTTCCTGAGGACACATTAGATAATTTCATGAACAGAAGAAAAAATTCAGGGACAGTTCTTCAAGCAAGGACACCACCTTGAAACCGAGGAACCTCTATGTGAGCCCTCAGCAATTCTGGCAGGCAATGTATTCTTTTCACTCAATAGTAACTCCGATCTTGTGTGAGTTTGCAAATTTGACACGACTAGACCAGTCACCTGAGTGGCTATTTCCACAAGCTACCCTTCAGGCATACAGATAGAGCCAACCCTTTGGAGAAAGGGAAGAAAACAAGATCAGCAGACAGAAGCTCAGAAAAGAGATGAAAGAACTGAGCAATGGAGCAGACACCTATTTGTCCAACTCCTTTTGGCCCAAGACTCCAGAGCAGCTCAGTCTTTGTACATTCAAGCCTGGAAGCTATGGTGAAATCTGACAGAGGCCTGCATTAATCCAGCCTGAGGCTCTGGAGCCAACCAAGCACCCGACAGGCCAGACAGGAGAGGCAACCAGACAGCAGAGGTAATCATGTGCTTAGATACAGTGTGCATAGCTGCAGCTCTTTTTTACATTTACTAATTACAGTAATTAAGATAGTTAATTATTACAGGATCAATTAATGAGGGGTCATTACCAAGAATGCAGTGTGTGCGGGCTGGGGAAACTTATCTCTTTCCTCTCCAGTGTGATCAGAAGTAAAATCACCCTATCCCCCCAACATGCAGCTAGAACGCTTAGAGGGAAAGTTCCCAATCGTGCCAACGGGAAGATTTTGTTCCAGCTACGTGGAAGGGGGCAGTTCTGAGTGAGCTGATTCCCAGGAAGGATTGTTCAACCATTTAGCTCAAATTAATGAAAGTAAAAAGAGAAAAGTGTTACGAGGCCTTTGTTGTTACCTCTAATTTGTGTGCACAGGTGAATTAGAGCATGGGCGTAGCCAGGATTTTTGTTGGGGTGGCAGGAGTTTTTTGGGGGGGGGCAGAACTGACGTGATTGGTCAGTTAGTTAAGTATTTCTATTGTTTTACTTGATCTAGGAGGGGAAGCTGCCCCTCCCTGCCCCCCCTTGGCTACACCCATGAAATAAAGGGGGTGTGTGGAGTAGGTAAAGCAAAAGACCATGAGGAACAATCCTCCTTCCTTGATCTTATGCAAAGTCCCATAGTTGATTTATCTATGCCTGACCTTCATTTTAGCGAGTTCCTGGGGATGCAGAGAACTTTGCAACAATCTCTACCATCAGTGCTACCTTCCCTTTTAGTTTAGAACTCTTACTCTTTAAAAGTGTGATTATGTTGGGATACTCTTTTATGATTACCCAGTACTTTAAAAATATGTTTAAATTACCCTTAATGCTTTATAATAAATTCATTCATTTTCTATAAGCTTTTGTGTGGGTACACGTTCCTTGGGACCACACACACACACACACACACACACCCCACTGCTTGATTTGTCTCCAGCTAAATATCATTTCTAGGGGAGCATGTTTTTGAAACCCTGTCAGTGGCAGTTTCACATTGGTTCCCCAAACACACAGGCCTACCAGCCCCCATGTTAACAGAGGTAAATCTGTCAAGGGCAATGTATGACAAACTATGGTTTAGAGAGATAACAACAAGCCATCTGCTCATACATTCCTTCACCAAATCCACCCTCCATTTGTGTGAATCATTCAATTCCTTAATGACTTCAAGGCCAGCATCAGGTTGAAGGAGGGAAGGAGTCTAGAAAGCTCCCTGCCTAGTCTTGGTGCTGCAAGGAAGCTTGACACATCTCTTTAGAAAGAGAGGGAACCTTCTTTTCTGAAGCCAAAAAGACTTGGACTAGAATTGACCAAATATGGATCACTAGAGGACTGGCACCGAAGACAAGAAAGGTGGAAATCTGCCCAATGACTTGCTCCGACCATAATGCAGTAAAGATGGTAATGAACCTACTGTTACAATATAGAAGCAATGATGCTGCGAGCTGATTGCTTGGAAAAGTCATGTGATGTTGGGAGTGTCTGTGGGAAACAGACAGCACCGGAATTAGCTCAGAGTGTAATATGAGCTGCACAGGAAGTGTTTGTTTAGTCGTCTGCTGGAGTTTGAAGAGAGCAGACATGATTTTTGTAACACTGCAGAGACAGAAATAAAAGCATGCAAATACGTTTCTGTCTATCTCTTTCCCCTGCCGGGGGGGCAGGAAAGAGGGGTGTGTTCTTCTCACGCTGAGAAGGATCGCCTATCGCGACCTCTGCCTGGTCCCTGCCGGGAAAGCACACCGGGAGGTCAACAGGAGACCAAGCCGGGTGCCTGGGAGAGGTGCCAGTTTCTGCTGATAAAGGCTTGGAATCCAACACCTACAACCAACTGGCAAAGCAGAGAAGCACCAAGCGGCTGAAGCCTCTATCTTTATGAGCCTAGAATGGCTCTACCCTGAAATGTATTAGTGACTGCAACTACTTCTGTCAGTACTTTGATTGGAGTGCTGTGCAAAATTTTAATTCCTTTTTTTTTTAAGCAAGGGGTGGTAGTGGTCAGGATCGCCACTGCTGGGTTCTCCACAGCACATGAAACTCTTGGGAGAGATCAGCTGAGGATTTGGAGTAAAGTGTCACCAGCATGTTTGCAGAACTCAGCTCTATTTTTCCTAGTCACGTGAGGATTTGGAAAGGCTGAACCTTGTTCGGTAATTGGCTGGGGGGGGGGCAATACCTTGAAATCATTGATAAAAGGCAGCATATAAATAGTTTTAAGCAAAATATCTCACAGCATACAAGTTTCTAGGAAAAGAAGTATGCTTGCTGAGGTGGGGGGGGGGAGCACGCTAACATTGTGCTGGCAAATATTTAGATGGCCTGTCAGCAGCTGTTACTTTAAAATCATGTCTAATGTAGAATAAGATTTCTCATTCACTGATGTTTGAATTCTTCAGGGGATTTTATCAGTTTTTCCAAAGCATTTTACCTCCAGGTTAACTGTTATAACCAAAGCATATCAGTGCTTCCATCTAGCTGAAACCTGTACTGCTTTTGTTCACTCATTAAGCTCTGTGCATGCTTGATTAAAGTTTTAAACACCCTTAACTGATTTTATAAGAGAGGAATAAAAATCTATAGTGTGCTAATCACCATTTTATTTTCAACAAATTGAAGTGAAACGAACCTATTAATGTGTAAACAAATGTATTCTGACCCATCTGTGTTGGTGATTAACAAAGTGGGAAGAAAGTGTGACTATTCCCCACCCCACCCCCAGAAAAACCTAAAATCTTGATTCCCAATTCGGGCTTTGAAAGAGAGGCTGATTATCTTTAAGCCAAATTAACCTCTGTTAAGAAATGTCAAGATATAATTTTTTTTAGAAATCTGTTTCCGTTCTCTCTCTCTCTCTCTCTCCCCCCCCCTCCCCAATCTCCCATTGTAAGTAAATTCAGTCATTGAGTTGTACCGCTGATGCAGGCTTCCCAGCAGACGAACCCAGCAAATGCTGACAAGGTTAAAGTGGCAAGTACTAATGCATTCATGCAAGGCTGATAGACATCACTTCCCATTCATGTGCTTCAGTCTTAGGAGACAGGCATTCCATGCCCAGAAATCCTATCCTAATTTCTTAGTGAGGAAGATCTTCTATTAAAATAATAGCCCACCACCTAAAATATTGGAAGCAAGTTGTTAAGGTGCCAACAGAGTTACTTTGCATCAGGACATCATTTGAATGTAGACAGACACGCACAATGATACGAAGATAAGTTTATACTCTGAAGCAGAATAGTAATATGCTTTACACTGAGAGCCTATACATGTCAATTCTGAAGCAAGCCCCATTTAGCAGGTAATTAGTAGATGCATGAGTTGCAGGTCTGAACCAAGAGGCAAAGGAAGAGGATCAAACACTGCTTCTCTGTATGGACCAAGGCTAGAGCAGAGCTTCCCAGAAACACATTCCCTTATATGCTTATAGTAAAGATATCATCCATTTTTGCTTAAGGGCTATCATCATTTTCCAGGGCTAGTTACATTTTCCAAAATGGAAGCTATCTATAACCCCAAATATGCTGGGAGTTGTAGTTCAGCAACATCTGGAGGGTCATAGGTTCCCCACTCCTGATTTAAAAAGAAAACTAGAGGAGCTACTATTAATGGATTTCCAATGACAATGAAGGGTTTAAAAATGGGGGAAGGAAGGGTGACATGGGCAAATCACTGCGGGATGAGAATGCACCACAGATTTGCCAAATAGATCTTTCAGTAACCCATCTACCGCAACCTGAACTCACTGCCACAGAAAAGGGATTTTATACTGATATTTATTAGAGGTTTAAATTAAAATAAAATTAGTAGACCTGACACTGATTAAAACATTCCCTTAATCAATAAAATTAATTCCTCCCAATTTCTAGTGATGTTATATTAGAAGGTCACAGATGTTATCAGATTCTGTTTAAGGAAAATACAACCCAACAGCTGAGCAAGGCCACTGACTTAATTACAGCTTCATTTTAAAGAATGTCCTCAAATGGAGTCTCCCCAGTATCAAGGTTACTGAGAAGAGATGTTTCAAAAATTTCACCTGAACTGAACTCGCTACAGGCTTCCATCACACTATTGCGTTTACATGAAGCAAAAAGTAAACAATATTTGTTTGGGAATTTGATGGGGGTTGTTTGTTGTTAAATATGAAAAGTGAAAGTCAATAATAACAATAAACATTTGAAATATTAATATCAAATTAAAATAAAAATCAAGTATTAAAATATAGGGAAACTCTTCAAAATAAAATTATAAGAATTGTTGTTTCGTCAAAGACATATTTGCTATGGCTTAGAACTGGGTTTGGCCCCAAAAGCTGTTGTTTACTTGACAGAAGAAACCTTAGAAATAATGATCCATAATGGATTTTTACAACGAATAAACACAGTACAGATTTATTAGAAAAGTATGCTTGCTAATGATTTAACCATAGACCCAGCTGCAGTGTCACTTTCCAAGTGTTAAAATGTTATGACAAAAAGGGGCAATGTTCGGCCTAAATTGAAAAAAGTGGTGATTTGGAAGCCACAATCCCACACAAAGGTAAGCTCAGCAGTGCACTGAAAATGGGCCTCCGTTCAGTAATTCTGAGTTTATTTATTAGCTCAATGAACCAACAGTCGCCAGTAACCCCAGAGAGGTTTGCACTGATAGAAATATGAAACAATACAATAAAATACAAATCAAATAGAGTAAGAGCAATTCCATAACTGTAATACACAGAAAAGAGGAGGAAAGGAAGCATCAAATTGTTCATCAGTGCTTTAGAAAAAGCTGGCTATAAGAAACCATCTAAAAAAATTTTACCCCACCTTCAAAATCCTGCTAGAAGGATGTATTGACCTGCTTCCTAAAAAATTAAAATGAAGAGGCAGACAAATCTCAGCATGGAGGGATTCCACAGTTGTGGAGCCACCATGAACCTCACCATGAATTAACCCGGCACAATTTCAACCAGCAGCTATTTTATAAAGGTTTACTTTTATAATATTTAGCTTTGTATTAGTTTTATATTGGACTGGGCTAACATACCCAAGCAAGAAGGTCAAATTAGACAATTCTGCCAAGACTGTATGTAATCTGAGTAAGGGTTTGCTCGAGGAAATGGTCAAAATGCATGAAAACCATGTTTCTGATTCTGTTCAGTGAACTATTCCATCGCAATATGGCACAAAGCAGCCAAACGAACCCACTGGGGCTGTATTACTTTCTTTGTGCTGTAAAAATATTACTGTGACATTTCATCTGGTCAACCATCTTAAAGGTTAATTCTGTTTCCTGTATCAGATATTCCTTTAGGTGAACTGTTCTGTGCAGTTCCTATTTACCTATTCCAAACAATCCTCAAACTGTTTCATTGCTCACTCTCACTGTTAAGAACATATTGACTTACTGCCTGCTCTGCTGTTTAATTCATTTATGCCGAGAGTCAGGCATGAAGACAGAATTTTAAATGTGACATTTGCAGGCTGCTGGGTCATTTGAAGCTCTGACAACACCAAGGGAGTTCCTGACATACAAACTGGTCCTGATTTCCAATCTTCCATGTTCTGAACACATCAGATATTCTTCCCGGAGGTGCAGATTTCAGCCTAAAGTTTTAAATTTCCTTTGGGTTTAACATCTTTCAGAAAAGGCCTGTACACTTGAAAGTTTTAAAATAAAGCCCTTGTTTCCTTTAAGCTAAAGCTGGCATTGCCTCCAGCGAGCAAATTCAACGGCAGGAAGCCACTTTGATTGACAAAGATATTTGGAAACAGACTTACAATAATAATTAATACCCAGAGGAAATTCCAAGCAACTTTGACGCTTGGTGGACTTCCATTTTTTCCCTGTTGATCTAGCCATGTTCAAAGACAGCTGCATCTGAAAGCCACAGCTGTAGATAATGGGCCATTTAGATGGCAGCAGCAGTATCTGGCCTAGCTGGGTAGCAGTTAACTGTGGTAGCAACTAGGATGAAATACCTACATGCAAGACACTCCTTTTTTTGCAGTGACAGCAACTGAACTGAGAGCAGATTAAAAGTACTCAAGCTGGAGACTTACTCACATCTAAGTTCAGAGACCATTTTCCTGTTAAGTCTTGCTAACAGCAAAGAGTACAGATGTACATTGCCTTGAGTAAGCAAGTCAGCAAGATGCAAAGCTTTCTTAATAGAACGAATCACAAAAACAAGTAGTTATTTAAGTTTCCAACACAAGCTGGAGTCTACAGAGTACGGATTGCTTAGCCTCTTCTGCTGTGCTCTGAATAGTAAATTGCTATCTAAATAGAAATATGTGCTCTTGTACAATTAAATATTAAATAGAATATAAACTAGTAAGATTACCAAAAGTGTTTTATTGCCAAAACTAAATACCTTACATATTCTTGAGTATTAACAAAAGAAATAAAGCAGCATACCTGATGTATTATTTGTGCTACTGGAAGTTGTTCTGCATATTTTAATGCCTCCGTTGCTACTTCATCCACAGCATGGCTGGAAAAAAAGTGAGATTTTAATGAGACACTGTAAAAATTAGGAAAAAGATAAAACCCAATGACAACTCACTTGCTTTTAGGCATACAAACCCAAGTCCCCAATCTATCTCAAATTGCACAGCTATTATTTTTAAATGCATTACATATTCGAATGCCATCCACTTCTTTTGAGCCTACCTCTCTCCGTTTTTTGGTCACGGTTTAAATTCTTCATAGCTATAATACTAGCTTTAAGTCTTTCTGTTCCACATAAAAATTTGCAAAGGTCAGGTCTCCTGAATAGCCCAGAGACTTGGGGAGAGCTACTGAGAGAAATGGCACAGGCACATGTTTCCATATTTCATTTGATTCCCATCCCACCCCCTGGCAATTGAAATGCAAGGAGCTGCATTCTGCACTCTAACATTCAACAAACTTGTGAATGAGATAATTTATAGAAATTGATTGTGTATCCCCCAAACTGATTTTCTATGTTGGAAGGCTGTTAGAAAATGTTCTAGATAAGAACAGAGGTGTTTTAGGATGCACACCCGTTGAGGAAGGCAGAGGACATAAGGAAATAATACTTGGCTGGTAAATTCAGCCAGGAGGAATCAATTTCCAGCAGTAAACTGGTGCAAACCCAAATCTGATCGGAAGCATTTTCCAGATAGGCATCTCATAACTCTACCTTTTCTCCAAAATAAAAGCTTGTTTAAACATGTGACTAACTCTACATCTTGTTTGGCTATCTTTTAGCTACTGAACTGTCTAAGTACCTGAAATTAAAAGTGGAAACCCCTCCAATTATTATTATGCCAAACATCTGACTGGGTTGTCCCAGCCACATTTCAGTCCTTTTTTCTTCCTGTGCCAGGACTGTGGGCAAGAACCCTAAATTGTGGCAACATTTTGAAATTTGCAATCCTTTGGAGGGCAAGAAAATAGGTTTCTATGTAAAATACAAGTGTCAAGGCTTTGAGAGAGACAAGTTAGTTGGAGTGAAGAAAGACCAAGGCAAAGAAAATGAAAACCAGGAACAGCACACTTCGGACAATTTCTTTGTCCATTCATTAACTAATCTTATTTCAGTGCCTTTGGGGTTTTATTTTTTCCTCGTATATAATTTGGGATTTGCCTACCACTCAGAAAAGAAACACCCGACCAGTCTCTCTTTAGGACGGTTATAGATTTTAAATGCAAGCACCAATCAGGACTATGGAATTGCAGTAATCAGAGTAATGTTACTAACCACTGTGTGATTTCAAGGTAATAACTGCCATGATAATAGACATTCTTGCACTCTGATTGGCTACCAACTATTATTAGCCTACCAGGACAACAAGATCTGCATTTTGCATAGTTATTAAGAAACAACAGTAGAGTGATTATGTAAATCAAGTGCTCACAACCAGAGTATAGGGAATTTCCACAGCTGTGGGTGGGAGAAGAGGAATGAATGCACAAACATTCTGGATTATTCATAAAATCAAAGCCATTTTATCAACATAATGAAGATATTGAAAATAATTATAAAAATGCCTAGTGGTGTCTCAGTATATGAGAACCACAACCAGCCAGCAAGTCAGCTGCACAAATTAAGCTCTCCTGGGGTATATATAGAGGATACACACCAACAAACTCAAAAAACATGCCCAATCCTCTTAAATATGGTGAATGTACACTTAAAATGACTGAGTCCTCAGTATGCCGAATTCAAAAAATGCCTATGAGCAACTTTCTATGGCCTTATTATTGGGGGGGGGGGGGGATTCTTGAAATATCAGGACAACCATTTCATGGGTTTAGCGATTCATTTTCTAAATGGCCCCCATGCTGTTAATCTGGGAAACTAGAAAATCAATATTACCCACTGCACACTTCAATGTTGCCTGCAACTGGGTATATCTGTGTATCATTCAGACAGAAGGGCACCACATTCAAGATAAAACTTTGCTTTTCAGTGTGTGCAATAAGACTTATGTATACCTAGTCCCAGGAAGATCACTGACAGATGTAGTATCAATTATCCAGCAACAATGGATACATACGTTCCTCTATTGAAACTCATATCTTTAAACACTGTGCTTAGGGAGAAAATACTAACTGGACTTTCAAATAACATTCCCATGATCTTCAAAACAGTTGCTCTACAAACTAGAAGAAATTCTGAAAATTGCACTTGGCTGCAGCTGCCCGGAACATATAAAATTACTATAAACAAAATACTAATGGGAAAAATATGGTTTTGCCTTTTTTTCAATTTACTTTGGACAACTGGCAGCATTTGGGGCATAGCCAATATACCCCTCTCTCTATATTGTCATTCCTTTTTTTTTTCTGACGGCAATAAAATCTTTACTAAAAATTCTGTGTGAGTGTGCACACACACGCACATATCAGTTTCAAGACAGGCATTTTTATAGGGTCCTATAAAATGAAGCTTTTAATTAGGTTTTTTAAAAATAAAATGACTATATATTCATTAGAAGTATCTATTTACATTAATGTCCTTGCTCTGCATTCCTGAAACCTAACCGGTCAATTTACTTTCAGGCTATTAACACATTTAGTTGCTTTAGAGATAAACAGAATGTATTCTAACTTAAGTGTCCTTAAAACAATATTAAAACGTCTATCATTTATTTATTAAAAAAATCTGTATACAGCTATTCATTAAAAATCAGTGATTTACACCAACCATACACTGATACAATCAAAACAAGGTAAGAATTTAAAATCAGAGATCAACTATTGTCTGTTAGAGAAAGATGTTTTCTTAATTGCCTGCATAGATTTGGTGGCATGGAAAAGTTTGCATCAATTATTTAAAGGCTTAAAAAGAAGCCACCTGCCTGACAAGTCTCCTTATCACAAGCCCATGCAACTCTGATCTCCACTGATATTTTTTTTAAAGAACAAGTTCAGATGTACTTTCTAGTTGATGAGCCTTTTCAGTCAAATGAGCATCTGTTGCCTAAATGCCGCATGAATGAAGAGTCCGTTAATCTTGAAAGAGACTCCACAACCAAAATTGCTCATACTGCTGTATGAAAACCCTCTGGAGGTGCATTTTAGCATAGCAAATGCTCACTAATAATCAAGAGACCCACAGAGAGTTTATGAAATCTGAGGATTCCCAGTGACTGAATTATGCCTCAGAACGCAGAACTATTCATTTGGGCAAGTACAGCTGGTTTAAATTATTTAGGAGCGACACCCCACAATATATCATTAAACTTTCCATATAGCATTTTGTATATTTAGTTTATTTACAACTTTCGCAAAATATAGACTTAATGAAGTCTTAGCAGCAGCAGCTCTCCACAGTGTACTAATATTACAAGATCTTGCCTGAGGCCTGCTACATTCCCACTTGCCTCCACAATTATTTTGGCAAGGGACGCAATTTATTTTTAGACTAATATAAGCTACTGCTGCTTTTTTCAAATATGCCCCCATACCCTACAGATGCCAGTCTGAGGGAAATGTCTTAATGTAAGCAATTTGTTCCTTTACATTTAAATACATTATCACTCACTACTGTAAATCAACACGGAGAAAAACAGCTTATAGTTAAAGCCTTTGACTGGTCTCGCCAAGAGCCGAGGGGCAGGTTTTAGGTAGGGACTTCAGAACAAGATAAACCCTGCTTTACCAGAGGGTTATGACTGGGAAACAGGCATTGTCCCATACCCTAAACACTTTGTTGAAATGCGAACTGTTAACTGAGTAAATGCTCTTCAGTTAATTAACTTTCTCGATTTAAACCGATTAATGCTATGATAGCAAATACCTTTGACACCTCTGGTTCTATAACTGTATTCATTTTCATACCAAAGTTTATTTGTGAGTGCAAGAATCGAGTGTAGAAAAAGCAGTGTCATACCACTTTAAACAGTTGTGCCTTCCCACAAAGAACTTTGGGAGCTGTAGTTTGCTAAGGGTGCTGAGAGTTGTTAGGAGTAATAATAATAATAATAATAATTTATTATTTGTACCCCGCCCATCTGGCTGGGTTTCCCCAGCCACTCTGGGCGGCTTCCAACAAAGATGAAAAATACACTAAAATGTCACATATTAAAAACTTCCCTGAACAGGGCTGCCTTCAGATGTCTTCTGAATGTCAGGTAGTTGTTTATTGCTTTGACGTCTGATGGGAGGGCGTTCCACAGGGCGGGCGCCACTACCGAGAAGGCCCTCTGCCTTGTTCCCTGTAACTTGGCCTCTCGCAGTGAGGGAACCGCCAGAAGGCCCTCGGAGCTGGACCTCAGTGTCCAGGCAGAACAATGGGGGAGGAGACGCTCTTTCAGATATACTGGACCGAGGCCATTTAAGGCTTTGAAGGTCAGCACCAACACTTTGAATTGTGCTCGGAAATGTACTGGGAGCCAATGTAGGTCTTTCAAGACCGGTGTTATATGGTCTCGGCGGCTGCTCCCAGTCACCAGTCTAGCTGCCACGTTCTGGATTAGTTGTAGTTTCCGGGTCACCTTCAAAGGTAGCCCCACGTAGAGCGCATTTGCAGTAGTCCAAGCGGGAGATAACCAGAGCATGCACCACTCTGGCGAGACAGTCTGCAGGCAGATAGGGTCTCAGCCTACGTACCAGATGGAGCTGGTAAACAGCTGCCCTGGATACAGATTTGACCTGTGCCTCCATGGACAGCTGTGAGTCCAAAATGACTCCCAGGCTGTGCACCTGGTCCTTCAGGGGCACAGTTACCCCATTCAGGACCAGGGAATCCTCCACACCTGCCCGCCTCCTGTCCCCCAAAAACAGTACTTCTGTCTTGTCAGGATTCAACCTCAACAGGAGACTCCTGTTCCCCTCACAGAGCTACAATTCTCGGAGTGGTTTAACAATCAATCCTTCTTTGAGGTAACTGGGAATTGTAGCTCTGTGAGGACAGAACTCTCCTAAAAAGGCACAGTGCCCCTAACAAACTACAGTTCCCAAAATTAATTGAGGGATGCCATGAATGTTTGTAGTGGTTTGACACTTTTAAATATATCATGCAGATGGGCCTCTGATTAATTTTGGATCAATTTAGTATGAAATGGTCCCATTTTTCAAAATAACTGTGGTGCTTTCTGTTGGCCAGTCTTGGTGATTATCAATAGAACACACAGACAAATGATTTGAGCTCTTTATATTGGTACCCGGACAAGAAGCATTTATAATATTGAGTGCCCCTTGATTTGATGATAACAGAAATGAATCAAAAAAAGGCACACATATAAATGTGTTTCCTTATCTAGCTGACATTCAAGTCAAATGTTCTCCATCCAGGTTACATTCAATTTAAAAACAATTTCGCAGACCCTTGATTAATGACAGGGACTGGGAAACAGAGACAGGACTGTCTTGCCAACGTAAACATCAAAGGCTGGGTCTGATGAACATTAGGTTTCTCCCTTATCAAACTTCCTAAGCATGAAAATTGTATATATCCACAGGTGGTAGATGGAGACATCCATGCATTCTGGGACTATAGAAACTTTGGTGGACACTGTTGGGTAGTTCCATTCCACCTTTTGTTGCAGACATGGGAATGTAGCGTGTCACATGTCTGTTTACATTCCAGCACAGACTGCTGGGTCTCGTGAGCGGAACTTCCGCTCAGTGTATTGTTTTTGCTTTTGAGTCTCTCTCTGAGAAGACAGCAAGGAGAGACGACATGTTTCTTTGTTCTCATTTATGTAAAATAAATCCAGTTTTAGTATGTATCCACAGCCTCCAGCCTCTTATGTTGTGCAGTTTACTTTGCTACATATAGTGTGCTTAAGGCAGCAAGCTTGAGTTGCTGATTTACGTCGGAGCCAGAGTCAGAAGTAGGCAGAGGTTGGAGCACTGCAGAATCTCATAACTTACTCACCCTCTGTGCCATCCCACTCCCTGACCACAGACTCACACACAAAAAGCCAAAATTCCCAGAAAAATGGTCCAGAAAGCAAGAGTGAGCCCACAGCATCTAGAGAGCCTCGAATTGACTCCAACATTAGCTTAGGCTAATCAAGGTTGCTTTCAAGATTTGAAACAAACTGGAAAGCTGCCCAAGGGAAACCCTGGTTAGCCTTAATGTCAGTTAACGTAAGTGCTGATGAATGAATCACCTAAAGAGTCATGGGGTGGAAGTCATATTCCAGAAGAAAGGAAAGAGGGTCATACAGCATATGATCCACTCACAATTGTTCAACCATGGTTAAGCAATCAGGAGTGTTAACATACGCACCAGTCCAGCATAATGAAAACAAAGTAGAACACATATTTCCAATGGATCACACAGGCTGATGAACATGTCATTCTGAAATGGACTGAGTCTATCTTATTACAATGGTTATTTATATATCCTATTTGGTTTGCTCTAATGGAACAAATCTCTCAACAGTAAAACACAGGCAAGACTGTTTAAGTGATGCAATGCTACAAGTGTGGAGGAAATGGTGCAGTTTTATGACAAGAATCAGGGTTTTTAGAGTACAAAAGAAAGAGGAATTGAAATGACTTTTAATTATTAAATCTATGCATCCCACTGTCTCAACCATAAATAAACTACCGGGTGGTTGTTGCTTTTATTTTGGCCATTATTAATAAAAATAAAATGCCAGCACTAAATGAGAAAATGTCATCAAGGTTTCCCAGAAAGCAAAGATTTAAAAAGCACTGTACCCGCTTTAAATGAATAGATTCAAAACCTGAGCATTAAAAAGTATATTTACAATAACCAGATGACAGGAAATGAGGAACTGGGCTTTGGTTTAGGGTAACTATACAAAATAGTGGTGACTGCTTAATATAAACAAATTTGAAGTAAAAGAATGCGTGTTGAAATGACAAAACCACATAGTTTTTGCCCTTGAAAAGCACATACAGTCATACCTTGGGATAAATACGCTTCAGGTTGAGCACTTTCAGGTTGCGCTCTGCCGCAACCCGGAAGTAGCGGAGTGTGTTACTTCCAGGTTTCGCCGCTCGCGCAGATGGTCAAAATGACATCAAGTGCATGCACAGAAGTGACGAAACGCAACCCGTGTAAGCGCAGATGTGCTGTCGCATCTTACGTTCTGTTCGGGATGCGAACGGGGCTCCGGAATGGATCCCGTTCACATCCCGAGGTACCACTGTACTAGCTAGGTACAATGAGAACAAGCTGTAGGGAGTCTCTGAGTCAAGTATTTCCCTCCTTCCCTTTTCTCATGGTAGCTTTCACTGCTGCATTTGGTTAACTGCTGCTTACCATGTTATCCAAACTGACAAACTGCAGTTGACATTTATTATAGTTAATTAAAAACTAACTTCAACCCATGGTTGCTGAAGCTGTCTGGTTTCAACTAACCCTAGTTAATGTTAAACCATAGTTCCGGGTTTAGATGACACAATGAACCGTGGCTAACTAAAAGTGAAAACCAAAGTGTTGGAACTCTTCCTTGCGGTGGAAGGTAGTGCAGAGAAGCCCAAGGTTCAGCATGACAGCTCACCACAACCAAAGAGAGAATCAGATGCTTACCAGTGTATTCTACTTCTAAGATGTGTTTAAAGTCTCCTATGATCTGTTCGTCTGCATTATTCATGATGAAACAAATAGAAACATTTGATCATAAAATGTGTGTTTGAAAACCTCAGTATTATCCAATAAGAAAAGGTCAACTGTGATAAATCAGTTGTTAAAAAGAATCACACTGTAGAAAATGTAATTTACTCCAAGTTAGTTCAGATTTCCATATTAGAATTCTGCTGCACCTATGAGGGAGAATAATTTGAGCTACTTTCCTGCACTATGCAGTGACAAAATGGACAGCTGGTAGCTTACCTTAGGTGACCTTGAATGACTATCTAGCAGAATGCTAATGTGAATCTTTTGCGAATCGTTACAGTGGAGCCTGAAAGTCATGTCTTTAATGGGCAAACAATTAGTGCATATTCAAAGACAAAGGCAAGAGATAGGGTTAGGGAGCTAAGCATACCAAACTCTGCTTGTAGCATGATCTGCAATGACCCTTCTTCACAACACTTTAGGCCTCATCACACCTGATCTTTAAAATTACTTCAATCCAAATAGGTAGCAAAAACTGCTATATATTCTTGTAGGCAAAAACGTATTAAGTGGAAGAGAAATCCAGTTTTTAAAAAATAACTTAAGGTTATAATGAATTTCCAAGAATAACTAAGGAGGTCCTCCGGTGTGTTCCTTTACATTCTGATGTTCAGTTGGTAAGGATACAGGACAGGACCTTCTCTGGTGTAGCACCCAGGTGGGAAATTCACTGCCCTGGGAGGTTTAGTTGCTCTCCCCTCCCCACATTACTAACAATCCACATATACCTTAACAAAAAAAATTCTGGCAAAATTTCAAGTTTAGCTGCTGCATAGTATTTTTCCTCTCATTTATTATTGGCTCTTCAAAAATTTTATTGCTGCCTTTCCATTTTTTATGGCTTTTTTTGTTTTTCTTAGTATTATTGCTGTTTTTACTCCATTGACCTCCTTTTTTGTTGGAGGGGGACATGTAACTTCACAAAAGAAACAAGTAAATAGCCATCCACCTATCAATTGGGGCATTTTCATGTTTACATGCAGAATTAAGATGACCATGCTCTGAAAGGAACAAGACTTCTGTTTCTTTAAGAAGGCATTGCAGAGGCAAACCTCATCCTGGAACATTGGAATGATAGGTAAAGCTTCTCCTATAGCATCCCTTTCCCTTTCAGAATAAGACCAGTGAAGGTAAAAGCAATGAGTCTGCTTTTTAAAAAAGCATATCATTAAAAGAGTATCCTGGCATAAAGTATTGCTCAAATTATTCAGTAAGGGGATCCTAGCCACATTCACTTGAGATGAACTCAGTGCAGAGGACTAGCCTGCACAATCTTCCTCACTGAAAAGTACATTGCTCATTGATTCACTAATGTGGGATGCTGAAGATCAGAGCCTTGATTGTGCCTTCCTCAAGGATCTTAGTTATGTAACTGCAGGTGCCAAAATGTGAACTGCAATAGTGGAACATTTTCATGGCACTTATTATTCCGCAGGCAGGGGAGACCAAATTTAAAACCTGGAATACAATATAATCTAGCTGTGAAATCCTTCCAATGAGATTCTATTGGTACTATCGATTCTATCACTTCAATTCCCCCCTCCCTTCCTTTCAGAATGCAAATGAACTTGCTCCTTCATAAAATCCCAAATACTAGTGTCAACTTATTTTTCCCCTACTGCACAAGAAAGTCACAGTTAGTTAGATTCATTTGAGAATGAAGAGATAAGAGTACTTAACTCTAAACTGGTTAGAAAGTTTCAGCATTAAACAGATCCAAATCAGCCCAAAGCGCATTCCCTAGAAATACTGCAATGCTTTATCAAAATGGTATATACCCTGCACTAGTGGGGAACGATTTCCTTCCATTACAAATGCATGAAAGGAAAAGATCTAAGGGTTAAAAAACCAGGAACATCCGAATATTGCTTATTAAGCTTATATGTGCAAAAACTCTTTGCGCTACCTCCTTGCAACTGGGGACATCACTGGGAAAAGCATATCATCAATAGCACTGTACTAGTTTAAGTATGTAAGTATTGGAGAAGTGATGAGAGCTGGCCTTCGTGCAGTCTTCATTTTCTTCTCCATTAGTCTGCCTTCATACCACAGCATAAAACTCTTGCACATGAAATAGTTGTACTTCCGGAGGTAGGGTGAAGAAAACTGGGCTCTTTATGGTCCCAGAGACCACCACCTAAAGATGATGATGTAACATGAATCTCAAGGCACTGGAACTACTGTACACTGACAGAGGGTAGAACCAGCCAAGCCCACCTGTCCCCCCACTCATACAAGACACAAATTGTTGCTATGGCTATAGCAGTGGTTCTCAAAGGATGTGGCACGCCACACTGGTGTGGAAGGAGAGGGTGCCAGGCGCGGCCGGAAGATTCAAAGACAATAAAAGAAACGTTTAAACATTTCAGTATAGTATAGTACAATATTGTATAGTATCAACATTTTTTATTTATTTGCAGAATATGGATAGATACATTTTCAAAATGAAATGGCCTTCATTTCAAGTGATTGCACCTTAACAATGAAACACAGGAAATACTGGACTCTTTTTGGATACACATCCAGAACAGTTTCCATGCCTCTCTTCAAGAGCACTGGCTATTCATCTACAGTTCCTCACGATATGTTGTTGTGAACAGGGATTTCAACTCTGACAAGTACGAAGGATCAGAAAAGAGAGAATTATTTGTGTTGATGAGATGAGAGTTGGTTTGTCTCAAATTAGACCATATATAAATGAGATTACCCAGCAAAAGCAAGCTCACAACTCTCACTGACTGAGTTTGCATACATGCTTAAGGTAAGAGTCTCACTTATATTTTGGGAATGATTCCTGTTCTTATGTAGCTGCATTGTTTTGTATTCTGTGTTATAAATCGAACACTGCCAGGAGTTGCTTCTTTTTGTTTTCTGGTGTATTTCTTATCAAAAAAAAAAAAAAAATTATCAGTGTGGTATAAGCGAATTTTGGCCTTCTACCAAAACTGGTCCTTAAGACACCCTACAATGGCCTGATCAAGGTTCAGTTCAGTGAATGTCAAAGATGCTCAGTAATATCTCTAAAAGGATACTACTGGGCCAGCTCTGAGGGATGAAAACTAGCATATTCAACCTTGCATTCACACACCTCTTCTGAATCACAGCTTTTACAACACAATACCAAAGTGGTAAGAAGTAAACCCATTGGAGTTTAGAACTCCATCTCCTTTTGCTGTCCAAGTCAAGAAATGTTGAATGCATATTAAGATTTCTAGTGTGTTGGATGGTGAATGCTATGTAGTACTATAAATAAATCAATAAACAGAACATTAAAACAAAGCAGATGAAATACTGTGCTAGTGTGCAATTCAGTACATGGATTAAAAGTTTATAAAACTCATTTGTGTGGTCTTTGTGCTTAAGTGCTTTCCTTTCTGAGATGCGCATCTTCAATACACTGGAGAGGAAATGACTTTTTAAAAGGCACAAACAGCATTTAGTAAGCTAAAGAACACCTATCCATAAAACCACAGTATGCAATTTCCAAACATTCAGACTCAGCAAAATCAAAAGTAGTTGCTTCCAGAACAAAGCCACACACTCTACTTAAATATAGTGATCAGACCAAATTATATACATTCAAACTTCAGTCTTCAGGTAGAAGCCTATTCAGAGAAATGAACACTCACCCCCCCCCCAAAAAAAAACCCTAGGAAAGAATCTATTTTCTCCTATTGTCCTCTCACTCAGAAAACAGCTTGACTGTTTACCGTATTTTTCGCCCCATAGGACGCACCGGCCCATAGGACGCACCTAGTTTTTTGGGGGGGAAGTAAAGGGAAAATTTTTTATTTCCCCCCCAGGTGCGCTGTGCTAATCCCGAAGCTTGGGGCATGCAGAGCTCAGCGCGCCCCAAGCTTCTGGGTGCCGGCAAGGTCTCCGCTAGCCGTGGGAGAGCCACGCGGCTCTCCCAGGGCTAGCGGAGCGCTGCGCCAATCCCGAAGCTTGGGGCGTGCGGAGCTCAGCGCGCCCCAAGCTTCTGGGTGCTGGCAAGGTCTCTGCTAGCCGTGGGAGAGCCGCGCAGCGCCGCGCAGCTTTCCCACAGCTAGCAGAGCTCTGTGCTAATCCCGAAGCTTGGGGCATGCGGAGCTCAGCGCGCCCTAAGCTTCTGGGTGCCGGCAAGGTCTCTGCTAGCCCTGGAAGAGCCGCGCGGCTTTCCCAGGGCTAGCGGAGCGCAGCGCCAATCCCGAAGCTTGGGGCGTGCGGAGCTCAGCGCGCCCCAAGCTTCTGGGTGCCGGCAAGGTCTCCGCTAGCCGTGGGAGAGCCGCGCGGCTTTCCCAGGGCTAGCGGAGCGCTGCGCCAATCCCGAAGCTTGGGGCGTGCGGAGCTCAACACGCCCCAAGCTTCTGGGTGCCGGCAAGGTCTCCGCTAGCCCTGGAAGAGCCGCGCGGCTTTCCCAGGGCTAGCGGAGCGCAGCGCCAATCCCGAAGCTTGGGGCGTGCTGAGCTCAGCGCGCCCCAAGCTTCTGGGTGCCGGCAAGGTCCCCGCTAGCCGTGGGAGAGCCGCGCAGCGCCGCGCAGCTTTCCCACAGCTAGCAGAGCTCTTCGCTAATCCCGAAGCTTGGGGCGTGCGGAGCTCAGCGCGCCCCAAGCTTCTGGGTGCTGGCAAGGTCTCTGCTAGCCGTGGGAGAGCCGCGCAGCGCCGCGCGGCTCTCCCAGGGCTAGCGGAGCGCTGCGCCAATCCCGAAGCTTGGGGCGTGCTGAGCTCAGCGCGCCCCAAGCTTCTGGGTGCCGGCAAGGTCTCCGCTAGCTGTGGGAGAGCCGCGCAGCGCCGCGCAGCTTTCCCACAGCTAGCAGAGCTCTTGGCTAATCCCGAAGCTTGGGGCGTGCGGAGCTCAGCGCGCCCCAAGCTTCTGGGTGCCGGCAAGGTCTCCGCTAGCCCTGGGAGAGCCACGCAGCTCTCCCAGGGCTAGTGGAGCGCTGCGCCAATCCCGAAGCTTGGGGCGTGCTGAGCTCAGCGCGCCCCAAGCTTCTGGGTGCCGGCAAGGTCTCCGCTAGCCCTGGAAGAGCCGCGCGGCTTTCCCAGGGCTAGCGGAGCGCAGCGCCAATCCCGAAGCTTGGGGCGTGCGGAGCTCAGCTCGCCCCAAGCTTCTGGGTGCCGGCAAGGTCTCCGCTAGTCCTGGAAGAGCCGCGCGGCTTTCCCAGGGCTAGCGGAGCGCAGCGCCAATCCCAAAGCTTGGGGCGTGCGGAGCTCAGCGCGCCCCAAGCTTCTGGGTGCCGGCAAGGTCTCCGCTAGCCCTGGAAGAGCCGCGCGGCTTTCCCAGGGCTAGCGGAGCACAGCGCCAATCCCGAAGCTTGGGGCGTGCGGAGCTCAGCGCGCCCCAAGCTTCTGGGTGCCGGCAAGGTCTCCGCTAGCCCTGGAAGAGCCGTGCGGCTTTCCCAGGGCTAGCGGAGCGCAGCGCCAATCCCGAAGCTTGGGGCGTGCGGAGCTCAGCGCGCCCCAAGCTTCTGGGTGCCGGCAAGGTCTCCGCTAGCCGTGGGAGAGCCACGCGGCTCTCCCAGGGCTAGCGGAGCGCTGCGCCAATCCCGAAGCTTGGGGCGTGCGGAGCTCAGCGCGCCCCAAGCTTCTGGGTGCTGGCAAGGTCTCTGCTAGCCGTGGGAGAGCCGCGCGGCTTTCCCACAGCTAGCGGAGCGCTGCGCCAATCCCGAAGCTTGGGGAGTGCGGAGCTCAGCGCGCCCCAAGCTTCTGGGTGCTGGCAAGGTCTCTGCTAGCCGTGGGAGAGCCGCGCGGCTTTCCCACAGCTAGCGGAGCGCTGCGCCAATCCCGAAGCTTGGGGCGTGCTGAGCTCAGCGCGCCCCAAGCTTCTGGGTGCCGGCAAGGTCCCCGCTAGCCGTGGGAGAGCCGCGCAGCGCCGCGCAGCTTTCCCACAGCTAGCAGAGCTCTTCGCTAATCCCGAAGCTTGGGGCGTGCGGAGCTCAGCGCGCCCCAAGCTTCTGGGTGCTGGCAAGGTCTCTGCTAGCCGTGGGAGAGCCGCGCAGCGCCGCGCGGCTCTCCCAGGGCTAGCGGAGCGCTGCGCCAATCCCGAAGCTTGGGGCGTGCTGAGCTCAGCGCGCCCCAAGCTTCTGGGTGCCGGCAAGGTCTCCGCTAGCTGTGGGAGAGCCGCGCAGCGCCGCGCAGCTTTCCCACAGCTAGCAGAGCTCTTGGCTAATCCCGAAGCTTGGGGCGTGCGGAGCTCAGCGCGCCCCAAGCTTCTGGGTGCCGGCAAGGTCTCCGCTAGCCCTGGGAGAGCCACGCAGCTCTCCCAGGGCTAGTGGAGCGCTGCGCCAATCCCGAAGCTTGGGGCGTGCTGAGCTCAGCGCGCCCCAAGCTTCTGGGTGCCGGCAAGGTCTCCGCTAGCCCTGGAAGAGCCGCGCGGCTTTCCCAGGGCTAGCGGAGCGCAGCGCCAATCCCGAAGCTTGGGGCGTGCGGAGCTCAGCTCGCCCCAAGCTTCTGGGTGCCGGCAAGGTCTCCGCTAGTCCTGGAAGAGCCGCGCGGCTTTCCCAGGGCTAGCGGAGCGCAGCGCCAATCCCAAAGCTTGGGGCGTGCGGAGCTCAGCGCGCCCCAAGCTTCTGGGTGCCGGCAAGGTCTCCGCTAGCCCTGGAAGAGCCGCGCGGCTTTCCCAGGGCTAGCGGAGCACAGCGCCAATCCCGAAGCTTGGGGCGTGCGGAGCTCAGCGCGCCCCAAGCTTCTGGGTGCCGGCAAGGTCTCCGCTAGCCCTGGAAGAGCCGTGCGGCTTTCCCAGGGCTAGCGGAGCGCAGCGCCAATCCCGAAGCTTGGGGCGTGCGGAGCTCAGCGCGCCCCAAGCTTCTGGGTGCCGGCAAGGTCTCCGCTAGCCGTGGGAGAGCCACGCGGCTCTCCCAGGGCTAGCGGAGCGCTGCGCCAATCCCGAAGCTTGGGGCGTGCGGAGCTCAGCGCGCCCCAAGCTTCTGGGTGCTGGCAAGGTCTCTGCTAGCCGTGGGAGAGCCGCGCGGCTTTCCCACAGCTAGCGGAGCGCTGCGCCAATCCCGAAGCTTGGGGAGTGCGGAGCTCAGCGCGCCCCAAGCTTCTGGGTGCTGGCAAGGTCTCTGCTAGCTCCCATGGCTAGCAGATAGCTTCCTGAAGCCTGGAGAGCGAGAGGGGTCGGTGCGCACCGACCCCCCTCGCTCTCCAGGCTTCAGCGAAAGCCTGCATTCGCCCCATAGGACGCACACACATTTCCCCTTCCTTTTTGGAGGGGAAAAAGTGCGTCCTATAGGGCGAAAAATACGGTATGTCCTTGTGCAGATAAATTCCAAGTGGGGTGAAGTACAGAACATTTCATCCCAAATGAGAACTATGGGCTTGAAAATATATTTAATGACATGAACCCTTAACTGTTACTGCTTTTTCCTCCTGTACAATTAGTATTAAACTTAACATTTATCTTTTTCTGACAGCAGCTCCTGCCATTAAATGAAATCATGCTCTCTTACTAATGTGGTTACAACCCACAGAGCAGTATATTAGCAGACCTGAATTACAACATTGCACATGAATGGCTTCTAGTGGCAACAAACAAAAACAGTTTTAAAAGCCTGGAATGTCAGGCAACACACACAGCATTCTAAGACCATAATGCACATTATTTCTTATACCCACACCTACCCAACATATATATTGTGTAAGAGAGAGGAAAATGTCACAAATGACATACAGAGGCCCCAGCAACAATCAAATTTTCTGTGCTATTCTTAATCACATAAAATGTGTAAGTCTCTTGACTGCATACAGCATGATTCACAAATAATGGAACAACTGGAGCCTGCGTAGTGAAGTAGTTAATGTCAGACTAGGACCTATGGGACTAGGGCAACATCTGTCTAATCCCTAGTTTAAAAACTCATTTTTGTTGGAAGCTGTCATCTTATAATTGCAGAATATTACTATCAATAGCTATTAAGGAAGCAGTACAACGTCCATGAAACAGCAGACTAATATCCTATCTCAGATACGGACAGTGGTGCCCAAATACTCCTATGCATACCAGATTCATATGCCCCTACCCACTCAACAGACAGCTGTCACTATCAAAGTTTATTCTAAGGCAGGATCTACACATTTTGGCTCGGGACAGCGGCTATTTTGCTAGGTGATGTTTGGCTTTCTTGTTACCTCCTCTACAGAAGCAAAATGTGTCCCTGCTACATCCGCTACAGGTTGAGGATTTGGGAAAGTGATTGTTTCATTTACAAAATGGTGTGTTGCCTGTGTTTGCAGCAATCCCTCCATTCCACTCCCAAACAATGATGCTGATTCCCAGCATCAGATGTATACAGGAATAATTTTGAAAGAGTAGTTTGGCGTGTGTGTGTGTGTGTGTGTGTGTAGGTAATTTTTAGAAATTCAGTATTCCCAAGGGGCAGCCAGGGCAGACAACAAACGCCAGCAAGCTAGGGGAGCTGGCTGTAACCTGGAGACTCAGAATAGCCACTGCTGGTTCATTGTGGCTCCATTGCTTAGGGACCGTTCTGAGCTGTGGCAGTTAGCACACAGCAGGCCAACAGCTTATCCTAGGCATCTCCTGTGGAAGAAGTGAGGGTAGTAGCATCATCAGTTGCTCAGAGCTGGAGCACATTAGCCACTCAACAAGCCAAGACAGCATCCTTCTGTATACCAGCAGTTGGGAATCACAAATGGGGAGAATGCTGTTGCACTGATGTGTTGTTTGTGGACTTCCCATAGTTACCTGGTTAGTTGCCGTGGGAACAAATGCTGGACTACTTGGACCTTTGGTCTAATCTAGCAGAACTAGAAACTAGACTAAAGTGAAACTAGATACACATAAAATGCCATGATTTTATAAACTTCCATGTCCCCCTTCTGAAAGAAGGACCAAAGGAATTGGGTCAAGGGGCCCACTGACACCCAGTTGGTAGAGAACCCACAAAAAACTGTAGCCACCTTTCCTTGCTGGTTGCTAGGATTAAACATCTATTTGCTGTTGACAACATTGCAGGTGGACTTGTTGAACCCTGTCACAATAGCCCAGGATGGTTTTGGGATTTACTGTACCATAGAGGAACAATAAATGAATCTCAAAATGAAAAGGGTCTATGATGCAAGTCAGTTAGTTAGTTACTTTTATAAATCCACAACAAGAATTCGTGAGAAGTCTGCTTTAACAGATAGGATGCCAAACCTTGATAACTCTGAAAGAATATGAAGATCCAGGAAGCGACACGATCATCAGGCACTGACATAAACTAAAGTTCCTGTTTCCTTGGCTGTGCTCCTACCATTGCAAATGACACAGAGTTCAACTGGGTGCATGACTTAGCTCAAGCTGGTGAAAAAACAGGCCTTAAGGACCAGAATTACTACAGAGTATGCTTTTCCCATGAGTAGGCCTTTGGTTCTAAAACAATATTTTTAAGTTGTAGCCCTTAAATTTCAGTAGGTGCAAAATTCAGAAGAAAAACGTGGTGTGATAGAAGGTTTGAGGGAAAGGCTCTCAAAAAAGAAACAAGAAATAGAAAGACGTGAAAATTGCTTGCACCATCTGGTGGATGCTGATTGAAACTGGAAAACAAATGAATTTTGATGTGCTTATGCCGGTGACCTGAAGGGTTTTTGAAATATTTCAACTCTCAATAAAGGATGGCCATATGAATTGCCTTGTATTGTCTATAATAATAGTAATAACACCAGCAAATAAAATGACTGCTTATTGCTAGTCTGAGAAATAATGTCATTGAAAGAAGTATAACAAGCCTTAGGAAATAATTCCAATTTTACATGAAGATATGAAGCTAGAGAAGGTAAGCGGCTTGAATACCGAAACCATTACTTTAAACAAAGAATCAAAACAAGTTGAAAATGCTGCATATGCAGTTCACAAATTAATTAAAGGCCTTATATATAATCCAATGAAATTCTACCTCAATTCAACAGAAGCAAACTGACTTTAATTAAAGCAGCAGCTTTTTAATACATTTGTTGAAAAGGCTACACACATCATAATATAAAGCAAGTAAAATCGCTACAAAAATTTAAGAATATTTTAACTAGTGTCACATACCATGGTTATGTCACATTTGGTGAAGCCTTCCTCTCCCCTTGAAAGTCTGAAGTTGCAAAAAGATAATGGCAACTGGGATTTTGAAAAGCCAACAAGACAGAAGTGAGTACAAGATGTAGGGTGCCTCACAGGGTCTTCTACCAGCAGTATCAACCAACTTGGGCCCTACAATCAGCAAGTGAGGACCTGTTGGTGGTGCTATTGCGGGCTACTACTCAGTTTTTACTATGACTAGCTCTTCTCAGACAGGCATCTTTGTCTTCCTTGTTATTAATATACTGGAGGGATTGAAAAGCATTTCTGTTCACTTATGGAATTTTATTTTTATTATTTATGGTTATATCCCACCTCTCCTCCAAGGAGATCAAGGTATTACACATGGTTTCCTCCCTCCCCATTTGATTCTCACAACCAGCCCATGAGGTAGGTTAGGTGAGGAGGTAATGGCTGATCCAAACTCACCTATTAAGTTTCATAGGTTTCAATCCTGGTCTCCCAGGTCCTTGACCAACACCCTAACCAATACCCAAACGATGCTGTTCCTGGCAACCAGCACATTATTAGCTTTGAGGATATGCAAAATGTTCTTAAATGTTTTTATGATTTTATTATAATTGTGTTATTTTGCAGCCCTGTGCACCTTTAAGAAGAAGAGTGGGATAGGAGGTTAATAGATTAATAAATAATTGCCCTGTGGGAAGGACTCAGAAGAAAGCAGAAGGCAGAAGAAGGTGGATTTCCCCACATGACAAAATCTACCACCAACTGTCCCCCGAGAATGATACTGATACCCTGGGTCTTGATATCTTACTCTGATTTTGTTTTCATTGGTATTTACTTGTAAACTGCTTTGGAACCAACTGTATTCTGACAGATGTGATAGCAATCACTGTAACCAACAAATAACACTGGATCAAGAGCATCTACACCACATCCAGGCATGGAATGCTAGGGAAACTGTCCATGTGATCAGGGTGATCCACAAAGGTGGTAGTTATTCTCAATACACGGTCGCAATTTAACTTCAGCAATCCAATTAGTGTTGGGGCTGAGGGTGGAGGGAAAATGGAACACCGATAAAGGAAATAATCAAATATGCCCAGCATTTATTGTGTGAATGCTCCCACTTATCCCCAAGTAATGTCCATGGGATACAACTGATGGACCACCCTCTGTCACTTGCTACCTAATTTCTCTTCCACAAATGAAATAAACCTCACCTTGGAAAAAGAAGTGACAGGCAAGCAGATGGCTAGCAAGCACACATGAGGAGTCTTACAAGCCGAATTTAAGTCTTTTCAAATCAGCAGAGGGGGCCTTGGGACTTTGCTGTGTGCAACAGAGCCTTCAGCTATCTGCTGCTGTTTTGCCTTTCTGCAAGGTAATAATAATAATAATAATAATAATAATAATAATAACAACAACAATAAATTTTATTTATATCCCGCCCTCCCCAGCCAAAGCCGGGCTCAGGGCGGCTAACAACAATAAAATAGTACAACATTCTAAGGCTAAAAGAGGGTTGGATGAGTCTAAGGAACAGCAAGGAGGAGGCTGGGCTAAGGTGAGTCACGCCCAACTCATTTCTGTTGTCTTTCATTTGAGGAGGAAGGGGATTTCCACTTGTGAGCATTTTGCTGCAAATAGTCCTATCCCTACATCTAATGAGAAAATGAAACTAATTTTTAAGCCCAAAGGGTCATGTGCCAGAACCACATATATTTGCTCTTGACTCCTCTACAACCCATTTAACAAATGGATCATTTATAAGCTATGTAGACCAGATATTGAGAGTCACATTCTGATGGACCTACACCTTCAAAGATGTAAGAAAATGGTCAGCTGCTGTCAACTAGACAACAACCACGTCAACGCAATTCTGAACTCTTTTCAAATTTTACCAATCACTCCTTGCAGCAGTCAAGCATGGTGATAATTCCATTTCATTCTTTTGTCCATGAAAAAAAAACCCCAACAGTATTTTGTGCTAAATCCTAGAAAAAAGTACACAGAACTAAGACTTTTCTTTCGAGAAAAAGCACTGAGTTCTCATTCAACTTTTAATTCTCTGTACCACCCCACACTTCCGAAAGTGCTTGACAATTTTCCAGTATTTTAGATGTATAGAAGATCATGGAAGCAGACATTATGGCAACAAGCTCAGTTTGCATTCAGGAAGTACGCAAATGGTTCAAAAGGCAAAGCACATCCTGCATGTTCTCCTACGCTTGAGTGCAGAAAGCAAGCTGTGCAGGTGTATTTTCTAAATAGATTCGGCACTAATGCTTCTTAAACCTGTGCAATGAATAAATTAGAGGACAATTTGAAGCCTTTGTGCAGAAGATTCACATAAATAATTCAGGATAAAGGAGGTCCTTCGAATGAACAGAGCCTGCACCACTGCCCATATGCTCAACCACATGCATCAACAGATAGTCAGTGCCTCTGCATTACACAGAAACAGACAGCTGAAGGCTGTAACACATTGGTTGACTGGACACCCCTTATAAGCAACAAACTAAAAAGGAACCAAGGATTTGTCTCTATCTCCTTTATATTAAAAGGAAAGGGGGGGAGAGAATGGCTCAGGTCCTGATCCACAATCTTGGATCAGTCAGTAGAGCATGTAGCTCTTAATTTCAGGGTTGTGGGTTTGCACTGCATGGGGTGGGCTAGATGACCCTCATGATCCCTTCCAATTTTCCATTTCCATGATTCTATTATCTTACTTCACATTTCATTAGGTTTAAGACAGTGCCTAGACCGGAGCTTTCCAAACTTTTCTTTTTTTTTCTAATTAATTTTTATTGAAGTTTTTATCTCTACAAAATAACCGAAATAAAGAAAGGTTTACACATATGTACATGTTAGTAACACAAAGCATCCCCCCACCTCACCCCACCACCATTGGTTCGACATAACTCGAAATGTGAGTTAAAATCTGACTTCCTTCCATCGTTGCTTGACCTTAATTCTATAACTTATCTTTACAGTTGTGTTGTTATATTGCATTTGACAAATACTCTGATTTTACTTGCATTTGTAACCTTTCCCCCTTACAAACTTTGTTGTTTACATATCAATATTTTGGTACCAGAGCAGTGTTTTTTCGTATATTCATTCACGCAACTCCATTCTTTTATTAAATTTTGATTTGTTTGACCTCTGACAGCTGCCGTCATTTTGGCCAATTCAACAAATTCAATAAGTTTGATTTGCCAATCTATTATTGTGGGTATTTTGTCTCCTTTCCAGTTCTTTGCTATTAGAACTCTTGCGGCAGCGGATGCGTATAAGAATATCCTTTTCTTATTTATGGGGATGTCGTTTGTTATTAATCTCAGAAGATACGCTTCTGGTTTCTTGTTGAATGATTTTTAAAAAAATCTTTATTATCACTTCATGAACTTTATTCCAAAAGGTTTTCATCACACTATACCCCCACCACATATGATACATTATTCCTGTTTCACTGTTGCATTTCCAGCATGCATTGGTTTTTTGCTTATAATTTTTTGCCAATTTCTCAGGGGTTAGATACCAGCGGTAGATCATTTCATTAAGTTCTCCCTTATTATGTAACATGCTGTGAATTTGATGTCAAATTTCCACAGCTGTTCCCATTGTTTTAACATTATGTTATGTCTGAGGTCCTGCGCCCACTTTATCATAACATCCTTTACCATCTCATCCTTGAGTTCCCATTCGAAAAGTAGGTCATACATCCTAGATAGGGTCTTTTTATTAATTTGTAGCTTTCCAAACTTTTCATGTTGGTGACATACTTTTTAGACCTGCAGCATTTTGCAACACAGTAATTCAGTGTTACTAGCAAACCGTAGGTTAAACTAACCCCTTTCCAGCACGGGGAGAGTTCGCGCAACACACCTACACACTAACGTGTCACGACACACAGTTTGGAAAGCTCTGGTCCAGACTTATTCTCTTGTCATTTTTCATTACGTCTCATGATGTCCTTGTGCTCTTGAGACAGTGCATTTACGTGAACATGGGTCACAGGGTCAGGGAACACACACAGAGACACATGAGCCAAATAAACCTGATGAGGTGCTGTGTGTTAAATTCTATATGCAGTGACAATAAGAGTGCTCAGGATGCTTGGAGCTCACAGCCACCCCTGACCTTCCTACAAGCACAGGTTTTATGGGGGTGAGTGGGGTTTGTTTGTATAGTTACTAACTATGCTTACTAGACACCTAATAGCTGCCATTCCCTTGATGTCGGATAAAAGCGATTTTTTTAATAAAAAAAAAAACAGAAATAGAAAAGAAGCGCTAAAGCAGTAACATGAGAGGTAAAAAGCCATTAAACAAGCAGAAAAGTAAAAGCTTAAAAATGGCAGAGACTGCAACAAGCACGTAAAACAAGCAGAAACCAGGAATTAAAAGCTGCATATTTTAAAAGCTGGAGAGAATAAAGGGTTTTCAAGGTAAAGGTACCCCTGACCAATAGGTCCAGTAGTGACCGACTCTGGGGTTGCGGTGCTCATCTCGCTTTATTGGCCGAGGGAGCCGGCGTACAGCTTCCGGGTCACGTGGCCAGCATGACTAAGCCGCTTCTCGCGAACCAGAGCAGCGCACGGAAACACTATTTACCTTCCCGACGGAGCGGTACCTATTTATCTACTTGCACTTTGATGTGCTTTTGAATTGCTAGGTTGGCAGGAGCAAGGACCGAGCAACGGGAGCTCACCCCATCACAGGGATTCGAACCGCCGACCTTCTGATCGGCAAGTCCTAGGCTCTGTGGTTTAACCCACAGCGCCACCCGCGTCCCTTATGGGCAGGTAAGGTAAAGGCAAAAGGTAAATGGGCAGGTACACATGGAAAGAGACACTGCTACAAATACTGTGGCCCCAAGCCACGAAGAAACACTCTGAACTGGGCCCAGAAACAGCCCTGAGGGAACAGGCTATACTACACAAATTCAACGTGAAAATATGTTTTTTAATAATTTCCCCAGTTACCGCAGAGGAAGGGCAGAACAACTTTTATAAAGTGCAGCTTTTATCTCCAGATCATGAGGCCTGTAAAGTGGTAATGAAGTAGAAGCTGGAAAGAAACATGCAAGTGGTCTACGAAGAAGTTACAAGTTCCAAAAGCTCCCACTCTTTACTTCCCCCTCAGGATGATGGAAGGGGAAGGAACAGGGAAAACTCCCTCCATCCTGATTCCCATCACTGCCATCTCCGCTTGCTTGTAAGGGGAGGGTGATCAGCAGAGGATGCTTTCAGGGGCAAGTGGCTGGCGGGAAGAGGCTTTTCCCCAAGCATCTTGGTTCAGGTCCAGAAAATGAGCCAGATTTGTTTCCCAAGGAGGCTGGGGGGGGGGGGGCGGTGTTCATTTCTGGATCAAACCAAGGAGAAAGATGTGGCAATCACTATTTAAAACCAACCCAGTGGCGATGAATTGCAGTTTTCCCTGCCCACTTAGAGGAGACACACTTTAGACATCTGCATCATTTGGTTAGCCATTCAAGGAAAGGTACTGGAAAACTGGATTTCATTAATGTTCAGCTCATTTCTCTTTCACATAAATATCTTCAGCATGTCCCCCCCCCAACCTCTTGACAATTGCTCCAGAAGCCTTGTGCTAATTCACAGAATGGTTTTTACAACCGCATAAAATATGTATGAGAAATAAAATAACAAAAATCATGTTGATAGTGCTCGCAGGTTCATTCTGATCTGTTGCACTTAAAACATTTTGTTCATATGCGTTCCATAATCATATTTTTCCTCCTTTCGGACCTTTTACTCAGGTTTTTCCCCTCTTTCCTTTAAGCACCAGTAGTTGCTATGGAAACTATATCTCTCTTCCTCCTCCCCAAGTTCACGCAGGTTTTCATCAAACCCAATAACTATTATTTTTGCAAAATCTCATCTAGTCCAGTAAAATTGTTCCTTGACGAAAATACAGTATCCATCAGGACCTCACTGATTCACACTAATGAAAAGTAGGATCATGAATTGCCAGATGCTGAGAATTAGCAGCACAATTCATTCAAAAAAGAAGAGACTGCTCATTGCTTAATTTAGATGTGTTAACCCTTCATAACATCACAATCAAATAAATGGCAGAATCATTTCCAGAAAGTGATGGAAAACCCTGTGATATCTACAAATACTGTGATATCCACAATCTAGCAGAAGCAGAGTGACTGCAGAATTTTGAAGTATAACAAAAATTACCTGGAAATTGTCACAATTACTGAAGTATTGGAAGACGAAAAAATTGGCGGTGTGGCTGGTCTTCCATTTCTCCATGACAAACATACACTGCCTATCAGCACAGAAGGAGGAATATAATTTTTTTGATTTCCAGGGGTGGGGGGGAGAGAAAACCTGGGTCTGTGCATCTATTGGTTTTAGGTTCCATTCTTTGTTTTAATGACATTGTTTGTTTCTGTTTTGTACATTGCTTAAGAGATTTTAAAATATATATATTAAGCATTTTATAACTGTTTTAAAGTAAAAATATATAGTTAAAAATGGAATGCACCACCTTCTAAAAATAGAATGCGCAGTTCATAGTGAATACAACAATATAACTCCCTGTATTTTTCTTTCTCCTACCTTCCTGGAAAATGATGCAAATGTGTAGGCTGCTGGTAACTAGGAGGAGACAACACAGGTTCTTTTCAGTTCAGTTCTTCTTGTGGTGCAGATTGAGACATAATTCAAAGAATGTCGCCACCTTGTAACAGAACCCAGTAAAACAATGTGATGCACACCGCAAGAATGGGACCATGGTCACTAAGCAGTAATTTTGAGAGGAGTGAAACCTGAACTCTTATCAGCACCTTTCAGAAAAGGTGAGGAACAATGAGGTGGGGATTAGCAGTATACCTCAGCAGCTGCCAAGTGCAAACGTTCAATCCTTCAGTTATCCCAGCAGATAACGTACAGCGTTCACAACTCCCCAGCCTTAGAAAAATCAGACTTCCATCTTTCTTGCAAACCACAGCATTTTATATGGGCAACACTACATGAGTGATTAAAAATAAATAAAGCAGGGTAGTGAGTCACCCTTCTCTACGACATGCCAAGCACGTCATAAAAGTGCTAAGAAAGCTTTGAATGCTCAGGGTGCTCATTAACAGGTCCCCCCCCCCCCAATTTAATTGCAAATTGAAACCCACCTCCCCCTCTCATAATGCCACCTCCAGAATACTGAGAAGCAGTTGGAAAAACAAGGAGCAATACTATCTCAGGGTCAACATCGAAGTTTGCTCCCAACTCTGGGACTGCTCCTGAGATCGCAATAATTAAAACGCACAACCAATTCTATGTTTTATGTGCAGGAGAGCAATGCGAAATCTGTAACAGCAAGAAAGATGCCAGGATTCAAGGTGACAATACCGCCTCATGTGGGAAGCCCTAAAATCCAAAGCCAAGTACAGCTGTTTGAATGATGCTTAGTTGCCGTAATCTGTGTTGATGCATCACAGAAAACCTACTGGGAATTTTGCTAACTCTGGCCCCTAGGCCTATACACTTTATGTCTTGTGTATCAGACCACTGGATCAAGCTACAAGCTTCAAAGGAAGAAATTGCACTCTTTGTCCCTGAACCTTTTCAGACAATCCAGAATCAACAGGAATTGCAATTCACCCTTCTTGTCATAGAAACTCTCTTTCACTGTTGGTTTCTGCAGCCCAAGATCCAAAGAAGGAGATCCCTCCACATGCACAAGGGAGCTGCTTTCACATGGTGATCTTTCCTATGACAGTAGCGTATGTGTGAATAATACCACGTGTTTCTCCCCCTCCTCGATTAATCCCCACAACAACCCTGAGAGACAGCGACTGGCCCAAGCTCACTCAGTGAATTTCATGGCTGAGTGGGGACTCAAGCCCTGGTTTCACGGGTCCTAGTCAGACACTCTAGTATCTTAAGTTGAAAGCACTATGCCAGTAAAGGGTTAGAGAATGAAAATGCTGAATTACCGTATTTTTCGCTCTATAAGACGCACCAGACCATAAGACACACCTAGTTTTTGGAGGAGGAAAACAAGGGGGGGGGGGATTCTGAATCCCAGAAGCCAGAACAGCAAGAGGGATCACTGTACAGCAACCACTCTTGCTGTTCTGGCTTCAGCGATAGCTGCACAGGCTGCATTCGCTCCATAAGACATTTCCCCTTGCTTTTTAGGAGGGAAAAGGTGCGTCTTATAGAGCAAAAAATACGGTACCTTCTACGCATCTGGTAGCAAATAGTTGCCAAACCAGATGAAGCACACTGTGACAACAGTTGGGAACATCCACACAATGTCCCAAGTTGGTGTTGGCCTGTTTTAGAAGGGAATATATTAAAAATGTTGACCTAGGAGCCCAAAAAACCATGGGGGATCCAGCAGAGGAAGTTGGGGAAAGAGCAGTGCAAGTAAAGTGTTCTAAGTTGGACAGTTGGACAAGGCTTCCATCATTGAACCTGAAGAATCTTGGGTCTAATCCCACAAGGGCCTGCACCCAACATAGTGTGGCAGCTGGTGCAACACACTGGCCAAATATAACATGATCATCTGCCATACTGCCTGATTATCTCTACATGCCAGAAACAAGCAGTCACTTGTTATCTGTGTCACCACAGAGCATCACCCATCATTTGCTCCACAGGCTCATTAAAAAAATAATTCCCAGAGATTTATTCATAATGTAGCAGCGTGTGCGATTTGTTGGTGTTTTCTGCTTAAAGGCAATTAATCGTGTGAAAGATATTGATTTAAAACTAGCATTGTTCCAAACAAAGAGCAGCCATCGTTTCACCTGTTCCCCATGCAAAACCAAGCATCTTGCCTAAAACAAAAAGGTAATGTGTGTAACGACTTTGAATACACTATTATATAAATGCTAAGCATTGCTATTATCTAAAAGCTAAAAAGAGAACAGATATCAATGCATATTTCAAAGCAATTTCCCCACTTCTCATCAAGATGATTAAGATGCCCCTTGCATTTATTAAACTGCGCTATAAAACAATTGTACATACACACAATATTAAGAGTAATCATTCTGAAAAGCACAATTTTAGTGCCATTTCTCCTAATATATGTGACAAAGCAGTCATAACTTATCTTCAGCACTGCATGAACCATCATCTTTATATATAATTTAGATTATCCCACAGTCACACAGCTAAGAATGTCTCCATTCTTTCTGCTGTTCATTTAGGCTTGAGTAAAGCATTGTTTATATTAATATAAAGATGTGGCACATATACAACAAGATCACCAAACGATCTAAAATTTCATGTGAGCATTGTTCATACCCACAGGCAAGAGTTCTCAAGAAGCCATCTTTCCTGCCTTTAATTATGTCTGTTTTCTGCGGGGGAATTAATTGGAAAAAAATTCTGTCCTACATCACTGCCCACTTTTGCAACTAAGGAAGCTATTCATTGATAATTTAATAGCCTGAACATGGGGGCTGGGTTCATGGTTCCCAATTCACTTCTCTCCTGGCACAAGTGTGATAAACAAATCAGGAAGCCTTGGACTCCCAAAATGTCCAAATAAGGAGCTGTTGTTTGTTTCTTCCTAACAAGCAACACTGGTAAGCCAACAATAGGACATGGCTTATGACTGTCTCCCTTGAAGGTCACAATCCTTGGTCTGGAAGCAACAGGTTTGGTGGCTTCCAGACTTGCTTATCTGAGCCAAACCAGACAGTGTGCACCCAGACCCCACTTGTTCACAAAAGACCACAATAACCCAGAAACTCTGGCTTATAATGCAGCCCATACCTTTGTGGCAAACTTGGTGTTATTTAACCCGTTGTCTGCTCATTTTCCATTACCTAAACGCCAAAAAGGGACGCGGGTGGCGCTGTGGGTTAAAGCCTCAGTGCCTAGGGCTTGCCGATAGAAAGGTCGGCGGTTCGAATCCCCGCGGCGGGGTGCGTTCCCGCTGTTCGGTCCCAGCGCCTGCCAACCTAGCAGTTCGAAAGCACCCCTGGGTGCAAGTAGATAAATAGGGACCGCTTACCAGCGGGAAGGCAAACGGCGTTTCCGTGTGCGGCTCTGGCTGGCCAGAGCAGCGATGTCACGCTGGCCACGTGACCCGGAAGTGTCTTCGGACAGCGCTGGCCCTTGGCCTCTTTGAGTGAGATGGGCGCACAACCCTAGAGTCTGTCAAGACTGGCCAGTACGGGCAGGGGTACCTTTACCTTTACCTTAAACGCCAAAAGGGATTAATTTAGCCTTATTCCCAATACTAGGAAGCTTTTTACTTCCCCACACCATAACATATTTAAAAGCAACCAATTTTTTTTACAACTTTTTAGTGCCTCGGCATATTATTTTGTGAAGAACAGTCCAGTCCAGAGGTACGATATAAAATACAGACCGTGCCCCAAAAGGGCATATAATTTCAATATTGCAACACCTTTTAAGTAGGCAACGTTCGGATGGGCACTCAACTCTGAAACTTACATGGAAGGTTGCGTTTTGAATATATAGCAGTATGAGGATATATTTAATACTCAAATTTAGCACCAATTTCAGTGAGGTGCAACCACAGTGATAAACACAGCGACACCTCGGAGGGTCTGTTTAAAGCAGATTAATTTATATGATGGATGCTGCTAACTGGTTGCTTGAAACAATAACTTTTCGAAATTTGTCATTTTGTGCGGACCCATGTGAAATAAGATGAGTGAAACCACATAACTGACCTTCCCCTGAGCTAGTTCTACCCGAAACTCTGTTCAGGCATCCACACTCAACAGATGGATGTCACGAAGCAGGGATAATCCAGCCACACAATCTCAGGTGTAGAGCCAAGGGCAGGGCTAGACTCCTCCTCCACCTATGCATGCTTAAGGCTTCAGAGCTGTTCCAGTTCAGACTATGAAAGGAGCTCTAAAGTTTGAACAAGAATGAGTCCTCTCCCCACAGAGCTTTTGTAACAACCCGATAGTAATCGTACTTACACAGTTCCCTTCACTTTAATGGGATCGACTTTTAGGCAAGTATGGCTAGGACTGCCGCCTTACAATATTAAACGCTGTTTATCCTAGGAAATGGTTTGCTTTGTGAAATGTAACCACACGTTTCTATCCCCATCAATCCTGTGAATAGGTCTTGGAAGTGTACTCCTGTGAAATTCATTTCATGCTATGTGCGCCTTACTCTGGCATTTTGCATTCTGTCCCTAAATACGTACAGAGGCAAGACTAAGAGAAGAAAACGTGTTTGTCCTTTTACACTCCCTCTCCTACCCCTATTAACAAGGCTTTCCTTGTGAGATCCAACAGACCACATCTACAGTTGGAAAAAAGCTTGGATGTGTTTCTGATGGGCCCTCACTCCTTCAAGGAGGCATTTTCCCTTGAACATTAAATGATGTTCTAGGTATGCATTCCACGAGAACAGTTACTCCACCTGTGGTCCTTTAATCTCTAAGGTGGACAGTCTCAGTCTTAAGTGATATATTCAGCAAGCCACTTGCCAACTTGACATGTGAGGGGTTGATTCTGCATTCTGCAGCCAAGACCATTGAGGTCAGGCTGCATATCAATCTTTGCCAGCTTTTTTGGGGGTCGGGGGGGCAGAGCTTTCCCCCCAAAGTAGGATTTTCTTGCATACCCTTAGAATATACTTCCTATAGGGACACTTCCCTGTTTCTGTAGGTGATATGTAGTGTTACACAATGAAGCTGTATGGAAGTCAGACATTTTACTAATATGGGTGTCATTTTTCATGAACATTTCTAAATATTTTAGATATTTGACTGGACTAGAGAGCATTTAGACTTTGATACGTGAATTGGGAAATAATTCTAGCGCTGGAGAACCCTGGGTGTACAAGAAATACCAATTCTCTGTGTCTCAGTTCTAATTGACTTGGTCAACTTGCATCCAAGCAGTATCACGTCAGACTACAAGAGGAGGCGGGTGCCCTTTTATCAAGTTAGTCTCTCTACTAAGTATACCGCCCCAACCCTGTACACTGAAAACTAGATTTCATTGAGAAGAGTTTGAACCTAGGATTCCCATGAGAATTTAGCTTACCTGGGTGCAAGAATGCTTCTCCACAAACATTCATTTATGTGAGTTCCCCAGTTTGCAACCCTGAGGTGGTAAATCTGTGGCACAGCTTTACCACTTCAGTGACAACTATCTGGCTGCAATGGAAGAAACTAAGGTTACGTTTTCAGTGACTAAGACTCAGTCTCAGTGAGTGGCTGTTCTGCTCCAATTCCCCAGATAAAATTTAGACCTGCAGGCAGCAGTCTTCATTCCTATTCTGTTCTAGCAACGCACACAAAGAGCAGAGATTCTTAAATAACCAGCAGAAGCACATTCACTGGGGAGCTACCAAACCTAAACATTATGTTACACCTAAATTGAGGTAAATCATATAGTTATATAGATGTTATTACAGAGTTCCCAACCAAACTAAAGATAATCCAAAAATCGCTAGATGCATGACGACAGAAAATTGTCTCCAACCAATTCAGATAGAAAAACAATATTACTTAGATGTGAAAAAGCTTTTGAAATGTAGCTGTGGTAGCTTTCTCTGCAAGGCAGGAGCAGAATCCAGTCAGCTGTACATTACATTTTCCAAATGCCGCTCAGGCTGCTTATATGCAATTATATTTATTAAATTCATACATGCCATCCCATCATCCAATTTAATCTGATCAAGCAAAGCTACTGTAACTCATCAAACCCCCCAGCCTCACATACAAGCTTTCTCCATTGCTTTCCCCATTTTCATTTTCACTATCAAAAAAGATTAATAGTAAAAAAAAAACCTTGAAAGTGTGCATTTGGGCATGACTCATTCAAAGGAAGAGACATCCTTAACTCTTCTCTTCCTCAAAAAGTGTTCGTTTTGGCTGCAATATGCTCCTTTAATCTGCAATGGGTCATCCTGACCTAGCAGTTCCTTGTGGTCTAAAGAATAACTTTATGCAGTGTCTCCCTGTCTGGGAGAGCTGTCCCATTCACTTCATTAGCCACTGGAGTACATTTAGGCTTCTGAATCAAGGCAATGAGTACAAATACGTTGTTAAGAACATAAAACTCAGTTTCAATGGGACTTTCAGAGGATTTCAGTAGGGCTTGCAATGCAATCCTATAAACACTTACTTGGGAATAAGCACCATTCAACTCAATGGGGTTTGCTTCTTGAGGAATGTCCTTCACTAGAGATCAGAGTTCCCCAACCTGCAGCCCTCGGGCTGTTTCTATACAGCTCCCTGGCTGCTGCTGTCACCCTCCTGGCTTTTTTTCTCCCTACACTATCAATCTATTGCTCCTCTCCTCTCCTTATCCTGATCTTTCCAGCAAAAACACTTCTGCTATATTATTTCTTCTGGTCTCCAAGCAGCTCCAGGGCTGCTTCTGTTGGGCCCGTGTTATGTGCTGGCGTGGTTGCTCGAGAGTGAACAGGCAAGACTCCCACCTGTCTTTTCCAGGCTTTATTAACTATACAAAAACATTTACAGTGCAGAGCGTCTCAAATCCATATCTGCTCAGTCGCTAGCAGAATCTGGGAGTGGGCGGTCCTTAAACCTTCCCCAGCATAACAGTCTTTTGACCCCCATCCTTCTCCTCCCCTCTCTGCATGCAAACCAACTGCACAGAGAGGGCGTTGGCAAAGTGGGACTTGCCTCCCCTCTGCTTTTCTCAGGCTCGGTGTTGCGGCTCTCTCTAGCATCTTCTGATCCCTGCATCCCTTCCCCACTGGAGGCGGGGCTTCCCTCCTCGTCGGAGGAAGAGCTGCTTCGCATGATCTTCGGAGGCTCCCTGTAACACAACTGCCCTTCCACTTCTCGCCTCTGAGCTGATGGCAGTTACCTGAGAGCCGCCTTCTGGTCTTCTCCAAACTAGCATTCGCCAGCCATCAAACTTCAGAAACACATTCCCTCAGCCTTCTCACTCCCTGCCCCCTCACAGTACCATGTCCGGGGGTGTTATATGTGTGTCTAAGAAAGAGAAAACAGCTGTGTGAATGGGTACTTTCACCTTTCATACCCATTCACTTATCTGCTTCAGCCTCCTCTTTTCCACCCTCTCTCGCCCACTGTAGAGGGCTTGCGGGGGGGGGGGGCAGAGTGAATGGATATTTGCACTCCGTAGGAGCAGCAAAACTGCTAGTTTGGAAGAAAGGGCAAAGAATGGGTTGGCAGAAACAATAGCAAAGCCACTCTGAAAGCATAATAAACAGCACTCTTCCTGGTGTGTTTTTGCAAAGGGAGGGGAGGGACGGAGCGAGGGAGGGGGGTTAACTTATTTTTGCAAAAAAAAAGGCAGGAAAAGGATAGAAGAGAACACATAAAATATGCACATTGAAAATATACACATTAAAATGGGCTTGAGAAAGACAGAGAGAGATATTTTCTCAAATTTTTCTCTCAGAGATACATGCAGAATACAGTGTTGTGTTCTACCATGAAGAAGTCAGGCAGCTTAGCAGAGGCAAAGTCCTCAAATGGTTTTTTAGACTTTGTTACGTCTTTTTTGTGCAGAGAGGGAAAGGTCAAAAAGTACTTTCTGACCCTGAATGGATTTTTGATTTGGCTTTCTTAACTGATACCACAGAGCATCTGAACACTTTGAATCTAAGGTTGCAGGAGAAGGGGAAAGTTTGTGTCTGATGTGTATTCTGAGCTGAAAGTTTTGAAGCAAAACTAAATATTTTTATGAAGCAAGTTAGTAAAGGTAACTTTTTAAACATTTCATGCTGAAATGAACTAAAATTTGAAGATAGAAATTCACTATTCCATGTCAAAAGATCTATCAAAGCACTAAACCTATTGCAGGTGGAATTCCAGAACAGATTTGACTGATTGCTACAAGCATGGAAACACAGTAATAATTTTTCAGAATGTATTTGAAGATTCAAATGACCTCCCCAGGGTGCAAGCGTATGGGCAGTGCATATGGATGTCCTGGGCTGCCCAGATGACAAGACACCCCTCTCAGCCTCACTGATGCAATCCAAAGGAAAACAGAGTAATACATCTGGCACCAGCTTGGTTACAGGAGATGCTGAAAGGAGGCATATAAGGCGTCCTCCAACCATCTTAGGGACTCCACTCCAGATTTATGTAGAGATTCCTCCTTAACTTGCTCTTCTCCAGAAGATACCCCACAAGGCAGAGGATGTTTAGGACCTGAGTTTTCCTTCTCTTGATGTGCTACTTTCCCAGGTTGGTGAGCCCCATCTGCCCCTCACATCCCTCTACAGAATTTGCAGAATCTGCCTTCTTGACCAATGGATCCACTATTGGTCTCATCTGCTCAATCCACTGGAGTCTGTCTTAACATGCAGGGGAAGCCCCTAACTCATCAAGGGTTTGAGACCCATTCGCTGCCCTCACCTGATTTAGCCAGCCAGCCAAAGCCGTTCCCAGGATGTGGCCGTTGCCACATGCTGACAGCTTCTAGGAGCCACAGGTGAGAGTGGGACCCAAAGGTGAACAAACTAGTCCAGTCGGAGCATGAAGTGTCCCCCACCAGACGTACTACCCCCTCCCTCAACAACCATACATTCCACTCACAGACCAATACAAAGTCTGCTGAATTTTTTCCTGGCCTGCCTGATCAACCTAAATATAACCAATGCAGGAATATTCACTGTCTTTGGAACCAGATAATCTATGAACGATCTTTTTCAAAGATGAAAACTGTGAAACCCATGTAAGACTCACAGGTTAGCATTTACATGACATTTTAAGGGGGTCAATCACAAAACTTAATCTGGACATCAATTCCGAAGAAGAAGAAGAGTAGTTTGGATTTGATATCCCGCCTTTCACTCCCTTTAAGGAGTCTCAAAGCGGCTCACATTCTCCTTTCCCTTCCTCCCCTACAACAAACACTCTGTGAGGTGAGTGGGGCTGAGAGACTTCAAAGAAGTGTGACTGGCCCAAGGTCACCCAGCAGCTGCATGTGGAGGAGTGGAGACGCGAACCCGGTTCCCTAGATTACGAGACTACCGCTCTTAACCACTACACCACACTGGCTTAGCTAACAGAAAACAGCCACAGAAATCACACTGACTAGGTAAGCATGTGTAATTAAATAAGAACACAAGCAAGTCAATAGCACTTAGATATTGTTCCAAAGTGGAGTGAGTTCAGGATAACTGACTTTTTACTTTTGACCTTAATTAGCAGGGACCCCTGAAACCTCTCACTGCTAGGAGATTGTGGTGCACATAACAATAGCATATACTCCTGTTTGTTCATCAGATGACCCTCTGATGTTTCTAGACAACACCTGGAGGCTTGAGTTGCCTTTTCTGCAGTGGAAACAGATCAAAATGTTAACACAGTACCCCAAAGCAAAATGCTTGTTCCAAGAAAAAGAAGCCTTCTGTCTTGAATCTAGATGACACTTACATCACCTTTATTTCCTTATACTGTACCAATAAGGCTAGAAAATATATTTGCTGGACCATTCTTCTGATAATTTCTTTAATTGAAGAACTGTGGGTGTATCTGTAAGTTAATGGCTTTAGCCCAGCAAAGCACTTAAATTCATGAGTGACATGAAGCATTTGAGCAGATCAAAGCAAATACCAACATATCACATATTTCTCCAACAGCAGAAATATTATGCATGACCACTAATTATAAAATGGCAGGTCGAGTTATAGGTACTGAGAAAGTACAAAAAGGAAAAGAAATTCATATTATCAGCAACTAGAATCATCACTGCAATCTAGATTTAGTGTTACCCAAGGAAAGCCAATAGATCCAATATTTCATTGCAAACTGACAAAAATGCACTTAACCTTACAAACACATGGCTTATATTACTTCAAATTTCAACGTAGCTATATATAGGGCTGCTTCTCTTATAACTTTAATGCTACCTACAGCTAAAAACACAGTCCTAGGTTTGACTACTCAGAGGTAAGTCCTACTGAGTTAAATGGGACTTACACCCAGGTAAATGAGTATGGCATTGCAGCCTCAATGTATTTTGATCTGAACCATGCAAAATGTGATCTGTATATAGTTTTAGATTGAACTCCTTTTTCCCCTGGCTGCAGAAACCATCAGCAATACAATTTCCATTTCTAGATAGCCTGGATTGTGGGGTCCCCCTTCCTTTGAGGAGGAGTAATTTCCAAAGCATGAGGAAGAACCTGCATTCAGGTAAATCAAATACAGACTTTGTTTTCTTGAACCAAGGCTTTAGCCTTGCATGAAGCAAAGAACATAAAAAGAGCCCTACTGGAACAGGTCAAAGGTCCATCTAGTCCAGCATCCCTTTCTCACAGTGGCCAATCAAATGCCTCTGGGAAGATCTCAAACAGGACCCGCAACAGCACTCTCCCCATTTGCAATTCACATCAGCCAGTAGGAGTGATCCTTCATCCTTTTCAAACGTCATACTCATTCTGAATGCAGCCCGATGCACAAGAGCCAAGCTTAATTGTCATGGAGCATGTGCTTGCCTCATGACTTACTGACATATTGCCCATAGAGCATCCACAAATGGCAGTGGCAGAGTGTAAGCTACTGCTGCCCAGGGCAGGCACACAGGCCACATATCCGAGGAGTTCAGGGGACAGAGGGAGCTAAGGAGAGAGGCGGCACCATTGCCGCCACTCTGTTCCACTCCGTCCCCGGGTCAGATGTGACCCAGAAGCAGAGCTGCAGCTGGGCAGCCCAGATGAAGAGAGAGGTGGCAACGCTGTCAACTCACCTGTACTCAATCCCCGGTTCACCCTTGACCCAGGGATGAGCTGCTGCGGCTGGGCGCAAGGGAGCTACCTCAACAGCTCCTTCGCACGCCAGAGTCAGGCTCCTATGAGAGAGTGTGATGTGGGGGTGCAACCAGGCACCCAAAAATGTGCCTGGGGCCACGGCTGCCTTAGCCGCCTCCCCAACGCTGCACCAATGTCTGCATAATACAATTTGTACCCCATATAGAGATATGCTTATAGGGCCCTATCCATGCAATGGCTAGTGTCCAATTGTTTCCAAATTAAATGTGTGCACCTATTATAAATTAAAAACCATTTACCTTTTCTGTATTTTCTACTCTTGCAGAGTGCTTAACAAAGAACTATAATTAGCACGAAACTTGCAATAATTAGAGAATAAGCACCTTGTTCTGTCTTGTAACAGACCGCTTTTATGGCCGCTGAAAATCTTACGTATCATACATTTTTGTTTAAGCATCAACAACTGTCATTTCCTGCTCATAACATTTGACATTTCACACAAAAGCCCACCTAGGATACGTGCTCCACAGATTAACTTCAACCTTTGGTCTGAGAGAATGAATCACATTTTTCTCATTCTGGAATATTTGAGATGAATTTGAACTTAATGTGGCCTAATCAGCTATTTAGTGAATTGCTGGCCAATTTAGCCAGATCCTTTAAAGATATAATTAGTCCCTACAGAGACAGTCAACTTTATTTTAGTAGAAATGCTAATCATTTCGAATTTGGTCAGCCTAGCTGTCACTGTATGCCCTTGCTCACAAGCACAGTCACTGCTTCCCCTGTGAATGTACAATGACACCTCATCAGGATACAGGAGATAATGATCAAACTGGGTACAATACAAATTGTACTTCTGCTCAGGTTTCTCCAGCAACTCGCTACTGTAGTGATAACCCAGAATTCCATGCTTTTAAAGCGTTGACCTTGCATGCTTACTTTGGTTGTCTGCTTCACAAGGCAAACAGCTATTTGAACTGGTGATATCTAGTGGTTGTCTTGAAACAGGAAGCAAGGAAACAGTCCTCTAGAAATTCACTTCCTTCAAAAAACAACAACACCATTGTATTGTGTTGAAGCTGAGGCAGCTCCAATTAGTACCAATACTTAAAAGTAGTAGAGGCATAATGAGTAGGCTCTCCCCTAGATTTAGCGGGATTTTCATTGGGCCAACAGTCTGTCAAAACCACATCTCCAAAGCTTTCAAGTCTATTTCATCTATTGGAACCATCACATGGAAGCCTTGTGAACCATTTCAGCGTAGGTGATGTAGCAAACCATCATGTGCATGAGTCATCTAGCACAAGGAATATACACACGCTATGTAGAAAGTCAGAATAGGGGTAATGAATGTTAATGGTCATCATATGAATCTGCTACATTGTATTGAAGACAATGCTCCTGCACAATATGCCCGATTAGTAAACATACAAGGATAGTTAAACAAACAGGTTTTGTCACTACACTTTTCTTTTCTAGAAGAGGTGTCTTCTCACCGAGCTGCTATAACCCTTAATGGCAACAAGCAACTCTCTGTCTTATGGTTTTGCCTATTTTTCTAATTAATGCTTCATTTCCCCTTCTAATAGAAGCGTTTGGGGACAGAGGATTCTGCCTTAGTACTAGATGTTAGAAATACAGAGTGCCTTCTTGGCCATTATTTTTCCTTGACTATATTTCTGAGATGAATGAAAGGAGGCATTTATGCAGCTGTACATAACAAAAGCAATCTACAAACAAGCACTTTCATAGAGCTTTCAGCTTTATTGCCTATATAAATTTCTGTAATCCAACAGTACCATGGAAAGGTATTTTGATGATTATGACAAAATGAAATAAGACAGTAACCCTGTGGTAACTGGAGGGACAAGATCAGAAATCTGTACATCTTCCTGCTCCCACAAGCATTGCTCTTAATATTGTAGTCAAATTTTAGATCCCAGCACACCAGCTGCCCGTTCCTAAACTAAATGTTAAGAAGTTAAATTATCAGACTCTCTCACAGCCCCACAGGGAACGCAGTTCTACAATCTGACAAAGCAGAAGCTGTTGGGGACAGCAAGAAACCCAGCCAACACACTTGGCCCAAAGTATATCTGAGAACCTTATTTCCCTGCAGCAAAGCCACTTCTCTCCTGAAAGCTAATGCTTTCAGTATCAAGCATTGTTCCTGGAGGCAAATGTCACACATTCATTGCTACAAGGAACTGTTATCCTGGGTACTGCTACCACACAGAGAGGAATGAAACAGCTGGGCACCTTATCCAAGCTCTGACCGTCAAACTCATTCCTAAATGGCTACATCTGAAGATACTGTGTCAGCATTTGAAAAAGAACAACCAGCTAAAATATTGTTTCATTAACCAGAGTTATTGAAACACCAACTTAAATGTCCTGCTTTTGATCGATATTAAATGACTATTAAAGGTAAAGGAATGCCTGGCCATCAAGTCCCATTGCGGACGACTCTGGGGTTGCGGCGCTCATCTCGCTCTATAGGCCGAGGGAGCCGGCGTTTGTGCACAGACAGCTTCCAGGCAAACCAGAGCAGCACACAGAAACGCCGTTTACCTTCCCGCCGGAGCGGTACCTATTTATCTACTTGAACTTTGACATGCTTTCAAACTGCTAGGTGGGCAGGAGCAGGGACCAAACAATGGGAGCTCACCACCTCGCGGGGATTCGAACCACCGATCTTCTGATCAGCAAGCCCTAGGCTCAGTGGTTTAGACCACAGCACCACCCATGTCCCATGAATGAATATTATTACAACATTAAATTGATTTTTGCGACACTTCCAACATATGGATAGGGGGTTTTTTTTATTTTGTCTTACGTATTGTTGCTGGGGTGATACATGATCTATCCATTATCTTTTAATAGTTCAATTTATTTATCTGTTACATTTATATCGCACCTTTCCATAAAATATGCCAGTTGCAGCTAGACAGAAAGCCATCGTGTTTTCATCCTGGTTTTCAAAACACCTGTCAGCTTTAAATACATACAGACAAAAAAACCAATCATTGGACTTTCTTCACCATCAAATGTAGATGGAGCTAACACATCTGTGCTGTGAATTGCCTGTCAGGCCCATCAATTAATCAGTGTGAACATTTTAAATCACAGATAAAGTTTTCATTCCTCAATCTACACTTTAAATCTTGATTTCAGCCCGAAAAACACATTAATTGCAATATGAACACATAGGTGACAATTTTCTGTGCAGTCCATCTCCCTGCCTCCTGCACTGGATCATGATGAGACAGAAATCTTCAGTGGAAGAAATTTCTGAGCATCTGGAAGGTAATCCTTTAGGCACTCGAAAACCAGAGCGTAAGCTTTTCCACAATATTGAGACAGGCAAAGATTGAGAGCACTTGCATATGGTTTAATGCCAAACAGAAAAATATTAAGGTTGCCCGCACCCTGCAGCTCTCTAGAATTTATGGTCATGTGCTCAGTTCCGTTTTCTTCGGGCAGAAAGGAATAGCGTAACACATGCTGATTGCTAAGAAGCCAGAGCATGGAAGAATTAAGAGATGAACCTCAGCAGCTTGCTCCTTCGCTTTCACTTCACGAAGTGTGTGTGCTCCTGTTATCCCTATGCTCCTACTAATCAGTGCCAGCAGCTTCAGTGGCAAACATCTTACTGCTGCTAACAGCTCAACAACAGGACAGGCAACTGGCAGCCTCTGGGCTCAATCTGGCCGCCAGCATTACCCCAATCCCCAAGACCACCACCCCCAATTATGCATCTCACTGCTCTCTCAGAACTCTATTCACAGGGAGCAGCTGAGACGCATAATAAAAAGAGGGCTTTGCCAAAGCCTTCCTTGCTGCTAATGCTGGAGAGGAAGGGATTAGAAAGGACTTTTCCTAAGGCTTAGTTTGCTGGGGGGTGGGGGTGGGACTAGCAATGAAAATCATGTTGCTGGCTCAATTTAAAAAAACAAGTCCCTGTTAAAAATTAGTTGCTCTACTACATGATATTCAAAGAGCAAGACTGTATACATGGCATCCCTCACATCACACCATAGATAATCCAAACTAATACAAAAAGTAGTAAAGCAATGTGCTTGCAGAACTTCATGTGCTTCTATGTCAGGGACTGGGAGGGTGGCAAGGAGTGGGTGGCAGAGGCCACGGGACCGGATACTGACCCAGGGAAAGTGGGATAGAGATTAAGAGGGTTTTGTACCTCCCACCACGCAGGAGCCAGAGCTGGAAGAAGGGCAAGATGCACCAGGAATGGAGGAAGAGATGGTGTCTGAGAGGGAGTGGTGGTAGAATCCCCTCCGTCCCGTCCTCCGCTGTCCCCCAGGACCATGAGGGGCTTGAAGCGACAGTGTAATGGACTGGCTGGACACAGAGGAATGGTGGAAGGCACTAGCTGAGGAACTCCCAAGGGACGAAGGCTCAGAGCTTAGGGATTAGTGGTGGAATGACAATGAGTGGTCAGAGGGAGAAGACGAAGAAGCCTTGGAGGTGGTATCAGAAGCTGAAGTGGTAACAGGGTTTAGCGAGCAGGGAGAGCCTATGGCAGAGAGAAGTCCAGAAGCAGAAGCTGAGGCGGAAGCAGGAGAGCAGGGATGCCAAGAGTTCCCCTTCCCTCCTGGTCTTCCCAGACCAGGAAGAGGAAGGAGCAGAGACAGGTGTGTCGGCATAGTCTCATATTGCTTGGGAATGACTGGGAGTGTGTGGAGGAGATTTAGGCAGCTATGGGGAGGCAAGGGCCACTGAGCAGGCCTTGTTTCTTCTAATACAGTTAACTTCACTTACTCTGCGTGATTTATTATTGGCTGGCTCCCTGACAAGACAAGCACAGCAGCAACCTCTGTGTACGAGACGTCTTAAGTTATTTCTGTGCGCCCCATCAGACAAGGGTATTTAATTTGGGTGGAGACATGGTTACACCGTTGCTCCAACCATCCAGTTCAGAACACAAACCTGGGGAAGGAATGTCAGCTACTTAGTTGCCGGAAGCGTATATACGTGTTCAGTGCACCTTAGGAGCTACTGTAGATATGTGCTTTGTCAATAAAGAATGAAACTACCAGTCGTTTGTCCATCTTGGGATGCATGCGCTTGGGAAATTCTCCTTGGAAATGAGCATGGAGATAATTACAGGCTTTTTTTTTTTAACTGATGCAGAGAATTGCGCACACAGGAACTTTCATTCGCATGCCTCGATATTTCAAGGAACTTTCACACTGCATCATGGTTTGTCTCTTTCCCAACAACCCTTGAAAACAGATGCAGAAATTCAGTTGGTGCTCATACCTGATACCCTAGATATACACCAAAATTCATTCAAATAATCTCCACGTTCAATGAAATTAACACATGATAAATCAATTTACAAATGGAATGCTAAACAGGCAAGTTAAACCAAAGGAGTCACTTTGCTTGGCTAATGAAATTTAAAAGGGGCACGAAAATAAATGAAGCAGTATATAAAAAGCAAAGAATGGCAACTTTCAAAAATCAATAATATGTTTTGTTGTATACCAGAGGGAGCACAAGGCTTTTCATGAGTTAAACTGCATAGAGATCACAAATGTGTGTTGCTCAACACAGTATAAATACTGGGCTTATATAAACACTCTTCATCAGCTAAGCTAACAAGTTTCCAAACCCTAACATAGTTAATCTAATTGAGTATTTCTCTAGTGAACTGAGGTTTATTAAATCTTAAATGCAATCTTATGTAACTATCTAGCTTCTGTGCTGTCCCTATAAAGAGGAATCCCATTTGGGAGAAGAGGGGAGAATAAGACAATCACTATGCTGTAAAAAGATTACATCAGTTGTTCTTTATGCATTTGAAAGCAACTTTTCCCCCCAAGATGTCACTGAGTGGCTGTCGAAGAAGAGCAGACTTTGTATCTAAAGTTGAGATCCCTCAAGAAACAGTTACCCCAAATGTAGCAAGAATAAAATTATTTTCCCAACCCTACCCAGTTGTCTGATTTCCCAATTTTGTTTTTGAGCTTCATTTTCCTATCCTATGCTTAGGTGTCAAGAGGTCTGGCAAAAAAAAACCCAACTTCCACCACAGGACAAACAACTGCTTGGAAACTAGTGTGTGTTAAACACCCCAGCGCCCATGATCTAAGCAGACTGGCAGTCCTTCAGAATTGCAATTCATTTTGTTTGTTTTTAAATGGAAATATAGCATAGGTCTTTCACGTAATTGTCACTGACTGGTTGAATGCAGAGGAATGATGGAGAACCCCCAAGGGGGGGAAGCTGGGGAACCCCCAAGGGGGAATAAGGCTCCGAGCTAGGGGATTGCTGCAGGGACGGCAATGAGTGGTCAGAAGGAGAAGACTGGAAGGAGGTGTCAGGGCTTAGTGAGAGGGGGGATTCAGTGGCAGAAGCTGAAGCAAGAGAGGAAGGAGACCAGGAGGCAGAGGTGAGTCCAGCTGGAGAAGCAGCAAGTCCAGCAAGTTGGTTATTTTCTCCCTTCCAATGAAAATGAACATATACACAGAGAGAGAGAGCTTTAAACATTCCTCTTAATTTGTTCATTTTGTCATATTCTAAGAGGGGTGGGGAACCTTCCCCCCCCCTTAAGGTCTGCTTTCCCTTAGGGGTTATCTGTCACGGGTCACATGCTAGACGTGGGTGGCGACAGAGTCACAAGTGAGTGGTACACCCATAAGAAAAGCCCTGCTGGACCTTCGAGTCTAGCATCCTGTTCTCAAAGTGACCAAGTAAATGCCTCTAGGAAGCCTACAAGCAGAATATGAACTCTCAAATGCTCCCCGTGCTTGAGATTCCTAGCAGCTGGTTTTCAGGAGCACACTGCCTCCAAACCTCTTTTTTTCCGTTACACCTTTTCTCTCTCTTTCTCTATCGGGCTAATTGTTGTTTCACCTGCACCCTAGTAGGGAAGAGCAAACTGGGCACAACCAGCGCATTCACATGTAAACACTGTCATTATAGGTTGCCTTCTGTGTCTGTGACACAGAAAACTAGGGCATAGATATTTTTAGTAAATAAATATTACAGGTGTCCAGTTTTTCGTTCCCCCCAGCCATTAGAATATAAGACATGTTACTCTGCAAATCCTGCAGCAATGAACACGAAACCAGTTCAACCATATCAATCTAGCAGTGTGTGAAGGCGTTTTGGTTATTTTCAGACTGGCAACTAACTCTAACATTGTTTTTCTTTTCCACATTACAACCTAATGCTGCAAAGTAAATTAAAAACAGGAACAGTTATCTACAGTATCCAAATGTACTCAAAATCTAACCAGTCCTTTCATTTCCTTTTAAAGCTCTTGGGGTTCCTTCTCTGTCATTCCCATCAACTCATTTCCCTTGACTTTTTGCTATGCAAATTCCACTCCACAGTATTAATTGTGAAATGGTATTTGTTCTATTGATAAAATTGTTGCTCCTCACAGGATTTCTTCCCCATTGCTATTATATGTATAGTGCTGTATACAGCAGCTTTGCAAAGCCAATTAATTGCTAATCAAGAGAACAGGCAAGACAAATACCTCTGACACAGATTACAGGAGAGTCAAGCAATATTATCAGTGTTTAATACATGCACGCTTTTAATAACACTTTTGCTACACAAGATATTTGCTGCACAAATATTTGCTGCCTAAGTCTCAAGTACCACATCACCCAAAGTTCCATGTTCTTTAACTAAGTTTGCTCCAGTCTCAAAAAGCAGGCTGGTGGGAAGCTACGGATATGGCAAATATCACCAAATGTCAAAACACAAGTGTCATAGCATTATGTGTCATGCTTAACAACATATTCATTTACTGTTCAAAACCAAACTATTATCTGACGGTTTACTGCAAGTTCATTATCCAGTATAGCTGTAGAACATTTTTTGTGTGGGAGATTGTAGAATGATAAGTTTTCAAGACTACATCAAACCATTTTCATGGTAGCCGCTGCTATCAGCCAGTAGTTCACAGAATACAGTCTAAGGGCACACAAGGCAAAGGTGAAATTATATTCATGGAAATACTAGATTAGGCACCCCAAACTTGAAATGGCAGGATCCCACTCTGCTTCTTACATGTCAACGTGTACATCTCTCAAGACCTTAAGAGCCCACCAGTCACTCAATGCAGTACTGGCCATACCAAAAGGTAAAGGAACAGCGAATTCCTGAGGATTAGGAGCAGACACAACCTGCTTTGGCTTGGTCCACTGCAGCAAGACACCTATCTTAGCACAATCACTATTTATACTGCCACCCAGATCCTGATGCTTCAGAGGGAAAGTCTGGCATGAAACCAGCATGAATTTCTGGAATCCAGGACTTTAGTTCTATCACCTGTGCTTTGAATCAAGTTTACGGGTTTTTATCTCATCACATGCTGTTAATTAGCTAATCAACGCCAGGGTGTCTATTATTGTGTCTGTTATTGCCAATACCATCTTGTTAATGGTCACTATAACTATTTTGCTTTAATGTAATTGGCACTGTCTGTTCTTTATACAGTTTCTCCACCCCACCCCCCAACCTTACTCTTCTCCATTACACACACACACACACACAAACACAAATTGTTTCCTTATTTGGAACTGTACTTCATGCGTCTGAAGTGGACTCTAGTCCTTGGAAGCTTATGTCACAAGACTCAAATGAAACATAGATTGTAGAATCATTGTGTCTTTCTTTCCTTTCCTTGTGAATCTAAACATTTTTGCCACCATTATTTAATGAGCAGTTTCTAAGTTAGATTGGTCCCTATTTCCAATAAATTTGCTACTAGGTACTAAGCTGATCTGACTAGATAATGTTTGCTATTGTACTACAGGCTATTTCCTCATACCCTCCAAATGTGACAGGGAGCTCATGCTTGAAAGGACCACCAGCTGAAATTTTCTGCTTGGCACAACTGCCATCTTCTGGTAAGACATAGACATCTCTCACTCCGACCTAAAACTTTTAAAGCAGATGGTAAGGAAAATGTACAATTTCCTTCTAATTACTAGACAAGAGCGTCATCTCTGGGATATGTGGCCACCAAGTCTACTCTCTACAGCCTAAGTTTGGAAATGACTGAGTGATGCCTCAAAAATAAAAATAAAACACACATCCCATATGGTTTTTTAAAAACGCTGTCAGAGCATCTTTCAGGCATGACCTTGACTGACTCTAGAGTCTTACATACTCAAGATGTGATCTTGAAAATGCTAAAATACTGCTAGTATTTTGTAAAATATAACCTTGGGCACCTTTTGGCAGAAAGGCAGATTCAGCATTTTAAATTACGCTAAGTCCTGACTCACATCTTTTAGAAAAAATAAAAATCAATAGCCGGTTCCAAACTATTCATGTTCATGGAAGTTTGACCTATAATCCAACACAGTATGGCCATTAATATGCCATTTCATAAGATTTGCTAGATAATTTTCAATTTATTGATGTGATAATTACAAGTGCCACAGTTGAACATTAAGGAGACATATTTTCAATAGTGTACCACAGAGTTCTCACTGCAACTTGTAGACTAGTTTTATAACCTTAATTAATTTTGCTTTTCTTGAACTGACTACATTTAAACTGATGATTTCTGTTATTGGGATTGTCTACTTCAAGATCAAGCAGGCAACAGACAAAGCATAAAACAGAAAACAAAAAAGATAGGGGTGGTGAACCTGGCAATGAAAGTTTCCAACTTAGGCACTAGAACTCACAACTAGTATCAGAGCCAAGCCGTGGCTCAAATACATCACAGTGTTTTCCAGGATGAAAAGAAAATTAAGGAAAATGTGTCCTCAAGTATGAATAGCCTTCCTATATGGCTTGCCTCTGGTCAAATTGGGAAGGAAGAGTGCCCCATTTAGCTCAATGGAACTCTGTATATATGCATAGAATTGTATTGTTAGGTCTGGCTTCCTTTATCTCATACACTAATGGCTTATACCACCTGGTTGCTGTTCACCAGTCCATATTTTAAGCTGCCAGCAAAGAACAACACATTTTGTCAACATATACATATATTCAGAGGGAGAGAGTTAAATTACTGAGAGACAATCTTTGAAGTCTACCTGAAATTATACAAAAGGACATATTTGAAAAATTATTACAAAGTTACAGCACTTTGCCACATAGATCAAATCAGTCCCTTTTCATTTTTAAAAGAAAGTTTCAGAAAAGTTATCTAATGCGAGTTAAAATTAGAAACCACTTTCTAACAAAGTTCATCCAACGGAAACTCACATGGAAACACAAACACAACCACATAGACAGAATCCACAGCTTAGCAAAGCAGATTGCGAATGTTGCGCAGAAACCACTATTTGGCTTTTCTAAACGTATAGATTCAGGAAGCCCATGCATGTCTGAAATCATTATTCCTCTCTACATAAAGTTTACAGTATGCATAGGAGCAGCGTGGGGTTTTCCTGTTGCAGAGTAAGTGATTTGGACTAATGTTTGCACACAGGGCCCAGAAATACAGTCCAGAAGCTTCATGTGAGTTCAGATATGGCTATATGACTGCTAACTGAATATGAGTATATCATATTATAGGGGATGTCCTCTTTGGGCTCCAAGGGGGAGCCTTCTTGCAAGCTGGAGGCACAGCAGGGCTTTGCTGAGGCTTTTCAGGTCCCCCCCCCCCCATTTCTGGGTTTCTGGGGCCACATGTATGCATGGTCACATGGGAATTGAACACGTGTAAATGGGGGGTGCCTGTATGTGAAGAGCTTTCCTGAAAGGGTTTGAGAACAAACATGGTAGAGAAAGTATAGGGTGGCGGGGGAGAAGGACCTCTATCGCTTTACAGGAACAGTTTACCCAGCAGCACCATAGTGAGATATCATACCAGGGTAAGCTACCCCTGCTCTGCTGATGCTAAAGGAAAATGTAACATGTGATTGATTCAGGAAACATTTGAATCCAAGCTCAGAGGGGGGAACCAATTAGGAGAGCAAGTAGAGTTTGAAAAACAACACAAGTATCACAATGGGAATACAAACTCCACATCTATTCAAAATTAAATGAGCAGATTATTTTTGAAAACATTCATCCAAGTGGAATGTCAACTTTTCTCCCACAAGTTTGTGCAGGTCTATTATTATCCTATTCATCATACTTCTAAATCTGTTTACTATACTGTTTGAGACTGCACGCACGCACACACACAGAGGCAATTCTTATACACGCATATGAAGGATGATATATTGGTATTAGCAGTCTACATTAATGAAGAACAGCCCTGCCCCTCCAATATAACATCATGTAGTGCAATACACGCCCCCTCCAGAGGTTACACAATTTATGGGCTGTAGCAACAAGGTGCAAAAATGCAACATTAAGAAAGCTGCTGGAATCCCTAGTCTGAATTCTGGTGCTTTAATGAGCTGAGCTACAGCTATAAACAATCCTAGAATTGCTTTTAGCAGAGGTTTCCTGGGCCACAAAGTGTGTGTGTGTGTGTGTGTGTGTGTGTGTGTGTGTGTGTTTATCCTCCCCATTCAAGGTCCAGACATTACCAGACACTTGATATATACAGCAATACAGATCTTACCAGGAACAATAATGTCCTTCTTGGTGTGTTTATATTTTGCCTTCCCTTCATAGGACTCAAGGCACAGGATTCCCAGGTGATCTCTGGCCCAGACCCTGAGCTGACCCAGACATGTTTAGCTTCAGCAAGATTATTACATCATGTGTCTTCAGGCTACAATGTGGACCCATTAACACCTGCTGAGAGTTTAAAAGAACTCCAAATTTCTTCTCTCTAGTTGGTAGGAATTGGTCAGAGTTTCAGACATACATCGACTGCAAGGAAGATGTGGCTCATTCAACAGAACTGAACACAACAGACAAAGGAAGTACTTAATACAGCGAGACTATGGAAGATGAAGCATTGTCCACTAGCTCCGGTGGCTTTAAAGGTGAATTAAGCAATTTTTGAAAGAGAAGTCAATCAATGGCTACTAATCGTGATAACTATATATACTTTTCTAGGTTTATCACACACCTCTCAGTATTTGTTGCTGGGGAGCAGCAATGGGAGACAGCTACTGCCCTGATGTCAGGCAGGTGGGCTTTCCATAGACATCTGGTTGGATCGTGAAGTAGGTGGACCTTTGAGCTGATTCAGCAGGAATCCTACGCATTAGTAGCTTCTGCCCATCCAATTCTGACAGGCCTATTCCATCAAACTTTAATATCCTTATATATGTACTTGTGTACTTGGGAGATTATACAACAACAATTTTAGGTCAATAGTCTGATTCTACATAGCCATATTTTTTGGATGGGGAGACCACATAATTGACGCTCTGGACAAAAATGTCATAGCCAGAAATTCCTCATATCTGCATTCTGCTCGTTTTCAAGGAGATCAGAACAGCTTTCGTGGAGATGATTCCCACATACTGAATAGCACATTGCCTTTATGTTCTTCAACCTCTACTCTAGTCTAGGCTGACTGAGTAGAAAAAATGGAGAAAGGTCTACACTCTATAAGCTTGCCCATTACCAAATTGGCAATGGCTTCCCTCTTTCAGTCAAATATTACTCTGGAACAGAGCTATCCAACCTTTGAGCCAGTGGGTACATCTGGAATTTTCAGAAAGTGCTGTGAGCACCAGGCCCCAAGTGGTTGCTGTGGGGGTGTGGCATAACACAAAATGGCTGTCGTGTGGTAGGGGATAATGACTACCAAATGTCAAGAGAGCCACATGAAGGTGGGAAATCCTAGAATTCAATGAACTAAGGATACATTTAAGGGGTTACGTTCAATGTAAGACTGGCTAGACCTGAGTAAGAAGAGCAAACGAGTCTCTCATGTACTATTGTGATGGCCTGGCTGGATGCTGTGGAGTGGTGGGTGGCACCAGCTGGGGAACCCCTAAGGAGCACCCTAGGGGAAGAAGGTTCAGAGCCAAGGGAATTGTGATGGGACAACAATGAGTGGTCAGAGGGAAAAGAGGAAGCAGGAGGGGCTGTCGAAAGCTGAAGAAGTAACAGGGTTTAGTGAACATGACGAGGCTATGGCAGGGAATAGTCCAGACTCAGAGGCTGGAGTAGAAAGAGGTCAGGAGCTAGAGGGGCAGGCTGCTGAAGAAGCCAGGGAGTCTCCCCCTGGGTCTCTTAGGACACACAGAAAAATCAAAAGAGCAGAGTTTAGTTGTGTGTAAACAGTCCAAGACTGCTTGGGAAAAGCCCGGGAGAGGAGGAGCCTTAGAGGGTGGTGAAAGGCAGGGACTTTCATTCCTCGCAACTGCCTTGTTGGAGCAAGACCTACTGGGGAGAGCTGCTGGGAACACTAGGCCTGTGGTGTTTTGATTTCTTGAATAAAGAGTTAACTTCACTGACACCATGGTTTGATTTGGTTGCTAACCTACGGTTGACTCCAGCTCCTGACAACTGTAAAGTAATTTTAAAAATTTGGGAAATGATATACAGTGGTGCCTCGCAAGACAAAATTAATTCGTTCTGCGAGTCTCTTCGTCTAGCGGTTTTTTCGTCTTGCGAAGCAACCCTATTAGCGGATTAGCGCTATTAGCGGTTTAGCGGCTATTAGCGGCTATTAAAGGCTTAAAGGATTAGCGGATTAGCTGCTAAAAGGCTATTAGCGATTTAGCGGCTTAGAAAAAGGGGGTGGGGAGCGAAAAAAAAATGCAAGACATTTTCGTCTTGCGAAGCAAGCCCATAGGGAAATTCGTCCTGCGAAGCGCATTGAAAAACGGAAAACCCTTTCGTCTAGTGGGTTTTCCGTCTTGCGAGGCATTCGTCTTGCGGGGCACCACTGTACAATGAATTGAAGAAAATGTTCCATTTAACATTTGTTAAAAAACCTGAGGCATTTTTGTTGGGGAATGTAGGGAAAGACCTGCCAAAAAAGTTGAAAAACATCTTCATGTACGCGACAACGGCCGCGAGAGTTCTGGTAGCACAAGGATGGAAGACTGAAGAAACCCCAACTAAAGAATCATGGCAAGAAAAATTGATGGACTATGCAGAACTGGCAAAATTGACATATAGGTTACGGGACAAGGATAACTGTGACCTTAAGGATGAATGGGAACCTTTTACAAAGTATTTGAAGACGCAAGAAAGCGAACTGGACTCCTTGGCAGGTTTTGAATAAACATTCAAATTTTTTTTACGGATAATAATTAGCTAAACAGTTTGGAGATCTACACAACTCTGTAACATGCAGAAAATAGCATTATTGGAGAAACCAAAGAATGGAACTGAGGGAAGTCGGGGGGTGGGGTGGGAGGATGGGTTCTGTGGGGGGGAGGGGGGAGGGAAAATGGGGGGGAAATAAGGATATGTTTTTGGAAAATATGTTTGGTTATAACTTTGAATAAATAAATTAAGAAGGAAAAAAAAGATCAGTGGCTACAAACTAGACAAAATTCCAATTACTGCTTTGAAAGAGAACCACACATTTGAATAATTGGCCATAAATGGTTTGTGTAAACATTTAGGTACTACATTAGAGGTAGATTTCTGTAGCGTCTAAGTATGTACATGTATTAAAAGACTTTGGAATCCTTACAACCCAGTTCTTGCTTATCCAAAGTCCTTCCAATAGATGGCAATACAGCACCATGAATAAAATCAATCTACTGAAAGTTTAAATTCTGTAAAACCTCAATGCTTCAACAGAGGAATCCATTTTAAACTGTTTCTTTCCATTGCATACACACTAGCCTATAAGGTAAGCACAAGATTTATAGCATTCTGTCTAGAAACAGGACACACCTTCCCATTAGACTGAAACCACAATGTTTAGGTAGTATATTGAATTTGTGTGTCCCAGAATCAGAAAATCACTCTCATGTTGAAGTAGAAACAAAGAGCCTATATATGTATGTAGCTCATTCATATATGTAGCTCATTCATCAACTGATGCCTTGTGAACTGCCAAACTGCTTCTACAGAAAATATTGAGGTCCCTGTGGTGTTTGACCTGATTCACACATGCAAATCACCGATCAAGTTTGAAGTATGCCTGTGTGATCTCACCCCATGAGACCTTTCTAGTCCTCTATCCATAGGGCTAGTAATTGACATACTGGTATCTTAGCACAATATTGGTGTCCCCTCTGCACTACAGCCTTTTAAATGCATCTGTTTGAGGGGGTTCATTGGTTTGTTTTGCTTTTGTTTTATTATGTATTTTGTGATTTCATTTCATATTTTTATGTTGTGAACCACCCTGTGATCTTCAGATGAATGGTGTAATACAAAGTTAATAATAATGATAATAATAACAATAATGCTTCCATTGAGATCATTTGCATTGTCCTTCCTTTCTTCCATGTAGCAATTTATCTTCTATTTATCCACAACCCCTACAGCCCCTGTGGCTCCCACAACAAAAGAACAAATACCAAAGTTAATATTCACAATAGAAAACAATTCATAAAACGAGCAATGATTTCTGCAAGTGCCATTCTAAGCACTGCCCACTGTTGCTTAGTAGGAACACCAAGCAGGTTTATACACACATTAACATTCCCAACACACACACACACACAAGACTTGAACTCTTAGAAAAATCACAAATGCCTCGAAAAGTTTTTTTGTGTAATCAAGTCAAAACTTGGAAATAAAATGAGCAAGATACCTGGTCTCTTGAGGTGCTAAATTAGGATCCAGAGAAATAGTCTCCGTTGTAATTTCTACTTTTCGTACGCTTCCAAAGAAATCAGTTATCAGAACATTTTCAGGATCTCTCTGAAACAGATCTGTCCGATGTCCAGGTGTAGACACACACAAACTTTTAGGGCACACCTGAAACTATATAAAGGAGGCAAATGTGCATTGGTCAAAACAGATGCTCGCCCCAATACTACACGTAGGTGAGGGAGAGTCAAAGAGAAAACAATTGTTGACACTGTGTTCATTTCTATTGAATGTAATGGTCAGTAAATATGGTCAACGGCAAGCCTGCAGACTTTGCAACTTACCAAGCTTAATGCAGCCCACTGGCAACATCCAGGTTTTCATTCTGCTTTATTGATGCACTATTGTTCTGCTTTTAATGCCAAAGCCAAGCACACATTTCCCAGATTAACTTAAATCAGAGGTGGCTAACCTTCAGCCTTCACCATGTTGTTCAGCTCCTACTCTCCCACCCCCAACTGATAAGAAAAATGGCCATGCTGGCTGGGGATTGGAGTCAACATCTGGACCGCCATAGGTTAGCCATCCCTGACCCAGATTAAAATTACTTCTGTGCCACTTCTTAGTGACTTCAAGACACTTAAAGTAACTAAGATACCTTAGTAGGTAGGTAGCTGCCATGTTAACGGATCAAAACAAAGCTTGCAGTGCTCAATTACCGTATTTTTCGCTCTATAAGACGCACCAGACCATAAGATGCATCTAGTTTTTGGAGGAGGAAAACAAGAAAAAAAATATTCTGAATCTCAGAAGCCAGAACAGCAAGAGGGATTGCTGCCCAGTGAAAGCAGCGATCCCTCTTGCTGTTCTGGCTTCTGGGATAGCTGTGCAGCCTGCATTCGCTCCATAAGACGCACACACATTTCCCCTTACTTTTTAGGAGAGAAAAAGTGAGTCTTATAGAGCAAAAAATACAGTAATTGGGCACGTCTCCAAATTTACCCACACATTTCCCAACCTTCCATTTCATGTCCTCCGCTTGACTCAACTCCCCTCCTCAGCTTGATGCAAGTCAAAGCTTTAATTTGCTGTTACGTGCAAAGTGGGTAAACAATAATTTTACCTTTAAACCAAGGTTTGATGCAACAGCAAACAAAGGTTTGCCCCTACTAGGTACCGAGAAAGTAAACGACGGCTTGTAAGGGAAGAAGAGAATATGTGCACAAAGGACAAGATCGCAGGAGCCAAACCATCTTTTACAAAGAGTTTACCAACCCCTGTGCATGTGTAGTTAGAAAGAAGTCCTACTGTGTAGTGAAGCCTAACCCCAGAGGCACATGACAATGCAGCCTTAGTTTCCCCTAAATAAAAATTAACGTAGAACTTAAAGCCATGAAAGGAAATGGCTTGGAAATCTGTCCCACCATCAGCAAGTTACAGACTGAAATTTCTAACTGGTATATGATTTTCATACTGCCTTCCAGATTGCAGCTTACATACAGCTTACAGGCTTGATTATTCTAATTCACTCTACATGGGGCTGCCCTTGAAGCTGACCCAGAAACTCCAGCGGGTGCAGAATGCCACGGCGAGACTCCTTATGGGGTCCTCGCCGTGGGATCACATTCATCCAGTGCTATACCAGCTGCATTGGCTCCCGGTGGAGTGCAGGATCAGGTTTAAGGTGCTGGTTTTAACCTTTAAAGCCCTATAAGCCTAGTACCCTCGTACCTACGGGACTGCCTCTCCTGGTATGCCCCACGGAGGACCTTATGGCCCGCAAATAATAACATCTTGGAGGTCCAGAACCTCCAGGAGATTAGACTGGCCCCAGCCCCGGCCTGGTGGAACACTCTGTCACAAGAGACCAGGGCCCTGCAGGATTTGAAATCTTTCTGCAGGGCCTACAAGATGGAGCTGGGCCTTTGGCTGGGGTTCAGTCTGACTCCTTCTCCCCTTTTATAAGAACTTGCATGAAAATGGCCTCCCAATTTTTCTCACAGGCTCATATAAGTTCAGCACAAACTAATCTGCGGGTTGCCATCTGATTGGATTTTATTCTGATCCTGATCTGATTTTAGGATGTATTTTAATTGATTGCCTGATTTTATGTTAATGTGTTATAAATTTGATGTTAGCCGCCCTGAGCCCGGTTTTGGCCGGGAAGGGTGGGGTATAAATAATAATCATAATTATAACTATACTTGCTCACTGCTGCTGAATTCCACAGACTATGAATTCCACAGACTACGGACAAAGTATAGCAGCCAATCTGATCAAAATTGCAAGATCAACTTAGTATTGTGCTACTTGGCTTGTACTCAAGATTCTTTATCCCATACTTGTGCCTTGTTAAGATAGCATTTGGCTGTAATTTAAAAATAAAAAGCTTTGTCCTCTCTGTAGTAAGAAGGCTGAGTATTAGTCACTGCCTCTGTTCTGTGTCACTACCCAACCTGTCAGCGTGGGCTGGTGTCAGGGAACTGCCATCGGCAGGACAGGAGGTGCCAAGGCTCTCTGAGGTAGAGAGAGACTTGACACCTGAAGAGGGAACCAGTAGGGGGCGAACAGGAACGTCAAGGGAAGGGGAGTCGGAGGAATGGCTCAGAGATGCTTCCAGTGAAAACAGTGGGGAAGTCTCAGGGCCCCCTATAGGAACACCCGTTCCTCGGCGGAAACTGTCACGCAGAGAGTCCAGAAGACGTGTTTCCGTTAAGGAGCTTTTATGTTGGAAACGTTTCCGAAAGCAGCCACTTTCGGATTCTGCTAGCGACTGACGCAGCCATGCTGGAGGGGCTCCGTCACAGGCAGAGGTTTGAGAAGCTGTTCAAACTCTGAGGGATTGCAATTTACACACAAGCAGCTCTTCATCCCATCACAGCAATCCGAAAGTCATCGACAGCTAGCTTGTGCCAGGGAGAGGCATCATGAGCGAACCAGCAGGAACAGGAGGGGCAGCTGGAGGAGGTCCAAGCCTGGAGGAAAGGTATAGGACGTTGGAAATCCAGCTTGCCTTGCAGACGGCGAGGCTGGAAGAAAGGAGGGCTCAGGATGCAGAGAGGGGGAGGGAGAAAGCCACCCCACTCAACAGAAAGATGCCAGGATTGGTGCAGAAATTTGGGGGGGACCCCAGGAACTACCATGCCTTTAGGACAGAGATGCAATATGCTCTCAATCTGCAATTCGATGACTTCCCTGATGAGGAATCGCGAGTGGCTTTTGTAATTAGCCACCTCGAATCAGGGGCGAAGGACTGGGTTAGACCCTTGATGGCAGCAAATAATGAGATCCTAAAGGACGCGATGAAGTTTTTTCGTGCCATGGACCTGATGTTTTCCAGTGACATTGAGCAGGGAGGGGTGCGAAGGCAGTTAATGGCTTGCAAACAGGGAAACCGGACTGTCCGTGAGTACTGGACTGAGTTCACTATGTTGATTCATCGATTGGGGTGGGACTTGGCTTCTGAGCCCATTCAAATGCTTTTCGAAGAGGGTCTGTCTTCGTCCTTGAAAGATGAACTTTCCCGGAACCCCAGAGCAGAGTCTATGGACCAGCTGACTAAAGCCGCGCTAGCCATTGGAGCGCGCCAGGAAGCGAGGGCTTTGGAGAAGCGGGAGGGGAAAGGAGAACGTTGGAGGGAGCTCCGCATTCCAGACATTCCAGAGCAGCCTTTCCCGCCGGCAGAGCCGATGGAAGTGGGAACAGCGCGTGCGCGCACAGTTTCAAACATCGGTGAAGGGCGGAAGAAAGAGGGAAAGGGCGGGAAAAAATGCTATCTCTGCCAACAGCCAGGACACTTTGCCAGAGTCTGTCCACGGAGAAAGGAATGGCAAGGCATGGCAGGAGCTGTTGGGGGAGAGGAGGAGGAAAGCACAGAGCAAGTAAAAGCCAACGCCTGGCTGCCGTCGGGGCACAGCAGCCAGGCTCAAAAGCAGTGAGAGTGCCCGCACCAGAACCTCCCAGGCCTGCTCTAGTGATAGAGGTGTTGCTAGAGCTGCCAAATGGACACCCCCTACAGATCAAAGCCCTGCTGGATTCAGGCAGCTCCTGTAATTTCATGAGTAAGGAGTTCGCAGCTGAGCACCAGATACAAACCCTCCCCTTAAGTAAACCCCTGCAGGTAACCACGATTGACGGCAGAGAGCTGTTGGGAGGAGAAGTGAACCAACAGACTGTTCCCATGATAATGAGGGTGGCAAGACACACCGAGAGGATAGCGTTTAATGTGGCCACATTGGGAGGAGCTCCCATTATTTTGGGGATGAGCTGGCTGGCACTTCACGATCCTCTAGTGGGATGGCACCAGAGGGTGGTCTCCTTTGGGTCGGCGCATTGCCTGGAACACTGCAAGCAGGGGAAGGATCCAGGGGGAGCCAAGATCACCTTAGCTGGGATGGAGGTAAGGAAGCAAGGGGAGGTGCCTCCGCAATATGCAGATCTGAGCAACGTATTCAGCGAAAGAGAAGCGGACAAACTGCCGCCGCATAGACCCTTTGACTGTCAAATCAACCTACTCCCGGGGGCTCAACTCCCAGTGGGCAAGCTGTACGCCATGTCAGACAGGGAGATGCAGGAGCTGAGGGAGTTCATTGACAAAAACCTGAAGAGGGGTTTCATCAGAGAGTCCCGAGCGGTGGGGGGCAGCCCAGTGTTTTTTGTGGACAAAAAAAACACAGATAAGCCGAGACTTGTAGTGGATTTCAGGGCCCTGAACGCCGTGTCGGAACCCCTGGCCTTTCCTATGCCCCGAATTGATGACATTCTGACCAGGGTGAGGAAGGGGAAGATTTTTACAAAACTGGACCTGCGGGGGGCGTATAATCTGATACGAATAAGGAAGGGGGATGAATGGAAGACCACCATGTTCACCCCTTTGGGAGCATTTGAATACCTCGTAATGCCCTTCGGTCTCCAAGCCGGCTCCGCATGTTTTCAAGCTTTCATCAACCACGTCCTGGGGCCGTTGCTCTACAAGAATTGTGTGGCCTTTTTGGATGACGTGTTGGTGTATTCGGAAAATGAAGAGCAGCATGTGAGGGACGTGAGAGAAGTGTTGGGCCGGCTGCAAGCCAATCAGCTGTGGGTGAAACTGGAGAAGTGCCAGTTTCATGCCAAGGAGGTGGAATTCCTGGGGTACCGCCTGTCAGACCAAGGATTGGCCATGGATCCAGGCAAGGTCCAGGCGGTGCTGGAATGGAAGACACCGAAAACCAAGAAGGAAGTGCAAAGATTCCTGGGGTTTGGGAACTTTTATCGGAAGTTCATCAAGAATTTTGCACACTTGACGGCGCCCATCACCGACTGCCTCAGTAGCAAGAAGAAATTTGTTTGGACGGCGGAGGCGGAGAGAGCTTTTGAAGAACTGAAAAGGGCTTTCGCTTCGGAAGAACAACTTCTGCATGTGGACCTACAGAAGCCCATGAGGGTGGAGACAGACGCGTCAGACAGAGCGGTGGGGGCTGTGCTTCTTCAGCCGGGAAGAAATACGTCAGGGTGGAGACCGTGTGCCTTTTTCTCGAGGAAGCTGAATAAGTCCGAGCGGAACTACACGGTGTATGACAGGGAACTACTTGCCATTCACGAAGCGTTCCGGAGGTGGAGACATTTATTGATTGGGGCACAACACAAGGTGCAAGTGTGCACCGACCACAAGAATTTGGAGTATTGGAGAACAGCTCGAGTACTCAACCAACGGCAAGTGAGATGGGCACAGGAATTTTCCAAATTCCACTTTGAGATTTGTTATGTACCAGGCCCAGAGAACGTCAGGGCGGACGCTCTCTCACGCAAACCAGAGTACTTGGAAGGGGAGGGGGCAAGCGAAGAAAGACATGTCATTCCTGAGGACCGCTGGGTGTGTGGGGCGGCGCTGGTGGGGAGACGAGAGCTGGTAGAAGAAACGGAAACTGACGAATATGCCCAAAATAAGCTCAGAGGCCTCAGGGGAGAGGGTGAGAGCCCGGAGGGTTTTGAAGAAAGAAATGGGGCATTGTATTACAAAGGGGCACTGTATATACCAGAAGGTGAATTGAGAGGGAGGGTACTCAAGCAGTTGCATGATAGTCCCACGGCGGGACATTTTGGACAACACAAGACCATGTGGATGGTCACCAGGGAGTTTTGGTGGCCCAAGGTGAGGGAAGATGTAAAGGAGTATGTAAGAGGGTGTGACCAATGCCAGAGGGCCAAGGGGGAAAGAAGGGCGCCGGCAGGGTTATTGGAACCACTACCCACGCCAGAACGGCCTTGGGAGGCGGTATCAATAGATTTTATGACGGATCTGCCCAAATCCAAAGGGAAGACGGCCATCATGGTAGTAGTGGACCTGTTAACTAAGATGTGCCACTTTGTAGCATGTTCACATGCAGTCACAGCGGAAGAAACAGCGAAGTTGTTTGTAGAACACGTCTTCCGGCTGCATGGCGCCCCCTTGAGGGTTGTCTCGGACCGCGGGAAACAATTTACTTCCAGGTTCTGGAGGAAGCTCATGAGCTTGCTGCACGTGGAAGTCAATTTTTCGACGGCCCGGCATCCGGAAACCAATGGGCAGGCGGAAAGAGCAAATGGCATCCTCCAACAATATCTGAGGTGCTATGTCAATGACAGAGGGAATGATTGGGTCGAAAAGCTGGCGCTGGCAGAATTTGCCTACAACAATGCGGAGCATGTGTCCACAGGGATGAGCCCCTTTTTGGCCAATTACGGGTGTCACCCCAGGGCATTCCCGGGGGAGGGGGGCGAGAGATGGAGCGTCCCAGCGGCCGAACAGTTTGTAGAAGAGATGGAAGCGATCCATCGTCAGCTTCAGCTCAACTTAGAAAGGGCCAAGGCTCAATATAAGAAGCAGGCAGACAAGAACAGGAGGGAAGGTGAAACCATAAGGGTGGGGGATCAGGTGTGGTTGTCCACCCAAGGGTTGCCGTTCAAAGGGGGTTGTAAGAAATTAAGACCCAAGAGATTGGGACCCTTTGAGGTCATTCAGCAGGTCAACCCAGTGGCTTTCAAACTCCGGTTACCCAACCACATGAAATTGCATCCAGTGTTCCACCGGTCATTACTGTCACCGTACAAGGGGGGAGGTGAAGAGGAGCACACCAGGGGACCGGTCTTGGAAGAGAGGGAAAGCAGTAACCATGTAGCGGAAATCCTCGATTCCAGGTGGAAGGGCAATCAGGTGGAGTATTTAGTGGCGTGGGAAGGGGAACCGGAGTCAGAAAACACCTGGGTGACTGCAGAGGAGGTCAATGACGAGGTTTTAACAGAAACGTTCCACCAAAGATTCCCGCGGAAACCACAGCCGGTAGCAAGGTTTAGAAGGGAGTATTTCGGCACCACAGACGAGGAAGAGGAACTGGAAGGATTCGCGGAGTCGGAGTTGGAAGAAGGAACGGACTCAGATGACGAGGAGTACCGAGAGACTAGGAACCACAACGAGTGGAGAAAGGTGTTCGAAACTTCAGACGATGAGGAAGGTTCTTTCCGGGGTTTTACCTCCTCACAACCCGTAGGGGAGGAGACGGGAGGGGGTGAAGGGGGCCCTGGAGGGGAGGTGGATGTCAGGGAACTGCCATCGGCAGGACAGGAGGTGCCAAGGCTCTCTGAGGTAGAGAGAGACTTGACACCTGAAGAGGGAACCAGTAGGGGGCGAACAGGAACGTCAAGGGAAGGGGAGTCGGAGGAATGGCTCAGAGATGCTTCCAGTGAAAACAGTGGGGAAGTCTCAGGGCCCCCTATAGGAACACCCGTTCCTCGGCGGAAACTGTCACGCAGAGAGTCCAGAAGACGTGTTTCCGTTAAGGAGCTTTTATGTTGGAAACGTTTCCGAAAGCAGCCACTTTCGGATTCTGCTAGCGACTGACGCAGCCATGCTGGAGGGGCTCCGTCACAGGCAGAGGTTTGAGAAGCTGTTCAAACTCTGAGGGATTGCAATTTACACACAAGCAGCTCTTCATCCCATCACAGCTGGTTATTGCAAAATTAATGCCATCTTATTGAACAATAAGACTGCACCAATCTCCATCGTCAAAATGCTGGTAAGTTCTTTCAAACAGCTGTGCATTCTATTCTCAAAATAATCAAATATTATATATCCACTCCACAATTCGTATCTTTTAAAAGAGCATGCCAGTAACCCTTAATGTAAACTAAAACCCATCTCTAGAATCTGTAAGACAGGATATAAATGCATCACATGGACCTCAAAATCTCTCACTCAAGAAAAGCTACATTATAGACATGCAAAAGTATTTGGGGCGTGTTATACCAAATCCACTGGGATGCACATTTTGCTGCCTTCCATTGCTGTACCATATAATCTGATTGCACTTATGCAGTCAGGTTACTTTTATGACAAGGAGAGGTATTCCAAGCTAGTCCTAGTCAGAGGAGACCCATTTAAATTAATAGACAGGACTAAGTTAGGTTCGTTAATTTTTAGTGGGTCTACTCTGAGTAGGACATAGCTGACTACAACCAAGGGAAACACAGCATCTCATTTCAGTGCCTATTTTTTTAGCCTTGTTTCATGCGTTTGGATCATGTTAGAAAAAACAGCGCCAGGACCGAGACTTGACTGCCCATCCCAACAGCATCAATTGAAGTTTTTCAGCATATGCAGGTTTAGTCTTATCAGTGTCTCCTAACACGTGCAGAAGGCACTAATGTGTCATTGCACTTGGGCTCCATAAATCAGACGTTAAGAATAGTCTCTGCTAATCGGATATGATGTGACTGCCAAGCAGATTTTTTATTCTTGATTTTTTTTAATAAGTATCAGTAGCTGGTATAGCCTTAGGGTAGTACTGTATCTGAATAAGCTGTACTGAGTGAAGACCCACTGAAATCCTGATTAACTTAAGTAAACTGATTTCAATGGGTCTTTTCCAGGTAGGACGTAGATTGGATATCACTATTTATACTAATTTATACTAATTACAGAGCAAGTCCTACTGAGCTCAGGAGGACTTGTTTCTGAGTAAACATGCTTGGGACTGCACTTTTAATTCTGTTCTACTTATGAAGTTCCCTGAAGGCTTTTTGTCCAACCTTTCTAATACTGTCTATACTGCCAGGAAGCAGCTCTCCAGCAGAGGTCTTTCTTACCACCTTCTATCTGATGCTACTGGAGATGACAGGGATTAAAGCAGGGATCCTCTACATGAAAAGCATGTAAGGTAAAGGTAAAGGTACCCCTGCCCGTACGGGCCAGTCTTGACAGACTCTAGGGTTGTGCGCCCATCTCACTCAAAGAGGCCGGGGGCCAGCGCTGTCCGAAGACACTTCCGGGTCACGTGGCCAGCGTGACATCGCTGCTCTGGCGAGCCAGAGCCGCACACGGAAACGCTGTTTACCTTCCCGCTAGTAAGCGGTCCCTATTTATCTACTTGCACCCAAGAGTGCTTTCGAACTGCTAGGTTCGCGGGCGCTGGGACCGAACAACGGGAGCGCACCCCACTGCAGGGATTCGAACCGCCGACCTTTCGATCGGCAAGCCCTAGGCGCTGAGGCTTTAACCCACAGCGCCACCCACGTCCCATGTGCCACCCCCCAAATTGATCTGTGGCCCCTATTCCAAGCTGTGATTAGCTTTTATTGGCAGCAGACTAAACGTCTTTCCTTCTGCAGTGTTGGATGGCTGGTTGAGAGGAGTTCCCTACCAGGACAGACTTTGCTCGTGTGCTCAAGACATCGATTCCATAAAACATATTTTGTTGCAATGTGCAAAATATGAGCAAGCCAGGGCTGAACTGATATTACCCTTGCTGGTACCTTTCCCAGGAAAATCAGAGGCTCACTATGTCAGGTTCTTATTGGAAGACCAGACAAACGCTAGAACATTAGCAGTGGCAAAGTTTTTATCGGTGGTTGCAAGAACCAATGATCCCTGTATTCTGAACAAAATGCTTGTTTAACCTGGAGGTAGGCTGTATGAATTGTGTATTGCTTTGGAACGATTTGTTGGGTCTCTGGACAGTAATAAAGATTGATGATGATTTATTGGCAGCAAACATAACTGCAGATAGGGTTAATAAGAATTTCCACTGAGTCCAGGAACTGAAACAACAGCTCTGAAGCTTAGCTCAAGTCACTCGTTTTTACAATAATTAAACTGAAAGGCAGCATTGCATGTAGTGGACCAATGGCTTGCAAAACTTCAGCATTTAATGGCACTAAATCAAAACATAGCTTTATTGCCAAGATTCAATGGCCTAATGGAATTAGTTTCTTTAATTGTGCAGTGTATAAAATGTTAGATTGAAAGCTAAATCAGGTAAGCTTGGGCAAGTCTGATTCTCAATCTCACAACTGAAAAAAATATGAATAATCTCATCCAGGCTGGGAAACAGGTGGTTGTTAAAAAAAGGGTTATATTAATTAAATGCAGCAGCTTTGCAAAAGTTGTGGTAAAAACCATTGATAAAACCAGTTAACTAGTACTTACAAGGTCATTCATATTGGTCTGGCTAGCTGGATGGATTTCTTCCAAGAACTCCAAGACATAAAATGTGTATCTGTCCATCAAATGAACTCCAATCCCAAGATCTGGTTGATGCTGAAAAATCAAAGCACAGAAATTTTTGTGAAGCACATTCAGTGACAATCGTGTTCAGCACTAAGGACTGAGGTGAAAAGCCCCACATCGACTGCGTGCTTATAAGTTACCTTCTGTGGACAATCTAATTATCCAAAATACAATGACTAATCATTAAAAAGCCATCATGAGAATCCTTTTTTCTTCTACCATGATGTGCTGCCCAATTGCTTAGAACAGGTTCTCCAACCTGTTGCCCTCTAGATGTTTTGAATTACAACTCCCATCATCGTTGTCCATTGGTCATGCTGACGGAAGTTGAAGGCCCTAACAAGAAAAGTATCTTGGAAATGTTGTCACTGATCAAATAAATGCCCCCCGCTTACTCCCACCATTTTGTCCACCAACCATGTCATAGTCCTACTTTCTGTTTAAACTCATTTATTATTCCACATGCTAGCCTTCATTTCTCTACAGTATTGCTCTCTGTATCTAAAAAAACCCCAAATTAGATGCAAAACATGTGCCAGAGGAACAATATCTTCTATTGAATACATTCAGGCAGACTTGTTTATACAGTAGCATTTGTTTAAAGCACCAAATCTGGTAAAGGGCAGAGATTTTCATTACAGAATTCCAAACCTCCAGCATCCATATATTATTAACTAATACAATTAAAGCTATACACTTACTGAAAGTGAGTCTTCTCCAACCTGGCTACTAGCCAAAGCCATTATATTGGGAGAATAAAATCGTTCATACATGGATGCACCTTGGCACGTATCAATGATAAACAGTAACTCATTGTACCTGGAAGAAAACGAACATATTTTGTGTCTACCATTTTTTAAAATAAATCATGGGCCATTATTCCTATGGCTTCTAAAGGTCATTAACACTTTTGATTAGGAGCCATTGAAGATTTCAATCCTATCCCAGACTTGGGGGCCATTGTGATTTCTAAGAGAAAGAGGGAGGTGGTCATGATGAGTTCTGGCACCTCTTTTTCTAGAAAAATAGCACCGCTTAGTTCTATACAGACATGTATAGGATTCCACTGTTCATGAAAAAACTAGCAAAATGGGATGGTTTTTAGCGTGTGTGTGTGTGTGTATAATATTAATATATATATACACACACACACACACATATATATATAATGTATTTGTATACTAGCAGTGCCATGTATATATGTGTGTGTGTGTGTGTGTGTATACATATATACACACATACACACACATACACACACACACGGCACTGCTAGTTTCTGCTTAAGAGAAGTTCCATTGTAACGTGTTCACAGACCCATGAGTTCATTCCTGATCCAATAAGATCAAATAGAAGAAACTTAAAGGGAATAATGACTGGATTCATTAAAAATTAGTATGCCTCTTCATTTTCATAAGGTTGTAAACAGACTGTTAGGCAATTCCCTCTAGGAAAACTGGAGGAGATAGTAAAAATGAATGTGTATCATTTATTCAGAAACGAGACAGCAAAAGTTTACCTCCTTTTCTGCCACATTTGTTCAAAGGCATCTGCAAGCTCTACATTTGTGATTTCTTCAGAATCCTGAAATTTCAAGAAACCATTCCCACCATGACCTTGGGAGGAAAAAGCATAAATTAAACTGACATGCTCTAAAAGCTAAAGCAACATCACGTAAATACGCTTTCTTAGTCATTCATCATGAAGAATTCATTATGGAGATAAAAGGCAGAGAAGAAAGAAACAATTCAAGAAACACCAGAGTTCAGCCTCACAAGCTGAGACTGAGCAGGCTTTAACAGTATCATATCTGTATAAACCATTCCCTTTTGTAGAGACCACTATTTTTCTTTCATGAGACACACAAATTTTCTTTTGAACTGCGAGTTCTTCTTCCCCAGTCAAACCAGTGAAGGTGTAGCATAACAAACTCCTCAATACTAGAAAGATCTCTAGTTCTTGAATATGGGGATACTACATATCTTCTTACATATAGTAAAAATGTAACAGTGTTGTCATGCAGTCACCATAGGAGTATGTGCAGTGCCACATAGATTTGCATGAAAACAGGGTGCGCAACAGGAGCGGAGGAAGAGACATGGACATGTGGGGTAGTCTGAATGCAAGGGAGAGTTGAGAAAGTGGAGGAGGAGGAGAGGGGAAGGAAGAAGATATGAAAATCAGGATACAAAGTTGGGCTACAGAATAGGAGGGCATGGTGACTGTATAATTGGATGGAAGGTGAAAAGGGTGCTTAGTAGTTGCAAGGAAGAAATTCAGTGTTGAAGGAAGAAGTTCAGGAGAACTCTAATTTTGTTTTTCAACCAGTTCAAGATCTGAGGAATTCACTCAATGTCGCTTCACAGCTAAACTTATCAATTTCAAAAAGTCACTAGTGTATCACCCCAGTTATGGGCCCTGGTATACATCACATGCGCTGCAGTTACACAAATTACACAACGGCTTTCTTTCTGACTCATGGATACAAGCTAAATGTGGCCCTCTGTACTTAACAGGAAGACCATTAAAATCATCATTCTGGTAATGTCCCCCTAAATAGACTTTTTTTTGGTATGTTCAGCATATGACTTGAATTGATTTATTTTGCAATTAGTTTGATATAACCATTCACTTTCATAACTCTAGCAAACCTACTGCAGGAAAAGCCATTCAGCAAGGTGAAGTATTCTGCTCTGAATGGAACAGACCTCTGTGACAGGCATTGCTCTAAATATGTGCAGTGCAAAGATCACAATGCAAAATGTTGAAGGAAATACAATTACCTGTCATATATATAAGGATATTGCTTCTGTCGTCAGAAAGCAGACGCTTTGAGCGAGGTGCACTGGCTGGGATTCTGCCCGTTAATACTCGCAGAAAATTTTCCACAGTAACCTAAACACAGAAGATTATCATCCTTTCTAACTATCTTATACCCTGCATTTTAATGCATACCCCCCCCCCCGGCCTGGCAAGACATGTTGTCATATAAAACAGCCACTAATGTCTAGGACGGTTCATTAATAGACCCATAGATTTGACTGCAATACCAGACCTCACAATCCCCCATCGTGCAATTTCTTCTTCATAAAATTCAAAACTTTTTATCACTGAAGAATAATAAAGTTTACAGCTGAAACACATGATATCTAGCACATGGCTACCACCATTTCAGTCTTCCTAATGTGCCTTCATTGATTTAAACACCTGTCACACTGTGTGGCTTTATCTATGTGGAACAACTTGTGTATCTGCTTACCAAGCAACATTACTATGCGTTACCATGGCAAAATGTTAATAAATATATTTCGAGACTTACAATCCCTCAGAGGCTGAAAGAAAATAAGATTCTTGTGGTAGAAACGTTTGATCAGAGATTGTCCATCTGGCCAGCAATTTGGGGGGAGGGGGGGCAGAGAAACTTACAAAAAGAACACTAATCTGCTATGTTTGCATACAGATTCAGAAGGCTCAGAAAGTGCTCACATGAATCAGGCTCATGACGGCTGTTTAACTAAACCCAAAATCTGAACACAGTGAGAGATAACATATTCTCTTCTGAGAAGTCAGATTGGCAGACACGAAATCTTCTTTCCCCCCTCCCCCGACAGAAATATTATTGTTTAATCCAGGCAACAATAGGATGCTTGCTCTGCTGCTTGCTTGGAAGCCTGCAAATTATTGCAGCTGCCATGTACTCAATTCCTCTAAGAGATACGCCTGGGGTCAAAACTTCATACCTGTGCCCAATTATAAACAATGGGAAGCCCAACATCTCATTTCCTTGAAGAACTTGAAAACACCAAAGACATACCCGCCCCATTGATTAACTTTTCAATTGTCCAGAGTGATTTGGTGTGCTAAAACATTTTGTTATCAGAGCTCATGAAGTGCCTAAAGTACTCTCATTACTAAATAACCCTCTCATTTTGTATGAGAGTTTGAATAATCTCCAACTTGCTCATTATGTTGAAAAATGGCTCTGCAGCTCAAGAATATACACATTCTCAGCAAGAAAATCCAATTCACTTTGGAGTTATTTCCTCCTTAAGCTCTCTTCCCCCTGCCTCGAACCAAGGCAGCATTAAGACTTCACACTGGTGAGGAATTCCTTGAGCAAGGAAAATAATTATAATCTAGGCCTCCAATTCTAAAACACACAAAATATATTTTAAAGCCTTTAGGCTTTTTTATTATTCCAAATACAATTACAGGATTATGAAATTTACACCTGCCTGGTCAGCTAAGATGAAGACAATCAATTCCAAGTGACAAGCATTTGTAAACAGCCAGAAAGCAGACTCCCCCACCATCTCTCTTTTCAAGCCATTAAAATGGCAAAACAACTAGCACTGGTATATGTGGGTTAGGAATCTTGGAAGACTTGTTTTCAAAATTGGTATAATATGGCCTTGGGAAACCCATGCTTCAGACTCATTCTCAAGCTCTATTACCTCCGTTATGTTAGGAAATGTTTGCAAAGTTTAATAGACACAGTTCAAATGTCAATGCAAAATAATACTTAGCAAATGCTACTTGTTCTAAGCACTAAAAAAAACCCAATCATTAATAAAGTTTTATAGATTTTCAACAAAGCAATGCTGCCATGCAAGATAACAGAACTGTTACTTCCCAGTATCACATATTGGTGATACTGTTGATACAGTTCCTGAAGCAGTGGTTCAAGATTTTGAGGGACCAAATGGTAGAACTTTATTTCAACACATACCTAGTGGCTCTAGAAATAATTCCCTCTAGTTTCTTGACACAAACGGACCTCCCACCCTTTGAGCAGGCAGACTATCAGCACACACATGTCCCAGTTCACCAAGTTGGCAAACACTCAATTCAGGATTTTCTTCATACTTTACCTCATAGCTTCGGTAATCCACTTCCACGTCATCTCCATAGACATTCAGTTCCATGTTTTTGTGACTAAAAACAGTAGCTGGGCTTGGATTTCGTGGGTTGCATGCCATATCATCTGCCAGCATCAAGACTATATGGCTGGTGGATAAATAAAAGAATTTTAGTTATGGCCAAGTCATACATGTTGTCAAACTGTACAAGGTGGTTGCAACAAAAAAAACGCTGTAAATAATTGAAACACCCATCAAATGCACTCTAGCTGTTAAAAAATCAAAGTGCAAACTGCCTGCTTTGAAAGGCAACTTATCGGTTTTTAAATCCTGCTTTATATGCAAGACTATTTTGTGACTAAGCAGTCACACATAGAGAACCAAAAACAACATTAAGAAGTTAATAAGGGTAATGTTATTTTAACAACAAAGGACAAGGTGCTCAGTTCCATTTCAATCCACAAAAACTAAAGGCGGTTTGGAAATTGTTTCAAATGCAAACAGGTGCTGGGTCACCCTGAAAATGAATCTGTGCAGATCAATCAGTTGCGTTTGTTCTGCCTATTGGTCTTGTCTTGCTTAGTCACTGCAGTATCATTAGCACAGTACCAACACAGGCAGGAAACAAAACTCAGCAATGGAGCATTGGCTTTGCATGCTTAAGGCTCTGGATTAAATCCCGGACTCCTCCTTTTAGATGGACAGACTAACCAGATTTACATTTCTCAGATAGCTTCAGGAATGAACAAGGAAACCAAAGCACATGTCCCTGCTGGCCAGAAAATGTACATTCGGGTCCCTGCATGGTAACTGGCTACTCCTACTCCAAGTAGGCTCATTTAAACCAATGGACTTGTTAGTCACAACTAACTCAAGTCCGTTGATTTCAGTGGGTGAAATTCAGCATTGCATTCTTCCCATCATTTTCTCTGCACAAGCCTTCCAGCTTGCTAGACAGAACGATCCCCTATCCTCCACCCACACATGGAACTGAGGAGCCAATTTCGGAGAGCAGGGAGAGAAGACTGAGAAAAGCTCAGTCCATGAGCAAGGCCTTCCACTGATGGTAGGCCGGTTAGGTGAATTCTGTCCAATATTCTGATATAGTCAGACACTGACTCCTGTTTGTTTCAGTTCAACTTATCTCAAATACAAATTGTATGTAATTATCCTCTATTTCCCCTGCTTCTCTCAGGCAACAGCTATGATGTGCAATCAATTCATTTTGTGACATCTTTCACTTACAAAAATTCAGAAAACCGTTATTTCCCATGACATATATGAAATCATAAATGTGATTTAATTATAATTCTATTATGGTATGCATTAGGTAAGGTAAAGGTAAAGGGATCCCTGACCGTTAAGTCCAGTCGTGGATGACTCTGGGGCTGCGGCGCTCATCTCACTTTACTGGCCGAAGAAGCTGGCGTTTGTCCACAGACAGCTTCCAGGTCATGTGGCCAGCATGACTAAGCCACTTTTGGCGAACCAGAGCAGCGCACGGAAACACCGTTTACCTTCCCACTGGAGCGGTACCTATTTATCTACTTGCACTTTGACGTGCTTTTGAACTGCTAGGTTGGCAGGAGCAGGGATCGAGCAACAGGAGCTTACCCCATCGCGGGGATTCGAACCGCCGACCTTCTGATCAGCAAGCCCAAGGCTCTTTGGCTTAGACCACAGCGCCACCTGCGTCCCCATGCATTAGGTAGTTATGTTGCAAATTGTTTTATTTTAAAACCATTTTTAGTTTAATAATAATAATGCAAATCATCATCCCCATTCCCTTCCTTCTAACCAAAAGCAGTTTAAGGGTCTTGGATAATTTAAAAAAGTAGGGCATCTGCTTTATGTGCCAAAGGTCCCAGGATGATTCCCCCCCCCCCCGCCTTCATTGGGTAGAGCTGGGAATGCTGGTTATTACTCAAAAGATGTAACTATCATAGATGCAGTGGAGGTTGCTCCTTTAGGGCAAATGGGGCACTGCCCTACCTAACTCTAGTCTCCCCTCAGATATTCTGCCTCCACAGGAGGATTGGGACACAACTAGAACTAATTGTCTCCCACCTGCCACTGTCTCTGGTCCACCTACTGCAGGTCACGTTGCCTTCTAACCTACCAGTCCTAATGGGGACCAGGGACCACTGCATACATGGTACTGAGCAGGGAGTATGAGCTGACAAGCAGAATGTGAGCTAGTCCCTGATCGATGTGCCAAACTTGTTTGCCTCGGTCATTATTTGGCCAGGAGACAACAGGTTGATCTATCAATATCCAAATTTGCTGACTGCAAGTGACAATGCAGGCTACTCTCCCACTGCTACACACACACACATCTGGCCTCACCCACTGCTGAAGGGGAATCCGCAATTTGTGCAGACTTTTTACCTACCCAGCATTTTCCCCTGTCTAACATTTTTCATTTTTTCTTTCAATTTACTCCATCCCAGGCCCAGCCATGGAACACGAGTAAATGTCACCAACTCAGCAACTTCTGTTTTAGCTTGGAAAACATACCTTCAATCCCAAAAAGCATTGTCTGAAGCTATCTAGTAAATGGCCAACCTTGCAGATTCCCCCCCCCCCCGGACTAAGTGATCATTAAGAATGACTGACATATGCAAATCACAACTCTATGCAACTTGGTCCCACGTGATTGCTTTTGGATGTGCATAACACTCAGCAAAGGGGACTTGCAGATGTTCATAAATTTGGGTGGGATTGTTCCTGAAGTATGACATTGCTAAACATACTGGGGACTTTGCAATTAGGGAAATAATTTAAGTCTGATAACGTGGAATTTATTATGCTGAAAGACGTGTCCAACGTTGTACTAGCCTATTATCTACCAAAGAACAGCCATTATCATTGTACTGAATATATTCCCAATGATTAGATGCAATCTAATTTTATTCTGCTGTGTTGCATAACAGAAGGGGAGGAATACATACTCTGGAAAGTGGGAGCACAATGCGGTGTGTCAACAAGCAAAAAGCTTGTTTGTAACTAAAAATCATTTTCCTAACTGCTTTTATGGCTAAATGACAAGACAGGTTTTCTTTTGAAGCTCTAAAAAACCATGCATTTCTTCAGCTGGAAAGTCTTTTTTCTTAAGTAATAATAATAATAAAACACTTTCAACAATCCTAATAAATTTTATTGTTAAAGAACAGTATTGCTATTGCTTATCACACATACTTGATGTCCTGTTTACAAAAAAGTAAATACAGGTTGAATTTATCTTTGGTTCCTGATGACAAGTAAGTGATTTGTGGACTTAACACTGCCACACGCACACAAAGAGACATCTTTGGTCAGGTTCTACTCCCATCAACTGCAACCTGGCAGCAGCCATTACATCAGGTTGTACTGGAGGAGGGAGGAGGAGGGATTCAGGACCACTCCTTCATCACAGCGAGAAACCAGCTACTTTTTGTGCCTCCTCTCCTTGAACTTTTCCACTTGCACTGGTCATCAGAAAAACCTGCAAACAACTTGACTTGAGTTTGCTTAGTTCCTCCTCCTTCCCAAGCCATTTCCATTTTTGTCCTGTCTTTTTAGATTGTGAAGCCCAAGGGGCAAGGACTGCTTTTGTTTTTTAACGGTCTGTGTTTCTTTCTTGCTAAAGAGCAAGATATTTTTAAAAAGAACTTTGAACAAATAAAATAAACAAATGTGATCTTTTATCTGCTTTGGAATCTGCCATTAATTTCAGGCACTGTATCTGTTGGCTTGTAGCCAGTCTGTGTTGTGTTCTAGTTTCTTATGCCTTGTTAATGGCTCCTCAGTCAGGCTATCAGTCAGATTGAAAAAAGGAAGCAAAAGGCCATCTAAAACAAAGAGGACTGGGCAAGATCATAAAGTTGTCCAGACTCGGGGCAGTGTTTTATTTTACTTTGTGTTTATTGGCTTGCATGAAGGAAAAGCTTTGCTTAGTCACTACTTTGGATGTGGAACAGTCATGGAAGTAGGAAGGGTTTCCTCTGCGAGACCTCGCAGCCTACCTCACAAATGTACGATAAATACCTTTTTCTTTTTGCAATGATATATGGGCCTGAATATAGCCACTAGACCATGACAATGTGTTGTTTAGTTAGCAAGCCTTGCTGTCATCAAGAACTGGCTTCGGACCTATTGCTTTCTGAATATGCACTGTGGTTGGTTTTAAGATTCTAGACATGAGACATATTCTAGACATACGCTTGAACCTTAATACATGTGGACAGAACTCTGCTCATTAAGCATTGGTTTGCCAGCCTCTCCTCTCCACTACAGCACCACTAAAAAGGCACCCATTGGGGCTGGGACACACACACACACGGGAAGTTGAATGGGGGAGACCTTTGGGTATAGGGCAGTATAGAAAATAAATACATACATACATCATACATACATACATACATACAAAGCTACAGTAGTGGGAGGGGAGAAATCAAGAAAAATAAACAGAAAGGAAAGCAACTGTCTTCTCAAAACAGACAGTGTTGGATCCAGGTTACTTTTTGCTCACTATATTTGTAGGATTAAATTGTGACTAAAATTTATATATTTCTATTTCTATATATATGAATGAATGAAATATATGCATCTGCTTCACTTTACATATTCTAATACCCTTTTCTTTCTGATCTCAAAAGTACACAGATAATCAATACAGTCACAGTTATTAACTCCCTAATAACTTTCCACAGAAATATATATTGAAATTCTACATTTCCCCTCCAAAAACATAACCACTTAAGCACAATAAGCTGTTCTCAGAGCAGGAAAATGATAAATGTGATAAAGCATTCATGTTTCAAAATAATAACTCATAGATAAGCCTCCAATATGCTCAGTTTCCATATATTTCCTTTTTTTAAAAAAGAAATTAAAAAATGGAGAGGCCAGGAACACTCAACTCTCATTATAGCTCCGCATAAATAGCATGGAATCTCTGCTAATGAGATAAAGTATGCAGATACAAATAGAAAGGGGCATAATTAGGCTCCCCCCAAAAAGATCCTATATTGTTTATAACCACATAATTTGAGCAAGCCAACTATGAAGCTTATCACTACATGCAGATGCCAGGTTGGACGGAGGTCAATGTCTGGAAGTTGCCTTTGCAAGCAAGACCAAAAAATTAATTAACACCTCTAAATGTTGGCCAACAATACGCTTTTATGATACAGATTTTTAATGTTATTGCTACTTTGGCCAAATTTTCATGTTCATTTTCCAGATGGCGCAGTCATTTCAATCTCTGATTGACTCAGAGTTCTAAAGTGCAAGGCAGCGTCTTCAGGGCACACCAAAACTCAAAAATCTTACCACATGGGGTGCACCAGAAGTGTTCGCACACACAAGAAGAATCCTAGTTTAATAAGAGAATCCAGCCTTTTGAAACACCCACATGTATGTCACTGCTTAGAGCCAGTATTGGGCTGCCAATATCTGCAATCTGGGAATTGGACTGGACCTAAATAATGTTTCATAATTAAGGATCTCATCCAATTACATTTAAAAGGGAAAAAAATTAATGATTGTTCTTTTAAGTAATTAACCTATTAAAATGATTACTACACTATTTCAACACAGAAGACGATTTCAGACAATGTAATGTGCTAATGAGCCAACAGTTATAGAACTTATTGTTCAGAAAATCATCTTATGCTTTATGCACACAATTATGTCATTGTTTTCTGGATTAATTAATCCAGAATTAGTGTTTTCCTCATCCCACTTCAGCTGTACTTGCAAACAACCAGGCTGAAAGAATACACAAGCCATTACGAGAATGTTTTTGGCTAGGGCCAGATCACCAGGTCACGCAACACTTCTTGCACCACCATCTGATAACCTTCACAACAGAAACACTCCTGTGACATTCCGGTTTGGACATCATTAACAAATAATCCTTCCTGGGGAGGGAGGTCCAACTAATACCCACATTATTCAATCTGGCAGTGGTGGATTTACTAGCTAATCCAATTAATTATTTCAGCCTTACTGAAAATGTTAAGTTGGCGTTTTATTCAAAGCCAAAGGATGGTTCTTCTTTTTTATTCTACATGTTTTTCCACCCATCTTTTCGACTAAAAGACAGAAAATTAAAAGGCGACTTAAAAATTGGCAGCTAACTGCTGAAAGAGGAAACAAACTGCACTGACAGCCACCTGAGGGAAAGGCTGTTTTTGAAGCAGGGTGTCTTCACAAACTTCCTTGAAGACGGATGAATGCAAACCTTGAAATAGGATATTCCATAGGGGGTGTATTATAGCCCAGGGTTAGCCAACATGTGCTCTTCAGATGCTGTTGCACTTTCACTCCCATTGTTTTTGATCACAGGCGTGCCAGCTCAGGCTGATGAGAGTTGGGAGTCCAAAAACATCTGGAAGGCACAATGTTGGCTAACAATGGTTTAGGGCAGAGCGCTGGCTACCAAGGAACCTGCCTGGCATCCCTTTTGTGGGATGCCCACCCGGCGAGGTGCAATCTATCTCCCTCAGTGCTGATTTTCAGGAGTATTTCACAGACTTTCCTCTTCACCCAGGCATCTGATAACTAAAAGATACTGTTCCTTGCAACCCTGTAATCAAATGTCTTTTTAAAATGTTATGATTAGTGATGTATTTGTAGCCCTGGGCTCCTTCAGGAGGTGATCCATTACATACACTGAACAAATAAAAATAGTATTTGTAACATGATTTTATTTCACTAAATTTGTATACCACTTGATTGTAAAATAAAATAAAAAAGGCTCAAAGCTGTTCACAAAAGGATAAAACCATAACATCAGGAAAAAATGACAATGCATTAAAACACACACACACACACACAGAGTTAAAATACAGCTCACATAATTTGGGGCCATCGCATTGCAAGTTTCTCTAGAATCACACTACTGAAGATAACAGCACAACATGATGTCCCGATTCACACTGAAAACTGTATTCTGAACTGGAGCGTCTCCCTAAGCCTAAGGAAGCTGAGGAAAGTGATTTTCTGAAGAAGTCAACAGAGCTAATTCATGCTGCCAGGCCTGAAACAACTTATTATAGTGAGTGTTCATTTTGAATTTAGAGGGTCCTCCAGAATAACAACATCTGCCTTTTTCTTTTCTCTTGCAATCCAATCCTAAATATTATTATTAGCCTGCAAGTTCAGTGGGCCTCACCTTCTTCTGTAAGGCATGCCTAGTCCTAGTGCTGGACTATGACCTGGGAGACCAGGTTTCAAAACACCAATAGACCATGAAGCTCACTGCGTGATCCAAGCCAGACACTAACACTCAGCCTAACCTACCTCACAGGATTGTTGTGAGAATAATATGGGGGAGGGGTGAGCCATGAACACCACTTTGTGCACCTAAGTGGGAAGACGGGATACACATACAATAATAAATAATGTAAGAGGAGGCTCAAATCTGATTCCCACTTTTGAGAACTGCTAAAATATTTTACTTTCGCACACACACGCACACACAAGAGATTATGAAAGCCCTTTTGGAGCTTTGGTATACTTTTTTCAATAAAAAGTAGGTGACAGTTTTCCCATCCCCTTCCACCAAGTACTCACTTTGTTTTTATGAAAACGCCCAAGTCTCTAATTATACATCAGTGCAAGTGTGTAATAAAAAAGGCTATTTTTGTAGCAAACTTTTGTAATGCAAACAACAAGATAAGATTTGTGTTTTCGGTGGATACAGGTTTAAGAGGATGGGAGTGAAGAGGAGGAAAAAGTCCTGGGGGCAGGGAATCAAACTGCAGGATTCTAAATGTACACAAAGCAGGACGAAGTAACAGGACACTAGCATTTCATCTGGAAGAGAAGAAGAAGAGTTTGGATTTGATATCCTGCCTTTCACTCCCTTTAAGGAGTATCAAAGCGGCTAACATTCTCCTTTCCCTTCCTCCCCCACAACAAACACTCTGTGAGGTGAGCGGGGCTGAGAGACTTCAAAGAAGTGTGACTGGCCCAAGGTCACCCAGCAGCTGCATGTGGAGGAGCGGAGACGCGAACCCGGTTCCCCAGATTACAAGACTACCGCTCTTAACCACTACACCACACTGGCTCTCATCCCTGACCACTGGTCCTGCTAGCTAGGAGTTGTAGTCCCAAAACATCTAGAGGGCCGAGTTTGAGGAAGCCTGCTCTAAAAGGACAAAACTGAGACTAAAAATCAGTTTGGTAATTTCCCACAGGAGCATTTTGAAGGAAAAACAACACAAGCAGTTCCAACAAGACTTGCTCTTCAAAAATCTCCCACGCCAAATTCTCAAAATGATTTTTGGAGCCAGCAGAGTTTGGTGAACTCTGCAGAGAAGTCAATGCTGAGACATTTGCAGGTGTCCACTACATCTTGTGTGGATGTTAAAGAAGAACATCTCTGGACTGTGGACTCTAACAATGACCAGCCAGCCAGAGCTGAGAAATTTCAAAACAGCAGGCTAGAACATAGGGAAGATGTAAACTCTAGAAATAATAAGACATGCAAACAGAAATTAACAATCAACACTGTATTCCACCCTGTTTTCTAGTTTTTCCTCTCATGAGGCAGTCAGCATTCTGTGACCACTAACCCAGTTCTGTTCTTGTTGAAATATGGGTGTGCAAATGGGTGTACCAAAAAAACACCAAACAAAGGTGGAATTTACACACATATAAAAACCGTTCTGAAAATGCTTTTTTTAAACTGCTTTAAAAAATAATTGCATTTTCCATAAGGATCACTATCGCCATCTAGTGTCACATTACATATTGCACTTAAAATACACTTAAAACATTTTACTTGCAGCTGGAAAGCTGAGTCCAAATTCATAGCTAGTATGAGGTCTGAACTGAGATGCAAGTGCCTAATGTAAATCCTTACCCACGACACTACACTAGTCCTTCTAAACAACACAGAAAGTCATTTTCACAATGCGTATGTTAGTGACTGGCAGGATGACATGTCACAATGTAGCCACCTGCAAATTGTATTGATGGCTGTCATGGTCCTTTGTTTATTTTTTTGGCTGAAGAGATGTACTAGCAGAATCAGCACAAAGGGAACATAATGCATCTGAAAGGAAATACACATGAAGCAAAGAACTGACAAACAGTCTGTTAAAATTGGGCAAGCAGAGAATCAGATGGCAGCAGAATCATCCAAAAGGTGAGAGTAGGGTTAAAAAAAAATCGCTTCCTAGGGGAAAAAAATGTTATCTGGAATTTTCAAGTGATCATACCTTTTCACACAGTGCCTTTGAAAATCCTTTGAACCATCAAAGATCTCAGTAGGAATGCCTCAGAAATTCAGCTGTAGCAAGTAACACACTTCAAAACATGGTACCTATTTGGTCCCCTTTGAACATGCAAACATGTCTTTTGTCAAAAAGAAGCAAGCTTTCCATTTAGTTTAAGACCTTGCCGATTAATCATTTGATGTGTTAATTAAGATAAAATCTTTTTTTAATCAAGGCATACTAAAATGGCAATGTGTTTTCTGGAAAACTTAAAGTTAAGTATAGTCACATATATTTAGCAACTACATACTTGATCTATGGCCTATTCCTACGTATCTATTGTAATTCTATGCCAGAAATGTAAGGTTGGAAGTGACTGAAAATCAGCCTACTCAATACAAAATGAGAGATAAACCATACACTTGGGTCGCACTGCCTTTCCTTTAATCCAGACTCCGACATGTTTCAGTCACACCCACCTCAGCTGATGATCAGTGGAATTTAACAACTGGAAGCCCATATTCGGAGCACCCGGGTCAGTGCAAACATAATGCAGAAGATCTTTTAATCATTATGAAGAAATTATAAGCAGGCTATCAGCATCTCCAGTTTTTCCTCCTTACTGGAATAAGCTGGACCTCCAACCTTAACATCTCCTTAGTCTTACAACTGCAACTTGTTATCTTAACCATCTACAAAACCTAACTATGGTAGAAAACCTGGTTAGAATGAACCATTCACCCGTGGACATATAGCAGCAAGCAAGATGGGCACAGACAACATCAGAGCCTAATAAAATATATATATATTATTGTTTATACCCCACCCACCTGGCTGGATTTCTCCAGCCGCTCTGGGCTTCCAGCAAAATACAAAAAATAATAAAATGTCAAACATTAAAAACTTCCCTGCCTCTCTGGGTACTGGGGGTGGGGGGAATGTTATCTGGAATTTTCAGAGATGTTTTCTAAAAGTTGTGTAATTCTTTTATCTCCCTGACATTTGATGGAAGGGCGTTCCACAGGGAGGGCACCACTCCTGAGAAGGCAGACTGTCCCCTTCTCTCCCCTCACCCCCCAATTTTACATTTGTCTTAGTACTTTAAAGCTGTAAACAACCTCCATATTTTCTTACCTATCAGGAATGCCTAGTCTCTTGACACTTCTGTAAACTGAAAGGGTATTGGCCACATGGCGGTAGTTAAACCAGAATCGAGATGTGCACACCTAAAAGGGTCAGAAAAAAGTAAGCATGTGTGGATATATTTATGGTTAGAAAACAGTAGAATTAATTCTACAGCCACAGCCCCACAAAACTATATGTGTGCAGAAGGAAGAACTGTGCATGCAGCCAAATGTTTCTTTGAAGCTTTCACCAGATGCTTCTTATGATTCAGCAGCAAGCTTCATTTTGAACTGAGAAACAAATTCTGTTTTCAGTAGCAATAGGCTGCAATAAGAACTCTATTAAAAAAACACCTCTGTTCTGTGTGCAATTCTCCTATGTGCGCATACAGACTGAATACATGATTCTCCCATGCGTCTCTGGGTACTCTGGTTTAGGCTAATACTTGCATTTTTTCTCATTATGATTTATTTTTAAACAAATGGTGACTGATACTAGTTAAAATATTTTCATTAGAATTATTTATGCCCTTCAGATGCTTAGTGGATATAACATTTTGGGATGGGATCTAATCATGTAGCCCACCCTCCACCCCCACGTGCAAGCAAAAAGCATTTCCATACACCATCAAAGTGGCAATATTTTGGAATATTTGTGCACATTGATCATGGGGAAGTGGATAAAAATGTAGAAACTTACCAAAACTGCCCAGTTGTTTGTATGTCCACTTCTAAAAAACTGTTCTGCTTGATCCTGAAGAGAAAACAAACAAAATAAATGCAAGAAACAAACATCCAAGAACACCGATTGTTGCTGACTGCTTATTGATAAACAGGAAGGATTTGTGCCACTGCAGTTTGCCACAAGAACCAATTCTGTGAATGCTGCAAAATCTAACAGTAGCTCCAAATTTTTACAAACAGGACTACGGTATAGGAAGTTCCAGGGTTCAAAATAAAATACCTGAGCAGAACTGAAGTAGGAAGCCAGTTTGATTCACAAGCCAATTTGCCTATTTTAAACTGGGCCAGACCTGAAGATGCTTACTGCCAGACTACAAATTATATTCACTGTGGAAATTAGGTTGTTTTAGGCTTGGAGGAGAAAACTGGGCAATAAGCAGAAAAATAAGTCATTGCTCCTGCTTCGGTGTGCCTATGGTTCCCTCCAGCTTTCTCAGCCTGTCTCCACAGGTGCCTTCAGTGTTCTCAATAGGCATTTCTCAATTACACATGACTATGTTTCACACAGCAGGTGATGATATGAGGACAACTCTCACACAGGTGGCTGCTATTATTATTCCTACTTCATATATGAAACACTTCCTAAGAAGCATCGTGAAGCAATTTCACCACACAATAAAAACATATATAAAACAATCTCATATATAAAATCAGTTACAGACCATTACATCCATAAACACTATTTCAAATCAAATACAGACACCAACTGGGGTATCCCCACACAGAAGGGCTGTTGCAAGTCTCCCACAGACCCCCAAAAAGCCTGTCTGACATGTAACTTGGGCAATTCCAAGATACCCACCACACTAAAGGCCCAATTCCAAAACTGTGTGGAGCAGGCCTCCTTATAAGCTAGTATCTGCAGGATGCCCTCTCCTGTAAAGCACAGTGTTTGAATATGTATGAAATGAGGCAATACTTTAGGTATCCTGGTCTTTATGGCATACCCCCAAGCATGTGCAAACATTCTCTATCTTACCAACTGTTTCAAAAAGCATTAAACTGACAAAGGTGAGGTGTTATCAGCGCCATATGTAATCTCCACACTCACAGATAGCATACCTTCAAAAGCCAGATGCTAAGACATAGGCCTAGTGATATCACTGCATGTTTTTCATTGCCAGCTGAATGAAGTGGCCGAGTTCTGGCCTGGCCCATATGTTTTGGTCAGCTGTAACTGAGGAACATGTCTGTCTGTTCCGGTTTGATTTAAATAGGATTTTAATTTGCTTTGTCATGCATTTATACTTTTAACGTGCAAGTGCCTGTGCTTGTAAACCACCAGCGCATAACAAGTGATAAAGGGCAGTATAGAAATTAAATTATTCTTATTCTTGGTAAACAAACGTGGGGGAGATATTCTCCCATCCTGTCCTCCTTGCATGCTCTCTGAAAATAACAGGATGCTTGGTTTTATTGACTCCCAAGTCTGATCTGACAAGGCTGTTTTTACCTTGTTATGAACATCTACACATATGCAGAAAAGAAGATTGAATGGCTGGAACAACTTCCATAGGGGAAAAGGCTCTGTTTCCTTGTTTAGGCACAGTACGAAAGATTTAGAGTTGCACAGGTGAGCATGAGCAACTAGGTGGCTGACCTTTGCCTTGGCCCACCTGAATGCCTGCCCTGTCCCTCTAGCAACAGCAGCGGTGAGGATGAGGTCCAACAGGCCTCATCCTTCCTGCAGCGCCTCCAGAGAGAGAGGACGAGCAAACAAGCTGAGGCGGCAAGGTGTGGCGATGATCAGTCCCACCTGTTTCCTCATAAAATGCAACCCTGCTGGGAAGACTAAGCTGGGCTGGGCCGGAGGACGTCTCCAAAGCCTTGATCCACAACCTGGAACCGACCCTGCTGCAACTGGCTCTGGTGCGTGCGCAGGAACTGTTCCGCAAAGGTGCATTTCCACAACCAGAGGCTTCTACTGTACTTCTAAAGTTGTGCTTGCTTTTATTTCGCTTTTAACGTCTTCTTCTCAAAGAACGATTTTAATCCCTGGCAAAAGGCTCCTGGGTTACACAAAGTCACTCACTCACAGCAGCAAAGAGGGCACACTGGGAAGGGAAAACTCAAATGCTAGTTTAAATGAAACAGGAGGGTCAGGGAGGGGAAAGAACCAGCGGCAAATCCCTTGCGCAGCCGTGCAACTCAGCCCAGCTAGCTCAAGCCAGCCGGCCCCCCTCGCCCCCGTCGCGTACCTGGATTCCGTCTGCGATCGCTAAACTACAGCAACCCAATAAAAGAGCTATTACTATTGCTGCAGGAAGACTACACCGAGGCGCGATGGAGGCAGCCATATTAAGCAGCTCTGACGACCAGGAAGAAGGAGGAGCTTTGGAAGCAGCCGGCTTTGCCGCGCCTCCTCTTCTTAAAGGTGGCGACGCGCTCTTGCCGGTAGCAGATCAGTCCGTGCGAGAAATGACCAATTCATAAACCAAGAACTCATACACTGACCACTACTAATGAAACATATGTTGTAGATATTTTTCCATCTTTATTGTGCTATTTTTGTGATAAACAAATGACGTGAACAAACTTGGTACATATACTTATTTGTGTTACATTATTCTTGTTTATAAAGCCCAATAATAATGAGAAATGATTTAGCTATCGCCTCAGTGCTCGGCTAAGACTCTCGGTCATTGCGATTTCCGACTAGGATAGGGGCGGTTATGGCTCAGTTGGCTGTAGTTGAATGGTCTAGAAACCCACGTGTATATAGGCTTAAAGCCCTGTAAACGCAAAGTCACTCTGTATGCCTAGGACAAGGATCTCTCTCTTCTTCTTCTTCTTCTTCTTCTTCTCTCTCTCTCTCTCTCTCTCTCTCTCCCACACACACACACACACACACACGGGGTTTAAGCAAACTAATTTCCTGCTCACTGGTGCAGATGCAAAGCATTCCACAACGAAACTATGACGGTACTGCAGCCCGATCCAATGTAGGCTTAGCAAAGAGCTCCCATCAGAAGGCAACGGTGGTGCAGTTAGCTAATGAAAGGCAGAAGTTATCATAGTTCTTTCCCCCCACATAGGTCATTAGAAAACCGCTGAGGGTTTTGTCAGCTCCCCCCCCCCCAAAAAAAAAAAGAATCGTGGAAAATGTAGGTTACCCTTCATGGAGCTACCGTTCCCAGCACCCTGCTGTCAGAAATCTAGTGATGGGATAACATCCTTCACCACGCTTGAAGCATCAGGCCAGATTATGGGGGCCAGGGTGTAGATAAAAAGGTGGACCTTCCACATCCATCTCCAAAGGTCTGTTTTGTATGAGGAATACTGCTAACAACCAAGAACAACACATAAACACAACCTCTGATGGAGTTGCAAATCTCAGAAGCATTACAGGAGATGAAGTTGAGCTGACTATAGCTTTACCAAGTCCGCTAGCTAACTAGCTAGCGAGCTATTTATTTATTTACACCCCATTTTTCACATTGGAAGGGGGCAGGGGCAGGCTTATGTGCATCCCACCAATGCACACAGTACTTCAGAATGCAACCCCCACGTAAATGGGGAGTTGCCTGTATTTATTGAATTCCTATACAACCCTTCATCCGACGATCACAGGGTGGCTTACAATATAAAAACACAAAAATACAAAGCACAGTAACTAACAACAACACACACACAGAGAGAGAGAGAGAGAGAGAGAGAGAGAGAGTTTTTAAAAGGCCATGTATAGTTTAATTAGTCAAAGGACTGGGAGAAGAGGAATGCTTTTGCCTCATGTCTAAATACAGTGGTACCCCGCAAGACGAATGCCTCACAAGACGAAAAACTCGCAAGACGAAAGGGTTTTTCGTTTTCTGAGTTGCTTCGCAAGACGGATTTCCCTATGGGCTTGCTTCGCCTTTTTTTAAAGCCGCCAATGCATTCCTATGGGAAACCGTCAATACGCAGCGGTGCTTCGCAAGATGAAAAAACTCGTAGAACGAAAAAACTCACAGAACGAATTAATTTCGTCTTTACGAGGCACCACTGTATATGCAATGAAGGCGCCAGGTGAGCTTCCCTGGGGAAAGCATTTCACAAATGGGGAGCTACTGCAAAGAAGGCCCGTTCTTATGTTGCTGCCCTCAGGACGTCTTGTGGAGGAGGCACACAAAGGAGAACTACAGATGGTTATTGTAGGGTCTGGGTTGGTTCATATGGGAAGAAGATTTCTAATGGGCCAGTGAAAGAATTAGCTAAAAGACTTTTAATTAAATTGATTGCGGAGGCAGAAAATACCTACAAAGGCCCTGTATCAAAAGGATGATGTGCACAGTATACTGTGTACCTTATAGACTGCTCTGTTCACCTGAAATAATGCATTCTTCATTTGCTCTGTGTCTTAAAGGCCTTTGATCTGATCCAGCAAAGCTTCTCTTGCAATCAAATAAATTAGCACCACATTTGATAAGATTTCTACACTTCCCTAAACAAAACACTGAAGGACAGATCTATGCAATCTAAATCTTATTTAGAAATGGAATCCTGTCATCTCTATGCACAGGGCCGGATTTAGGTTTGATGAGGCCCTAAGCTACTGAAGGTAATGGGGCCCTTTATATGTCCAGCTGTCCTTTGTCAACAACAAATTGTCGCTGTTTTTTTGTGTTGAATATATGCTATAAGGTAATTTATGGACCTAATAGGTATCTAAAGCCATTTTATTTGTTTTTTTTATCTTATATTTTGGAAATGTACATCCAGGGTTTTTTTCCTTTAATTTTTTTTTTTGGGGGGGGGCTGAGAGAGTGGGGCCCTAAGCTATAGCTTGTTTAGCTTATACGTAAATCCGGCACTATCTATGCATCTGAATCATCTATTATATAAGTTGTTTTGTTAAATTTGTCCATTAAATACAAAGACAATATTAGTCTGTACCACTGCCCTACGGTAAGGAAATCTTGATTCTTCCCACCAGTGTCCTATTTTTAGTCCTATTGTTGCTAGCAAGAAAATAAGACAATAAGTGCTGCTACTAGTCTTGAGCACAACTGTTAAAATTTGTAGGTGTCAGCTTCAAACCCTCAGGTACCTGGCTTTTTCCTAGCTCTGGAACATGATTGATTCTTTTATTAAATCAGAGCCGAGTCATTAGTGCCCATTTCTGGTCCAAACAAAAATGACTACACAGCAAGATGCCAGCAAAAGATTGTATGCTGGAATAGAAGGGGCATTTAACCCAATTGTTCAACACTAAACACCTGGACTGAGACTAAATGTACTATTATTAGAACAGTGAGAAGCTTCTGGGACAACATGGCTATTCTTTGTTTCCTTTGAATGTGAGAGCAATGAAAGCTGAAGATGTGTTCATAGTATCTTCTTTATTTACATGCACCCAAGCAGAGCCTCTTGGAAGCAAGCAGACTCTTAACCAATTTTCCCAAAGAGCAATTTGGACAGACCCTCAGCCCCAAAACTGCACGCCCAGCTGAATCCAGCAAGCAACTCTCCAATCTCTGTCATATTTCAAAATGAAAAGTGCTGCTTCTCTTGCACACCTGCAAAGCACAGGTCTCAAAGCCCACCTCTGCCATTGAATTATCCATTCAGGAAATCCTCCACAATCATTAATCAACATTATGAGTCTTTTGTGAGGTTTCTAACCACTCATTCACTATGAACAAGCCAACCAAAGCAACTTCTTAAACGATAATGGAAGAGAAAACATATTTGGTGAGAGCTTTTCTTAACCACAGTGCGTAACACATTCCCATGCTGTCTGCTCTTGGGAATTTTTTTAAGACTGAGGGATGTAATGGAGCAAAAAATGTTAATTTGGCATTTTCAACTCAGTGAATTCAAGTGGGCACTTTCCCAAACGTATTAAATGAAGGATTCTTTTTAGGAAACGCATTTTTACATATTTACCAAGCACTTCGGAAATAATTTTTTTCAGCTTGTATTGTTGCATTTACATGAACTGACATTTCAAGTTGCCATCTCAGGATCCTCAAAGGGTTCCCATACCTTTATGAGTTATGCAGGAGGAAAATTAAAAGCCCCAAGATACAGTTTCTCTTGACACTGGAACTTTGTGCTGGGAAAACCAAACCTGGAGAAATTCTTATACATTCAGAAGCATAGCTGTCCTTGCCATTTTCTTTGAAAACACACACAAAAAAACCCGGTACTAAAATCATTATACATTTAAAACTCACATAAATCTAAGACAATTGCCTGCCAATATTTACTAGAATTCTGCAATTTACCGATCCCTGTGAGCCCATATGCTATAGCAGTGCTTAGAGGACTGGATTAGGAGGCCAGATTTTAATCCCTGCTCAGCCATGAAGTTCACTGAGTGACCTTGGGCCAGTTGCTGTCTCACAATCTGTCCTATTTCAGTGTTGTTAGATAGAAGAAAATTGGGACAACCAAGTACACTGCCCTGTTCTCATTGAGGAAAGACTGGCTAAAAATGTATCTTCTGTAAACATTTTAAATACGTAACTAAATTATAACACTGCACAGGACTACAAATCCTGCTCACCCCACATATTCAGGGTCCAGTTAATGTGACCCTAGCCTCTTCAAAAGGTGCAGAAGTACATTTGCTGGAATGTTCTGCTGTGGTGACTTACTGTATCACTGTCTAATTTAATTGTTATTTGCATACATAATGTAAGTCGCCTCAAGAACTTTGATTAGAAGGCGGGATATAAATATTCCTAAATATGAATAAGAATACATAAGGAGTATAATGGTGATGTACAATGCTATATATGTTTTTCTTTTTACTTATGGGATACCTAAAAGCCAAAACCAAGCTTTGGGGTATATGAATGAGATGCAACATTACAAGAGCCAATGTCTACTTCCATAGTGAGGCTATTCTTTCCTCTCCTCTCCCCCTTCAGCCCCCTGTATATCTCCAAAATCTGAGAGTTGGGGGTCCTCTGGAATAAATGGAGGAGGGGTGCACAGGGGTTGCAGAAGAGAAGCCAGGACATTTGCTAGATGCTGAATGGGTTGTATTATGTATACTGAAAAGTGTGATCATTATAGGGGGGGGGCCTTCAATTACTCCCAAAAAGGCCACTTTCTCTCAAGTTAGCTGTCTCCAGTGCTTTTTTTCTGAGGGGACGCAGGGGCAGTGGCCAAGCAAGCCAATCAGGCGCCTGGGGCGGCGCGTGTGCCCTGCCCCCAGGGGCAGGGGCAGCCACCCATGGGGCAGGGCAAGCAGGGGCAGGACGCTCCAGGGGATCTGCTGCCTTCTCCCACTCAGCCAACCTACAGCTGAGGGGGAGGCAGCGGATGGACCTTTTGGGGCAATGCAGAGCCTGTGGGCGCTCAAGCCACCATGTCACTCCCAGGAGAGATATGTGGCTCGGGCGTGCTGCAGGCCCCACGGTGAGTGCCACCCGCCATTTTGTCACACACCCCCTCAGTGGTGATACCTGGGGCGAACGGCCCCAACACAGCCCTTCCTCCATCCCTGCACAGGAGGATGCATACCCCTAAACATTTTGTGGATCTCTGTACTTTTGTCCATTTACTGTATTTATTTTTCCCAATTTGAACTATAAAATGGTGATTTTCATGAGTTAAAATGAGAGTACCCCTAAACATTATTTTGGGGGGGGAGCACTGGTTCTCTCTATTAGTTTGTCCTGCATTTATCCTGGTCCCCTTTAATCTTCCCTTATGTTTCTAATGCTTGCTTTCAAGCTTACAACTGCAGCCTTCTCATCTTCCACTGAATTAATGAAGAAGAAAAAAATACTATAATGCTCCTACTATCTTTTGAAATTTAAGAGGAAGGAAAGCAAACGATGACAATAAAAGCTTTCAGTAGTATTGCTCCAATTTACTTGGCATCTACTGCTATAGCATAAACAGAAAGTAGAATTTCATGACCCATGTATAAGGGGAAAGCACATCACAAACAAATTTGCTTTGAATGATGCCAGGTAACGAGTTGCATTTGCTCGAAATTCCCCAGTGAAAAACTGAATTATCTATTTCTTTAGTGGATTTCAAATTTATAAAGGCAATCCTAGAAAATGGCCTTTATCCGTTTAAAAGATTATAGGGTGTTGTGGCTTTAAAAAGCATCCCTGCCTGTCTTGCACAGGAGCAAGCAGATCAAATAAAAACTATGCCTTTGAGCATTCCGGCTAAAGAAAATCAGTGGCTAGGATTTTCTGTACCTTGAGCATCCCAAATGACACAATTAGGACCATGAGGGAGATCAAAGGTTGCTTTCTGTAGCACTACCCTTTGCTCAAAAAGCATTTGTTGCTTTTTCTCCTTTCTGTAGAATCAATGGGTCCATGCTGCTTGACATCTCATGTATCTAGATTCACAAATACACATTTTAATTTGCTTATAAGAAGATTCACAACTTGTTCCTTCCACCCTCGGACTGCCAACAGAAATAGCAGCATAATAGACCTACACGGCTCTGGGGGCATGAGTCCCAAAACCAGGCCTCTAACAGCTGGTCTCTGCAACTCCAGGATCCCAAACATAATGTACTGTGTTCTACTGAGAGGCAAGGGTGCCTAGTAGTCTCTGTGATCTGGTAGCCTCTGAGACCCCTAGAAAAGTAGCCCATGAAACATGAGGATATGGTGCAAGAAGCAAGCATCCTCCTCCCTATCCCCAATACATACAGAAATGGGAAATGAGGCCCACACAGCTTCATAAAAGCAGGGTTTATAGTTGGTGGCTCACACAGTTCGTACAGCAGCCCCAAGGCTTACAAGGACTTAAATTACTTTTAAAATAAAAGCTGAAGATTTCTTTTAAGCTTTACATAAATTATTCCTCCTTTAGAAAAAAACATGCATTATTTAAAACAAAACTTCTAAAGCATAACAGGAGTTTAAATATAGTAGCTACATCTGCACCCACATAGAGTCAGCAACGATGTCTGTATCTCTTGGAGCAGCTTTCCTGCCATAATTACTTCTGCCTTTTATTAATATTATTTTAATTGGAGTCTCTGATCACTTCAGGTTTGCAAATATCTTTGGAAGAGGGTACACAGTTTTGTGGTTTGTAAGGGCATGAACTTGTTCTTGTGAGACTAATTTTAGGTTTTAATAAAGAGGAATAGAACAGTCGGGAAATGAATGGGACAGCTAAGATGTCTAGTAATGGGATTTAAGTAATCTCTGTGTTTCTGTTTCCACAGCAAAGGAGCAACTGCAGGGACAGCATGTCCTGATGAACTTTTGCTAACCTGTACAGAACAATCCTATAGATGCCTACTCAGAAGAAAGCCTGAATTACATAACTGTGAAGTTCACACAAGCTATGTACCCACTCCTTCAGAGGGAGTGTAACCCCATCAAGAACAAGCAACCTCCCCTCTGGTCTAAAGAATCTGGTCTAGAGAACTGCCCACTAACCATGCCTCAGTCCATTACCGAGGCAGAACAAGGGTTCAGCACATCCATTGCCTCACCTGCAGATGTAAAGGAGAAGTAGAGCTGTGTGTCATCAGCCAACATACTTCAAATCCTTTTCATAGAATCATAGAGTTCTGTTTAGAAACCTCCAAGGAGAGTGAAATATACTCGGAGTCCTGCAAGGCAATCAGTTGTTGCATTCTAGGATTCTACTTGCCTATTGTTCTAGGATCCAAGGTTAGTGCATAACAAAGAGTCTACCACCTCTTGTGGGAGTCTGTTCCAGTGCTGAACAGCTCTTACAGTCAGAAAGTTTTTCCGAAGGTTTAGTCGGAATCTCCTTTCTTGCAACTTGAAGCCATTGGTTTGAGTCCTACCCTCCTCTGCACACGTTCCAGCTTGTCAACACCCTTCTTAAATTGTGGTGCCCAGAATTGGACACAGTATTCAAAGTGTGGTCTGACTAAGGCAGAAGCTAGTGGTACTATTTCTTCCCTTGATCTGGACGCAATACTTCTGTTGATGTGTAGGCTTTATATGCAATCCACATTTATTAGTAATAAAATGTGTCTTCTTCAAGGCCATTAACTCCATTATTCACAGAGTGCTTCAAAAATGGTTAACGCTAGTCATTAAGAGTGAAATAGCACCCAACGAAAGAGAAAAAGGAAAGATAAATAGAAAACTGTCAAAATTAAATCACTGTTCTGTAGCTGTGATTTTACTTCCCAGGGACTGTCAATGAATACCTTTCAAAAAAGAAAAGAAAAAGCAGCTCAGATATCAGATAAGAAGAAAGGAATAGTCTTTTAAAGAGATCTACTGACCAGAAGAAATCTATGATTTCAGAAAAGCATTCAGAAAACCACTCCAAGGATATTTCATTGCCTCTTAAACCTATTTTCTGGGAAGGCACTGCCACTAATGGGTTTTGGTATTTGGGAGTATTAATTATGTCCTACAACACACACACACACACACAAAACAGATCTCATGACGCAGAGCCATTTAAAAGGGACAGGAGATCTGCATCTTTAACAGCTGTGGAAAAGAGGACATTTCATACCATGTGCAGCTTGCAGGGCAAGCTAGCCTCTTTCACACCTGAGCACTCTAATATAGGGGACCACAGGACAGCAGTAATGATAAATGAGGCCAGGAATGTTGTCTGAATGGACAGAAACACTAGGAGAATTGGCACTAGGAGAGGTTGGTCATCACTTCAGGCAGGAAAACATCTTGGGTGACAAGGTTCAAGAGCATCTGTTGTTCCGATTATTATATTTAAAAAGCAAACCAATGCTCTAAAGATAGACTTCTGTAAGTTAAAAACAAATATGGGATGTTAGCACACAATTCTAGATAGTGATTAAAAACAAGGGTTATCAGCAAGAGGGTTAAGAGTAGGCTTGCTAGAATCTTACATGTGTTTATTTACTTTAATGTACACAGAAACACACACGTCCAACTAGTCAACAAGAGGTTTCAAGTGATCTCTGAGACCGCTCTGATTAATACTGTAATACTTGTCCTCTCTGCATTTTTCTGGAGAAGAGCCCTTCTGGGCAGCCGAGATGAAAACTGCTTGTTCTGATCTCATGATGTTGCTCTGAAACAGCACATATACAAGAGTTGCTGGGAACGATGGAACAACACTGGGAAGCTAGTGAGCAGATATTTAGCACAATAACAGAGAGGTGCAAGAAACTGATAGATGAAGTGGATGCAGAAAATAAAAACCATGCCAATCAGAGTTGGAAATTGATCCAATGAAGAGCTCTACCAATGGTTTAGCTACATTTCCTACCTCAATTCACATATTTCCTCATGGAGGTTGTAACTGATGAAAACCCACCTGCTTCCAGTTTGCTGAAACTACATCTATCTCAGATGTTGTCTCTTGTTGTTTCTCTTCAACACCATGTAACAGTGCATAGGATTCAATTGCCATAAAGACTGCAACAACTTGTAGCTACAAGACACATATCTGGCTCCCTCTGGAATTATTTCTGTGGACGCCATACACACACCCAAATAGACTGATGATTAACAAGAGGAATCCTAATCATGGCAAGGGAACAGTGAGGTGGAGCAGAACAGTAGTTTGACCATGGCATCCCAAGTCCTATTGATCATACTGGACTGGATGGAAAATGTGGAGTGGAGACCAGCACATCTCTGACTTGTCCTAACTTCCTCCAACAGGAGGATAATATTGCTTGGTAACTGATCTCAACAAACATCTATTTTTGTTGCAACAAAATGAAATATCCCAAAATATTTCCTTTTTTCTTTCCTCCCCACCCCCTCTTTTCCTTTATGGCCGAATCACACATTTCTTTAAAAGTATGATAGGCAAATTCCAACTTTTACGCATTTTCCGGTTTAATTCAAACAGCAGCACAATCCTCCATACCATCCTCTTAATGCAAAATACATTCCATTCAGCTACACTGGGCTTGTTTCTGAGCAAATATGCATAGGATTTGCACTGTAAGGCTTTACTGAAAGTGGGCCTTCACAGTTTGTGATCCACTAAGCCACTTATGGGGAATCTATGAATGCCACATAGGCAGTATGCTTTTAAAAATGGTTTAATACACGTCATACATACATTAATTTATAGATAAATCAAATTAAACCCAAGATTGATCACTATTTCTTTGTCAGGCAACAGTCCTATTAAAAGATCCTTTTATAATGTGATCCTGGGGACACTGATGATGGCCTTTATTGTGTGTACTGTATACAGATGTAAGATTTAAATGGTTATTGCCTGTTTTTGAAAAGACTGTCTATTATTCATGAGAGTGTACATATTTAGGGTGTATGGGGTGTTAGGGGAAGGGTAGTACCTCTGGTCGGGGACACATTGTGCTCCTTCTGAGGTAGTTTATCCACCTTTGGCCCCCACCCTGCACTCAGCTCTCTCACCTGTGGCTCCTAAAAGCTGTCAGCGTATGATAGCGACCAGCCACACCCTGAAAAACAGCTTTGACCAACTAGCTCAGGGGTCAGCAAACTTTTTCAGCAGGGGGCCAGTCCACTGTCCCTCAGACCTTGTGCGGGGCTGGACTATATTTTGAAGGGGTAAAATGAACGAATTCCTATGCCCCACAAATAACCCAGAGATGCATTTTAAATAAAAGGACATATTCTACTCATGTAAAAACACACTGATTCCCGAACCGTCTGCGGGCCGGATTTAGAAGGCAGTTGGGTCGGATCCAATCCCCAGGCCTTAGTTTGTCTACCCATGAGCTAGCTAAACCAGCTAAGGGCAGCCAATGGGTCTCAAACCCTCAATTAGTTAGGGACTGTCTTTTAAGACAGGTGGATGACAACTGAGTGCATTTTTGTGCAATTTAAGATCCTGCGACCACAAGGCATGTGACATTTTTTGCCTAAGTTTTGGCCAAAGTAGCAGCTAATTGGACAGAGCTGGCAGACTTTATAGCATGGCTTTCTTTTATATAATTTGATTTGCATGATTACAGGAGTCATTCGACACCAGCTTTTGGTGACAGATGGGTGATAATTGTACATGGTGTATGTACTGTATTTTTATTTATTTCATAGCCTATTGAATAAAATTAATTTATTCAGTAGGGTTAATGTTACAAAACAAATTTGTTAACTGGAGCTGTGGTTGAGATCTGGGTTAGATGTCTTAATATAAATTTATTCATAATAAGAATACATGTTTGAAATCCTTTTTGGAAATATATTTAAAATGGAACAAAATGAATAGGAAGACTGAAATTAAGTTCTTGGTTTGGTTTAATTATCAAACATTACTGTATATGCATATGCTGTTTATATCTCTTTTGTGTGAATATGGACGATCATAGCAACATACAAATGACATACCACAAGCCTACTCTTGAATCTTCACTGTCACAATCAAATCGGAGAAAGATGAAAAACATGCCCATCAAATCCTATTTTCAAAGCCCACATATTCTCTAGTGATCTGGTTTTATAGTCTCAGACCATAAGAAGGCTGGATGACAGCTAAACCACTGTAACAAGTATAAATATGCTTTCCCTCACTTTATCATTTGTGATGTCTGTTCAACTTCTAAAAGAAACAAAAACACATACTATTTGCAGTTACCTAACACAGTTTCACAGAATCAATTTTTGTTTGAATTCCATTGAATTTTAGAAGAAGAAAAATGCCCACAATGCTATTTTCAATTAATCTGGTGGGAAATTTCACAATAATTATGTAAGAATATGTACTATTTCTGTTCCAATTTCTTGATGTGTGGAGTTCAGGGACCGGGCTAAGGCAGGGTCACAAAGTTGGCAGGGGGGTGGTGAGATGTACAGTCCTGCTTCAAACCATGAGTGCCATAAGTAAGCATTGTGCAAATAAAGCTAGTGTCATAAGCCCTGTGGCTCCATTGGGATCAAACATGGCTTGCGTTATGAGCTGACAGGACACCAAGGACAGAGAGGAGGATCCTGGTAAGGTATACACACTAGGACAAGCTGAAGATGGGGAGGGGCAGGTTGGAGACTTACGAGGTACTCACGGGAAAGCAGAAGACGCTGAGGGGCAGCATGGACAGTTCAGGGGAGCCAGGGAGAGAAGACACATTACCAGAACCAGAAATACCCCCCATCTCCGCAGACACGGTGGGCTCAGGAACATCAGGAAATGCTCTCCAGGAGACTGAGGCAGGCAAGGGAACACAGCTCAGCCACTAGCGGACCAGGTGAAGGTCATAGGACTCGTTAGGTCTGGGAGGAGATTGTGGATTAGGTTCAGGGCAGGTGAGGATCACATGCTTCATCAAGTTGAGAAGCACAGGTGCACAGCTAGAGAAAACTCTGGTCTGTAAATTTATCAGGACAAGTTATTGGGTAGGATTAAAGGGAAGCAAAGCAGAAACTTTGTCTCCTCAACTTTCTCTGTTAATGGACCACAGCTTGGCTGCTTCAGGAACGCCAGTGAACTGTGACTTCAGGACTGACCCCGGGTGTTCCAACACAGGTTCCTCTGCAGAGGCGGTAACCTGACCTTACTAATTGACTATGTACCTTGCTTGTTGCATTGGACCTGGACTGGTACCTTACTGGACTGTCCGACTACTCTCTAGTGTTGTCTTTGGGACTGTGTGCACTATCAGGATAGCTCCTTTCTGCCCCTCTTTTGGACTAGAGAGCCTCTTTGGGGGCTGAGGAGGGCAATGACCAACCACTGGAGATGGCTTAGTGGGAGTTGGCAGAGGCCGAACTGGAGTCAGGGAGGGAAGGTGCAGCCTAGTCACAGAGGACCAAGTGCCACCTCCAGAGATGGGAACCCACCAGATAGAGTGTGAGCCTATGAACCCAACATTCCCCTCAAGGTAAGATTCTGATGAGAATCTTGTCACCTTGTCTTTAAAAGCTTGGCGAGTGGGGCATGATTCCACCCAGTTCTTAACTGCTTGCCCAACTCCTGGACTCCTACTGCTGCTGCTAAGTTGTGCTGTTCCTTGCCTGAAGAAAGATCTCTGTATACCTCACAAGTATGAGCTTCTGTTGTCGTGTTTTGGGCAGGAGTCAGGACAGCTGAACTAATACTGTAGGTAGAAAGCTAGTATTCCTTTCCTTTCCTTCCCTTCCCTTGCAGTGCATACTGCAACTTGTGAAGACGGTCCTGGGTATTCTGCTCTGCTTTTGCCAGCGAGTTGAAAGTAGGTTGCGCTGAGGAGTGCAAGATGGCCTCCTCCTCTTCATTGCATCCTCAAAGTCCCTTCTCACCTGGCTGCAGGAGTGAGAAGGAGGCTGGTGGCAGCAACTAGCACATAGTAACACCCAACAGGCAGCATTGCAGGGCTATTATGCAGCAGCAACAGAGGGTGTGTGATGGGCTCTCTTGAGCACACTCTACTTCCCCACCACAACTTAATGCTGCAGCATCATTACTTGAGTGTTTCTCTGCCAATGTATCATGTGATTGGCTGCTAGGGAAGAGAAACACATACAGTACAACGTCAAGAACACAGGGCTGGTTGCACCACAGATTATGTAGGAGAAACTGGACTGGGGGCTGCCATTTGGGAATCTTCCTTATGTTCCTGTAACATAGTTCTGCTGTCAACCACAGAATCAGACTCTATTCTGCTGGAGCAAAGGAGCTTCAAATGGAGACTGCAATATGAAATCACTGGATTTTAACACCTAAAGTGTTCCTGTGCCTCCACTTGTGGATTGAACTGTGACAATGGGTCATTATTTTTTAGCACATTATATGTGTTAATTGGTTTAGCAATGACAGGACAGCTGTGTCCTCAAATGCTGCTTTGGGAATGACCACTGTTAAGTATGTAATTATCACTGTCTGTTCTTTCCTGCGTTTTGTTTCCCTCTGGTGTCACTTTTCACAATCACCCCATCCAAGTTCATGAATCTGATGAAGTAGACTGTAATAAACTTGTCATAATATATTCTACAATAAATTAGCTAGTCTTTATGTTGCCTCAAGACTCTAATGTTTTTGCTCTAAAAGACTAACATGGCTACATGGCTAACATGCTGTGGTCTAAAACATCAGAGGGCAATAGCTAAGAGAGGCTGAATTAGATTATATAAATCCCAATGGATTTTGAATGCATGCTTCCCCAGAGGCAGGTCTCTGCAAATATAAGATTTCTCAAGACAGGATCAAACTCAACAGGTTCCTGTTTTTCCAAGGTGTGATGAGCAGAATCAATTGACTCTTAATAACATTTCAAACAAAATCAAATACACTTATTTTAAAGAATAATAGCAACAAAATGGAAGAAGCTTTCTATTCTACTAAAAACTTGAGGCGCATTTCTATTCTTGTGCTTTCTGCTCTTTTGACTCTCTATTTCTCAGTTTCTGGCAAATGTCTGCCCTGCTCCCATATCACAAAAGACAGTAGCAGAGGCTTTTACTTGTTACGTAATACAGTGCTACCTCGGGTTACATACGCTTCAGGTTACAGATTCCGCTAACCCAGAAATAGTACCTCGGGTTAAGAACGTTCGTTCAGGATGAGAACAGAAATCATGTAGCGGTGGCGCAGCGGCAGCAGGAGGCCCCATTAGCTAAAGTGGTGCTTCAGGTTAAGAACAGTTTCAGGTTAAGAACAGACCTCCAGAATGAATTGAGTACTTAACCCGAGGTACCACTGTAGATCTTTATCAGGCATGTACTAGTATAGGCTCAGCAGAAGCCACAGGGTCCAGAAGTCATCATTCCAAGGAATGCGAGTAAGACAAGAGAAGGTTAATGATGATGTCTCAACAATTGTCACACCCTTCCCTTCCAGCTTTTAAAGCCGAGGTGTGGTGAGCTCACTTGTGAGACTTAGTGACAAGACTGTGCCCTGTCTCTCTGACTGCAGGAAGAATTCAACATAGCACTCTCATTCTGCCAGCACAAGCATTTCAGCTTGCTAGATGAAACAGTCTCCCCTCTCCTTCCTCTGCGCACTGTTTTGGGGGTTCTCCCAAGCCCACCCAAGCCAATTTGTAGCGGGATAGGGAAAGCCTAGTTGCACTAGCAGAACTCTGCTAGCAGAACTTGTTAGTTGGATCTGTAAAGGCCGATCGGACCTCAGGGGCATAGGGAACCACTAGAAGTGGTCCCATCAAACAATCTCAGTGATGAAGGTGGTACCATCTGGATGGGCTTGCCAAGAAAAGCAGCTTTGAAAACATACTGTTAAATAAATATCCAACCACCAGTTCAGCCATCTTTTGTACATGCAGTGGTGGCCAGTCCCCATTGGGACTGGCAGGGCATAAAGCAAGAAGCCCACAGTAAGTGGCACCAGAACCAGATAGGCAGAGTCAAGCAAATTTAGTGCCCCCCCCTTTCCCACCTGCTCCCTGCTGAGTTCTAGAAATGTAACTGAGCCTAAGGAGGAGGAGGCTGACAGCCACCTTAGGTTGGTGGATCAGTGCCCCATTCATCCTAATGAGGACACCATATTGTCCTTCACAGCAGGCACCACATTGTCTCAGGCAGCCTGCTGGAGAAGAGAGTGCCCTGCCTACTTTGATCTACATGGAGAATTGCCTTCAGCCAGGTTATGTTTTTAACCGAAAATTGTCTGTTCTCTCTCATACTGAGAGGTTCTTTCTCATCACAAGCTGCCTGATCCTTCTAACGGGATCAAGGGCTGAATCTAGACACGTCAAATAAGCAATTCAGTTAAACATGTTATAAACTCATACAGGGAAATCTGGTAGGGAAAGACAGGACTCCATAGCACCATATAAAACATTTTTTAACCAATCTAGCTGAGCCCAAGGACTAAACTTTGGACCTTCTGCAGGCAAGGTTGAGTGGTATCTTGCATAGCTTATTCCTCCAAGGTACTCTTTCTCTTCTGAGGTCAGTATTGGTCACCGCCACCCCTGACATAGGACAAGAAAAGGGGTCCTATTTACTTTTCTGGAACCCATCTGACTAAATTCAACCATCTGCTTATTTTTCCTGTCCTTTTCCCTGAAGCCCTTTTAAAGTCTTGCTCTGCTTCTGAAGCTAGTAAAACATCATTCACAGCATGTTGTCAGTATGACCCATTTCTGCCACCACTCTCCAGTGGACAGTTTTCTTTTTGGGTAAGATCTGTTTGATGTTCTTTATATAGATTTGTTCCCCACATAGCCTTCCCCAATTGTGTATCTGCAATGGGTAGAGAAGAACCACACCCCACTGGAGCTGAATCAGATAGGATTATTATCTTTTATTCACATTAAGAATGAGGATTGTGCTTCTGGAGCTGGTCTTGAGACAATCCGAGTATATAAGTCCACACTACAGAACTTGAACCTAAGTCTTGATCTCGTTCACTCATCTTATAAAATCTCCACAAGGATTTTTTCATAACAATATACTAAAACCTTGCCCAAAGAGTTTGAAAATAAACGAATACCATTTGGCCATATGGAAAATCTAGAACACCTGTGAGAAGTTTGTTGAGAAACAGTCTTATAAGTGGTGTATTTTCTTTTTAAGGTAGACAGATTTCATCTTAGTCATCGTCATCTGTCTGATTAATTTGTTACTTGCAAATGAACTGGGCACAAAGTGCACTTGTATCCAAGTTATGCATTTGAAGGCACTTTTTTTGGAATAGAAGCATATGATTCAGCAAGTTCTTCTGAGAAGGTTTCACATAATTATATTTTTTTTCACAGAATCTAAACTTACAGACTTGCTCACTCTATGTGATTACATAAGATCCTGATGGAACTTTACAACAATCTGGCCTAGCTCTTGCAGAGGCAATGTTGCAGAGCTTTCACTCTCTGGTCTGATGCAGAATTTTGGGTGCATCTGCACCTCTCATTCAAGTCCTTTATTATCATTACTCGTCCTTCCTTAGGAGTGCAGAATTGAGCTACCTCCTCTTTAGCTTCACAGCAACTCTGTGGAGTAGGCTATTCTGGGGGGAAGTGACTGGCCCACTGTGCCTTGAACCCAGAGTTCACCAGTCGTTGTCCAATACTAAACCTCACTGCCTCTCTTTGTTGTTTTGCATTGTTTAGGCTGCAAAATGGTGGTGAGATATGTGTCTAATTAAACACATAGTCTACTTGTGCACAATTAATAAATCACCCACAATTTCCTGTTGATATTGCTCAGAGACATTTACATTTTCCTTCCTAGTGTGGGAGCCTGGATAGCTCAGTTGGTTAAGAATGTGGTGCTGATAATGCCAAGGTTGCAGGTTTGATCCCTGTATGGGACAGCTGCATAGTTCTACATTGCAGGGGGTGGACTAGGGACCCAGCTATATTAGTAATTAAACAGTGATTTGAATGCGTTATAAACATGCAACACCAGGTGGCGCCAGGGAGCAGGCAATTTTAAAACGTGATTTTCCATAGGGATTTTTTTCTTTTGTTATAACAATCTAATTTCTGACTTACTCATAGCATTTTCCGCCTGTGTTTAGATCCACCCAAGATGATCCTCATGGTCCCTTCCAACGCTACGATTCTATGATTTTATTTATGCATCCTAGTCCCTGAATATATTTTGTCACAGCCATCCAGTTGCAGGTGCCTTTTGGCAGGTTGTTTGGAAATGTTGTGCTATTCTGATATTTAAGTGTCTCAGTGTTGTCGTTTAAATTTTTAAACAAAGATTTTGATGCACATTAATTTGGAGGGCCATGTTTACATAAATACATTTTGTTTGTTTCTGTGTCCCTCCGCTTTTTGGTCCATGTGCATCTCTCTGCAGTGCTATTTCTCATGAACACAGATCTGTAGCATTCATATGAACTACATGAGGAAATATTTAATAGTGTTTTTTGTGGCTCTGTGATATCTCCATACAGATTGGCCAGAGGGTATTGCCAGAGGATTAAAAGTTTGTGCTTTTAAAATATTATTTCCCTGACCAACAATGCTGTCTCTACAGGTGACCAACATTCTAGCTCTCTTACTTGGCCTTGAGGATACTGTCCAAGAGTCTAAGAGTTGACATTAGAGGTGAGGGATACAATTCCCAAACGAGCTATGTTGGGTGAGCGATTATCTCAGTATTCAGGAAGCCCTAAGGAGGACACACATACAGTTGGGAGTCTTTTCATATAGATAAACTGCACTTGCTACTGCCTTCACTATTGCTGGCTGCCAGAATATTTATATATACACATACCCACAAAAGTGCTTGCACTTAGGTGAGATATATACATATTATTGGGAGGGAAATGCATTTACTTACCTTATATAAAACCTTACATTATATAAAATATAAAACCTCCTGTGAAATGTACATGAGAAATGAGCTTATATGATATTCAGTTGCAACCCCTGCTGTGTGTCCCTGTTTTTTTCCTTTTCTCTCCCTAAAAGTGTAGTACTGAATGCAGTTTTGCTACCGTCAAATCCACCTTCTTCCTTGCTATGAGATGTTTTAATACAGCCAATAAGCCACGCCTGGCCATGTAGAGATCACTGGAAGTGAACAGATTAATGAGCTCTTGAGATGCCATATTATAGCAAGATAATGATTTAGCTGAAGTTTTTGGATCACACCCTGGAGAACTAAAGTATATTTAAGGCCTACTGTGGGCTCCCAAAACTGTGGCATGTGAGGTGATGCAGAATAGTCTGCCGTATTTGGCAGCACTAATGATGATGGCTACAAAGCTGCGGCCACCACAAACCTGCTGGGTTTTTATGAATCTGACCTCTGGTTCTTGCCTGGCTGGGGATGACTGAAGTCAGAAAGAGACTCAGGAAAGACACATATGGCTTGAAGAAGCTAAAGAGCCAATAAATTTGGCAACGATTTAAGAAAACATTTAGGGAAGAAGAAAAACAGATAGCCAGTGATACATGTGGTTTTAATGCCTAAGAACACAAAAAATGCTATTTTGGATCAGACTAAACATCCACTTAGTCCATCCTGTTTCCCACAACAGGACCTGAGCCTAAAATGGAGGGGCTGACAGCATTAGCACCCTAAGGGCCTTGCTTCCCTCATAGCCACAGCCTTGGATTCAAACAGAAATCGAACATCACTCTGACTCTCTCTCCAGCTTGCTGCTTTTTCCTCTAACTCACATCACTGCAAAACTCTCTGGCTTTGTCTTTCTAACTACCTGCCAGTTGAGGGAGGGGACTCACCCATTTCTTTGTTCCCTTAATGGCCCATTACCCACAAGATTCCCACATCAGGAAGCTAGTGTGGCTCTCTGCATACAGTCTACTCCAGGGGTCAGCAAACTTTTTCAGCACGGGGCGGTCCACTGTCCCTCAGATCTTGGGCGGGAGGGGAGGCAGACTATATTTGAGGGGGGGGGATGGGAAATGAACGGATTCCTATGCCCCACAAATAACCCAAAGATGCATTTTAAACAAATGGGAACATTCTACTCATGTAAAAACACGCTGATTCCCGGACCATCCACGGGCCAGATTGAGAAGGCGATTGGGGCAGATCCAGCCCCCGGGCCTTAGGTTGCCTACCCATGGTCTACTCCTTTCCCCCAAACTCATAACAATATAATTTCTGAGGTGAGGAAACCAGAAAGGTATGCAGCATTCCAAGTGTGTCCCTACTATAGATTTGCATTATGATAGTGTCAATTTTATTCTCAGTCCCTTTCCTAATGATCCCTAGCATGGAATTTACCTTCATCACAACAGCTGCTGCATACTGAGTTGATATTTGCATGCTTCTCTGGCATGCTCTTATTATATGTACTGATCATTTTTATTTGCAAACAAAAGTGACAGAGAGGGACCCTTGAGACATCCATGTGATATTACTGAATCTCTTGAGCCTGAAACAACACTCTCTCCCCTCCAATCCCCAAAGAAAACAAATTAGCAAAAGAAAGTATCAAACAGCACACCCCTACACAAATCTACGTATTCAAAAATCCCATTGTACTCATTGGGGCTTACACTCAGTTATAACTGTGTATAAGTTTGCAGCCTAAAGGGTGGAAGAGTACATATTAACATTAGGAAAAATCAAAGGCTCCAATAATGAAGAAAGCAAGGAAGAACACCAGCTAGTATGTGAGACATTGACATTTGTCAAAAAAGATTGCAGGAAGGTCGGCTGGGTACAAATGTCCACATCAAGATAACAAGAAACAGAACACCAGTTAGAGACAGTCAGTATTGGAAGATTATATCAGATACAGAGTGCAGTCTAGCTCTTCAGCATTGGGTAGGGACTGATGCCAAGGGCTGGAGGGGAGGGTGATAGGCTATTCTGCTTCCCAGGGTGCTACCAGATAGAACAGATGTTTCTCATGCACATAACCTCTTTCCAGTATCCACAATACATTACTTGCATAAAAAGGCCAAGCCTGCATGAGTTCTGGATTTAACTTTTCTGGGGGAAATCTGTTAAGTTTAAACAAACATACAAACAAACAAACAACTGTTGCCAATGACCCGTTTACAATACTAAGCCTTCATTTCAAAGCACCCCAAGTTACACCCAGCAGATGAGCAGAGCTATTTCAAATTCTACTCAAATTCAAATGAGATTGCAGAGAAGACGGATGGTGTTATTTTGTTTGCACCCAGACTTTACAGTGGAAGATGTAGGGCTGTGCCTGAACTAACTTTCTCAGGAAGGGAGACAGAGGAACTGGGGAAATATTGGTGACAAGAAGCTTTATTAACAAATTAAAAACTGACACTTTGCCAGGTCTAGATGGTATTCACCTAAGATTTCTTAAAGAACTAAAATGTGAAATTGCTCATCTCCTAACAAATATATATAACTTGTCTCCAAGATCAGCCTCTATACTTGAAGGCTGGAGGAAACTGGCAATAGAACACCAATTTGTTTTAAAATAGAAAAAGACATCTAGAAGAGATCCAGGAAATTACAGGCTGGTTAGCATAAAGTCTGTTTCAGGAAATCTGGTGGAAAGCATTATTATACAGTATATAGAATTACCAAGCCTTAGAAGAACCAGTATGGCTTCTGCAAGGTACTTGCTAACCTTTTAGAGTTCTTTTGAGAATGTCAACAACCATATAGATAGAGGTGAGGCAGTTGGCATTGTGTACTTGAATTTTCAAAAAGCTTTTGGTAAATTACCTCACCATAGACTCCAGAGTAAGCTTAGCAGTCATGGAATAACAGAAGAGGTCCTCTTATGGATCAATAACTAGTTACGGAACCAGAAGAGAGTAACTAGGTAGTTCTCCCTATGGATGGATGCAGAAAGTTGAGACATTGAGATATGTCCCTTTAAACTTGTTCATTAACAATCTAGAGTTAGGGGTGAGCAGTGAGGTAGCCAGGTTTGCCGATAACGCCAAATGGTTCATGAAGGATATTATAAAAAGTGATTGCAAGAATCTCTGCAAAGTGGACAAACGGGCAGTAAAATGGCAAGTGTGTACGGTAATTCAAATGTAAGCAAGCGTAAAGTGATGCACGCTATTGCTCCTTCGATATGTTGTGAGCCACTTTGGTCACAGTTTTGAGGGTAAGCGGCATACAAATTCAACTGAACAGTAAGTTCAGTTTACTCCCAAGTATTTTTAGCAGGGGTGGGGGACCCTTTTCAGCACAAGAGCCACATTCTATCGTCAACAACCTTTGGTGGCCACATGCAAGTGGTGTATGGCGCCAGAGGCAAAAGTGAGTCCAGCAATGGTTGTTACTCTAACCTTTGCACAGTAACTTACATTTCAAATATAATACATGCTTGAGGCTCCTCTCCAATCTCCATCTTGGTGAGTAAGAGGCATTACCACAGTTCAAGAACTCATTCCAGCCAGGCACAGAGAAGGGCACAGAGCAGAGGTGTGGACAGGGGATAAGTAGCCTGTGGGTTGGTGTGGCCTGGAAAGTGTCTTAAGAGAGCTCCAGAGGGCCTGAGAGATTCTCTACCCCTGGAGTATAAAACTGAAGCCCATTTCCAGAGAAGGACCTGGCAACCCTTAAGTGTCATGGAAATGAGTTGGCAAAGAAAGATTCTAGAAATCATCAAATGGCACTGTTCATTTTCATTACTGTGAAGTCATCTGGATTTGGCTCAAAAGGGAGGCAGTAATAGAAAAAAGCTTGGATGAACACTGGTTTGGTCACATTACAAACACGGATAAGCCAGAGAGCCTGACTGTTAGGCAAGAGAGGATGAAAAAGGCCAAACGAATACGGACTGAGATAGAGGGATTGATCTAGAGAGCAAAGCTAGTCAGGAATTGGCAAGTACCCTGTTTACGTTAAAAGGACAGATGGTCATAATGATGATTTCATTCTTTTCACAAATGTATTTTCTAATGCTTCAGGATAATAGTCAAGCTGTCTATGCATTTGTGGTTATGAGACCAAGATTTTAAAGAAAGGTCAATTTTCCTATTAAGGGGGTATTTTTACTTTCCTGAGGGTGTCTCCTGTTAGTTGTCGCTGTAAAAAGGGCATTGTATTGCTAGAATTATCCAATCCAGCATGTCAATTGTTATGTTGATCTAGCTAGACATATTCTGCATGCTTCAAGTTGTCATATATTTCCCAGCTGTTCCTGATATTTTTGGATTTGGTCTACAGAGAGCTTCAGCATTGTCAGACAAGCCCTTCACTCTGAGTGTCCCCTGCAAACAATAAAAGATCACACTATGTGATCAGAAGATTAACTTGCTATGGTGCCAACTCCTTAGAATGCAGATGCACCCTCCATCCGAGCAGTGTACATGTTGATCAGAAAGGGGGAGAAAGGAACGCCAGTGAATTTTATTGACAAAACCAGAACTACTGCTATATAAATTCTAAAGGTCAAGATGTAGCATCTGAAAAGCAGGAATTGAATTTGTTTCTGTATGACAACAATTTCTGTCAGATTTTGTTCTGAGAAAGCTACATTAATCCCCATGATGGTTGATCTTGGGGTATGTGTGTGTGTGTGTGTGTGTGTGTACACAAACGCACAATTATATATCTATATCTATAGCTATCTATATATATATGTCGTATGTCCCACAAAGGGAAGTTCTACTGCAACTTTTTGTATATGATATTTCCCAATTATCAGGACAAGCACTTTGGCCTCAGTCATTTATTCAGTTTATGGTCTTAACTGGGGCTCTGTGGTACATACTCCCTGGTCTTTTCACTGCATGCAAAGTTACTGTCATCTGATTATCACTAGTCAGGGTATCAAGGGCCTTATTCCCAGCTGAAGGAAACTGACAGTCTGAGAGAGGCAGGAGGAGCAAGGAATATGTTTGCATATGACTGTACAATATGTTGGCTTGGTATGAGAGTTGGTATGAGGACCAAGTATGGCATAGAAAAGAGAAACTAGTAGGCATTCAGAACGCACCTCAGCTTAACACCATAACTGCTCCTTGGGAGCCATCAGGGCTGTCAAATCGGAGGCGGCTGTCAAATCTGGAGGTGATTTTGGCTCTGCACGCCGTAGGTTGTCTTGTCCTCTTGCCCAACAGAAACGGGCGTATTCCTAAGTTTTCCCTTAACTTGGCCAAATAGCCCTTTGGGCGTTTAAGGGGGGGCAGTAATCGACGTGGGGGCAACATGTTAAACCACCCTTCCTTGCGCGGCCCCGATCCAACTATCCCTGCCCCGCCTCCGTGGCTGCTTTTGAAACACACTTGCGACGCATTTATATAAAGGCCAAACGTACATGCTGAACCAAACATAGTACCAGAACCTCAGCCTATTCCACGTGGGCGATCATTTCTGGCCGCCCTTTGAGAACCCATCGCCCTTGTTTCTTCGCCGGCTCCTTCCTCTCTCCACCTTGTCCGTGCGCGCTCACACGCAAACACACACACACACACACACACACACAGAGAGAGAGAGAGAGAGAGAGAGAGAGAGAGAGAGAAGCGCCTTTGGAGCAAAGCCACTCAGCTCTGGCGTCTGTGTGTGTGTTTGCGAGAGAGGAAACCCTGAATTTCTTCAACTGTTTCGCCCTTAAACTTGGTGGGGGGTTGGGGGAAGGGGGATCCGCTTTAGGAAAGACTTCCTGACCCTCGCAGGGCGCACCCCAGTCGGTTATCTCGGACGACGAGCTTCCCCTGGAGATTGTTATTATTGATAGTACTGGCAATTTGTTCAGGGGACACCACGTGTGCGGTGGCGCGGCGCCTCGGAGGTGGGCTTGCACACAGCCCGGCGACATCGTGCGATCCGGAGTCACCCCCCTCCCCGGCGCCTTCCCAGCAGCAGCCACCCACTCCCGCCACCCAGCACCACCCAGCTTGCCTGGCGGCGCGCGGGCTGGGCTGCGAGGAGAGGGGAGGTGCTGGCTCAGGCTCCGTCTCTTCTCCCTCCTCTCCGATCCCCTTTCCCTGCGGGAGCGAGCGCTTTGCAAGGACAACGAAGGCTCTCGAGTGCGGGGCGGACGAGGCGAAAACACCCGCCCCCCTTCCCTGCCCCGTGGTAAAGCCGGGCAGCAGCGCCCAGCAGCCAGCTAGCCAGCAGCCCCGGCCGCGCCATCGCCCTTTCTCCGCCAGGAGGCATGAGCACCTGCGACGCCAAGGAGTATCTGACCAAGAGGGAGATCCCGCAGCTTTTCGAGGTAAAAACCCTCCTCGCCAGCCGGTCGACCCCGGCAGCCGCTCACCTCTCGCCTCTGGACCCTGGGCGGAGCAAGTTCCCCCGAAGTCTAGGGGAAGGGGAGAGTCACAGGATGGGGGGGGGGCGAGGCTGTGGGATCTAGGGCAAGGTGGGAGCGCACGGAGCATATTGAAGGGACAAGGCTTGTTTCGAAGGGAGGAATGTCACTTACTCCAGACTTCGCCTCTGACCTCTTTCGCCTTCTTGTGGCACAGTTTTCCAAGATCTAAAACGATGGTTGCGGTCTTTTGCCCCTATCATAGTACCGGCTGGGCATCCGTGATTTGGGCGACATACGAGACCCTACAGGCAGAGGGGGGAATTGGGGTAGTTAGTACGGCAGGGGAAAAGGCATCCTCCTACCTCTGTCTCCTTGTTTTGGGTACCCAAAGAGATGCTTTCGCTTACAGTGCGGATTGTGCATCTTCTCAGCCCCCCTGCCTGCTTCCTTTTGCCTTTCTCACCTAGCCTGATTCTGCGGAGCAGAGAGGAGTTAACGTTGTCCTCCCACTCTACTTTTAATGGATCTGGAAGCTTTCTTGCCTCCGGTTGCCTTGGCTCCTCTAGCTGCTTGTAAGGCAGCATTGATCCGACCTTGTGAGATGTGAATATGTGTGGAATTGGTGATCAGAAAAGCAGGAGGCAGGAATGTGTCATCTCCTATGGCATTCTCTGAAAGCTCTACATATCTTGACTCCAGGGTGAATGGATGGAGCAGTCAGTGGAGATGCTGCTGCAGTTTATTTTCTCCTAGGTTGCATGCCTCATGAAGCCATGAATGTTGCTTCCTGTGATCAAAACTGTGATATTTAAAAGGGAACATGACTGGGTAGCTAAAGTGAAAGGACAAAGTCAGTTGCTTGTGCTACTTGAGACCTAAAGGGATCAAGCATGTTCATCTGAACATTTTGGCACACTTAGGGTCCCAGTCTCCATTCCAAAGAGTATTTTCATTGTCATTGTGTCAAATCTCTTTAATGAGAATTTTTAACCATAACATAAATTCTCCCTTCCCTTCTTTGCTGGTGTTTTCATTTGTCTCATGGAATTCTTACTTTAGGGGATTCTCTAAGAAATATTTCTTTCTTTTCAGCAAATGACTGAAAATACCTAAGATGAATTTGTGAATTATTTAAATGATTAAATGGGTTAATTATAATTAACCCAGTTGTAGTATCTGAACATAACAGTAAATCACAAATGCTACATGCAGAGAAGTTTAGAAAACTGTAATAATTTTTTTATACAAACACTATTTTTGTGTATTCAGTTATAGATTATAAATAGTAAAATTATTGATAGAATAGTTTTGGGGAGTGCAGTCCTATACATGTCTACTCAGAAAGTAGCTCCATTGAATTCAATGGAAAGTGTGTATAATAGTCAAGCTAACACCCTAATCGTTTCAAGGTGCCTATGGTATTGCTATGCTATTGTTATGTTATTAATCATTATACAACATATCTAATATCTAAATGCCTTACAATCTATATTCTTGCTTGTTGTCACAAAAAAAATCAGTATGATAGGTCACTCTTACTCCCATTTAAGCATTATAAACATGAGGCAGTGGGATTACATGGGAGCTTTTGATGTTTGATACAGAAGGACTACATTTGTGCCAGGACAACATAGTTTCTGCTGCAATTAAAAAGGTGATTCTGCTATGTACATTAATTCATGCAAATGAAGGACATTTTGATATATTTGCTTATTTTGCAAATATCCACTCATTATTTGTTCTGCCTTCTGGTCATAGAGAAGAGTGAGAAGCTAAGTAAGGCTCTACAGACCTGCCCAATAGTTATCTTGCTCAATTGCCTTACTATTCACCTATGCTTCTGATGTTTCACTACACTCCCCCCCCCCACACTTTCTCTAATGTTTTCAAAGCTGTAAGACACAGGTGGGGAACCCAAGATCTGATCTCATACGGGTAGGAGTGGAGGGAGCCTTAGGTGGGAGAGAAGGGAAGTAGGGATGGGAAATGGGAAAGCAGAAATAAATAGAAGGATGGAAGGAGGAGGGAGCTATTAGCGTAGACCTTTGGTAAGAATGGTATGTTCTTCCTTTGGCATCCTGTTGTGCTGGGAGGAAGAGGGGAGGGATGGGGAGATTATTCCCCGCCACACACTGCTGTAAGGGCTGGAAACTTTTTAAAACAAATACAGTGGTACCTCGGGTTAAGTACTTAATTCGTTCCGGAGGTCTGTTCTTAACCTGAAACTGTTCTTAACCTGAAGCACCACTTTAACTAATGGGGCCTCCTGCTGCCGCCGCACCGCCAAAGCCCGATTTCTGTTCTTATCCTGAAGCAAAGTTCTTAACCTGAAGCACTATTTCTGGGTTAGCAGAGTGTGCAACCTGAAGCGTATGTAACCCGAGGTACCACTGTACAAACAGGGACATTGACAGGATGTTGACTTTTACACTGAACAGCAGAATGCGCACAGGTTTGTTCATAATAGTTAGCATGAATTGTTATACAGATTTGACATAATAATTTGACAAGTTGCATTGTAGCAATCAAACAATTTTGGCTGGGATGTGTGTGTGTTCTTTCCCCTCCATCCCTGTGTCTATCTTTTATTTTCTGCAACATACCAACTTCTTATATACTTTAATGCAAGCTGGTTCCATAGTGGAGGAGGATGTTAATCAATGACGCAAGTTAAAACTTTTTTTTAGATTCAGTTTTTAAAATTCCCTTTGATTAGCACCATACCCCCACATTTTTAATTTGTTGCCCAGGATATCTAATATCTCTCTGCTGGCAGCTGTCACCAGGAGATTTGAAGCAACTCTCATCTCGCTGTACCATCTGATTTGAGAAAGACAGTCTAAGTGGTGAATTGACGTCTGCAGACACTCATGGTCTGGATGTGGGTCAATGAACTAAAACTGAATCCAAACATGAATTTTGTTTGGGGTGGGGGGTGGCCTCAAGATCAGGAATTGGTAGGACAGGCTGTTCTAGACAGGCATTCCCCTTGGAGGAACAGATGTATAGCATGGTGGTACTTGTGGGGTCATCATTGTTACCTGAAGCCCAGGTGACCTCAGTGGCTAGAAGTGCTTATACTCAATATCAACAAGTGTGCTGCAGTTATCTATACACAGGTAACTTGTAGGTTAGACTATTGTAATGTGTTTTATGCAGGGCTGCCCTTGAAAATGGTCCCAAAGTTACAAGTGATGCAAAACACAGCAGCTAACATATTACTGGGTGCCCTAGAGCCCTTGCAAGTACCATCAACCTGGAAATAATTGTACTGATTACCTGTTTGTCTTCTGGGCAGACAGAAGGCAGGACAGCAAAAGGAAAAGTAGGCTCCCTGGGGAGCTAGAAGGGAATATGAGAGAAAGGGGGGCAACTATACAGATTATTATTATTATTAGATGGCTTTCACACAAAATGTGTCTCAAAGGAACCTGCAAATTAAGCTACAAATAATATCAAAGGCATTAAAACCACATTTTAAAAGTCATAAATGAGAGAGTATCTTAAAAAGGTAATGCATCCATGTTATTTTTTATTTTTTTATTTAAAGGCTTTTATAAGCCACTTAATATTTTAAAAATCTCTAAGCAGGGACAAATCCTACCCACCCCACTACAAGATTAAGCATTACAGATAGGCCAATGCACTCCAAATTAACAACCAAATGCCTGGATGAACATAAATGTTTCAGCCTGGTGTCTAAAACAGACAGTGATAGTACCAGGTGTGCTTCCCTGGGGAATGCATTCCCCAAATAGGGAGCCACCACTGAAAAGGCCTGTTCTCATGTTGCCACCCTTCAGTTACCAGCATGTAGACAACAGAGGTTAGGCTAAGCCTGTCTAGATAGGCTTGCAGCTGAATCACTAGCTAATCACTAGCTAAGACAATTTGCACCATCTAGGCTACTTGTGCCCAGAATGACAGTAGTGGATGCAGAAGTAGTCCCAGGCTTTGCACCTGCTCCTGTAGTTGGAGAGCACACCCACCAGCACACCTGCAAATGTAAAGGAGAAATAGAGCTGCATGTCATCAGTATATTGCTGACAGTACATCCCAGATCTCCATATGACCCCACTCCGTGACTGATGTGGTCAATGGGAGACCCCCGCGGGACCTCACATTGGAGCCAAACAACAACATCCCCCATTTTTATCAGTCATGAGAAGCAAGGTGCACAGCTCATTGTCCAAACCAAGCACCTGGTCTAGCTGTACTAACTGAATCTCATCCAACACAACAGGGCTAAGGAATGCTTTGTATCCCTTTTAGATTCATCTGCTTAAAACCAGAGTCGAGGTCCCGGCAGATGCAAACGCTTTTATCCTCAAAATGCTTTGCAAACAAGTCACAGCAGGCCACTGTGTATTCTGCACCTCCTTTGGACCAGAATGTTCTGATGGCAGACCATCCTAATAGGCCCTCACCTCTGTGGTGGGGAAAAGCTGCTGAAAGCCGAAATCTCAGCTGGAGTCGATCCAACCCAACCATTAAAAAGGACTGATGTTGCAGTCCCACCCACAGTGAGACCCACTTTGCCAGAATTCCAATTGCTGGCTGGTGGGACCTCCTGTCACACCATGCAGCCAGCCAGAGATTTCCCAACTGCTGGCTCCCAGCCAGATGTTGCTCCTGGGGTGCTTGGGCCCCAGCACTGCTGGCCCACAACCACTGACCACCCCCCTACCATGGGAGTGGCCATTACTATCCCAGATTACGCACTTTCTGCCCATTACAGACAACCAGATTTAGAGCGTGGCTTACCACATGCCTTGGGCTGACCTTTATTTGTTATACACAAGATACACCATAGTTATATCTTATGCAGTGTTTATGGGACAGATATATTCTTTGTACATATGGGAAGACGTTTTGAACTTTAAAGTGTAAACTGTTCTTTTGAACTATTCCGAAGAGGCTTATGGTGATACCGCCCCTTTAAGACTGGTTTATGGGAATGGGTTAGAACCTCAGAAATAATGAGCTTACATACAGCTGTCTTCCGATAAGGCTTCAAGGCCGGTGTCACAAGGTAATTGGGTGGTCTAAGTTCCCATAAACCTGGATTGGTGGGAGCTCTTGGCAGCCAGCCAAATCGAGGTCTGCATCTATTTGGGCTTTTGACAGCAACCTGTTTCCGTTGCTCAGCCTAGTGAGATTTAAGTGTAAGCGTTTGTTAATTAGTTGGATAAGTTAGTGTTTGTTGTCTTCTTACCTTCTGAGCCATTTTTATCTGTGTAATTATTTACATTTATCAGTGTAATTATTTCTACAAGAGAGGTTTTCTCATAGGGTTTTGTTTTAGTAAAGTTGGTATATGATTTTATGAAATTTGGTCTGGTCTGAGTTCCTGAACACTTTAATTTTGACCATGCTTTTCGGACCAAGGCTGCTACAGTGCTATGAGTAAACCTGCCAGCTTCAGTTTTGAGGCTACAGCAATTTATCTCTACTTCACAAAACTGTAACAGTACAGCAGTTATGTAAAGTGGTTGTTTAACAGATGTTGCCACATCATAAAAATGCATTAGGTTCTTCAGGTCACATATTTCTGGAGTTGCACATTTTTCTCTGTGTGGAATTACAGAGCACACACATTTACCATGGAGTCTTTGTTTACTATGACAAATAGTGTGATTTACAAGGAGTTTACACATCTGTTCAATTGGACAAATTGGCCTTATGTGAAAAGATGTCAGTAATACGCAACAGTTTAATTATTTTACATCATGGTGACTTGAGCAAAATAAATCTGGGCTTACTGATCACTTCTCACTGTTTACTGTACACATCGGGGATGTTTATATTTCAAGAACACCCTGTAGTTGTGATTTTAAACATACTTAGACCATTCAAACATTCAAGAAAAGATTTTGGCACTATCCACCAGGACCATATTGCTTTGGAATGCAAATGAGGAATCATGTAATTGAACTATCTCTCAAATCAGAAAGTCCTTGCATGTGGAATATTTACCCGATTGGGAAGATAATGAACCTATTCATTAACGTATTTATAATCCACATTTTCATAAAATATATCAATCAGCAAAAATAAAATCGGCAAAAAAGCATCCATGAAAACAACATTAAAAACATCAAACATAAATGATGCAGCATTCCCCGTATTAGAGGAAGAATCTAATATGCCAGATCTTTCAAATACAAATTGCCAGCTGCCTTTTAAAGTGGTATAGCCTGTAGCCTACAATACTACATGCTTTTTAGGGAACATTTGTGTATTTATTCATAGGAAGGTGATGTGTGTTGATACCCAAATCATGAATTTCACAGAATTATATGAGTAGAAGAGATCTAATGAATCATCCTGCTAGGATATTCTTCACCAACATTCATGAATTCATTCAGTAACAGTGGGGTTTTTAAAAAAATAAAAATAAACAATGCATTTACTGTTATGTGGAGCAGATGCTCTATAAAATGGGTATAATTTACTGTGTCATTGGTGGGTGAAAAATGAAGTGAAACAAATAGAAAACATCCTACAATTTCCATTTATTTAAAATACTCTTCCAGGCATCGAGCAGGGCCATAATGATGCCTTTAAGCAGCTTTTGTTGTCATTGTGATCAGTTACCAATATGTCTGCTGAATCTAAATATAGTCATAATTCAGCCTATTGAACTTAATGGGTATTACATTTATCATGACTAAAGTCCCATTGATTTCAGGGGGCCCACTAGGGGCGCATTGGAAGATGGCTGACAATACCATCTTCCCGACCCACACGGGGTAATTAAGAGGCTGTTATGGGAGTAGGCAGCCTCCCTTGTTGCCCCAAGGAAATGGGGAAAAGTGCCCTTGCCTGCTGTGCCCATAAATCACCCCCTAATTCGAAAGAAGGGGGTGAAGGCACTAGGCAGAATGCCCCCGTGTGGACCTCGGCTCTCCTGGACGCTGTCTCTGATCGCGCACTAGCTGCAGCAATTTGGAATAATTAATTACAAAAGAAGCAAATGCACATATTTCAAGTGAAGAAGGGGAGTGAAGTCTGCTAATTTAAGTGACCTCTGCGAAAGAAGACGACGAGTTGGAGAAACAGGAATATTTTACGATGAAGATACACAAAAGGCTGGGTATGTTGACAACAGGATTGAATGAGGGGAGACCTTTTTTACTTTCCTTCTAGGTGATTTACAAGAACCCCTCCTCATTAGAATCGTTGGTTGAACTGACCCAAGCAGGATGATTAAGGTCTGTGTGGAGATAAACTTTAACCAAAAGTATGCTTTATGGAGATCGAGAAGCAATAAGAGCTTTTGGAATGGCGCAGCAATTAATTCGGAATCGCCATCTTGCCAAAGGATTTATAGCCGGGAGGAGGAACGGACTTGTTTTCAGACTGCATTCCTGGTGAATCTCCTCAGAGGTTTTGAGAAAGGAGACAGATTGGTGAAGATTAATGACGCTAAGACTGTTTTGATGTATGGAAGTGATGTTATATGGAAAACATCTGGATATGGCTACTGGATAAATAAAATAAAAATCCACGCAGGATTACAAACTGTTCTAACCAGCTTGTGGAGACTATCAGAGGTCACAAAGAGAAAGGAAAATGATATGAAAATAACAACAAGAGATGTGGAAAAACAATAAGAAAGGACTGGATAGTACTGTGAACATCTTAAGGTTAGATTTGTGGACATTAAAACAGCAGCAAGAAGCAAGAAGTTGATTGGATCCCCTTCGGAACTTGAAATATGGGTACCCCCAACAAAAATTTAAAATTCGGCTGTGTAATTTGGAATTTATGTAATTTGGTTTGATTTGATGTGATTGGTCGGTTAATAAAAAAATATTCTTAAAATAAAGTCCCATTGATTTTAGTGGTTCTTTTCTAAGTGTGACTAAGTAGGAAAATAATCAGGGGAACTTATTCCATAACAATATAGAAGTCTTGACAATGATTTGCTATTCTATCACCAAGTGCTTCAGTATATAATACCACATGTATAAATTACCAATGTGTATTACTATCTGGGTGGGGAAAGGGAATGGGATTTCTGAATTTTTATTGTTTTGTGCTTCAGCAATTTTATGAACCTAACAAAATATTGCACAAGCTTTGGGGCATAGATTTAAGAGTTCAGCTGTACTGAGTTGGTTGAAATAAATAAATAAATAAATAAATAAATAAATGGGGGAAACCAACTCATTTAGCAATTTTGTACCTTAGCAGTGGTCCTGTAATACCCTAATCTACAAATTGATTCAACTGGTATGTTTGGATTGTTTCCAAGGCAGTCCTATTTAAATCAGTGGCATTTAACTTTGTTGATTAAGAAGGCCTATGAGTACAGGTGACCATGCAACTATACAATGGTATGTGTTCATTGGAAGCGTTGTTTAATGAAAAATGTTCATATTTCATGCTTTTCCTAAAAGCAAAAAGCAGCTAATCAAGTTTTCATGTGCAGCAATGTTATGTTTTCATAAGTCACACTTGTAATTTTAGGAGGTTTAAACCTGTGCAATTTCTTAAGTTTGTCATAAAATGGAAACCTGAAATAACAGGAAAAAATGGGATTGGTATGTAACAAAGTTAATTGTTAGACTACAATCATGTTTTCAACTTCAGTGGCTTATAAATCACTTTGGGGCATTATGTTTCAGAGTTTGCTGAATGGATTAATGTGCTACAAACCCGATGATCCAGTCGAATACCTGGAAGGTTGTTTACAAAAAGTGAAGGAGCTGGGAGGAGCAGAAAAAGTAAAATGGGACACTTTTGTCAGTCCAGAAAAAAGGACACTACCTTCACTGAATGGCAGCCAGTCAAGAAGATCCTTTTTGAGGAATGGTAAGATTTATTTATTTTTGTATCAATTTTATGTTTCAGCTTGGATTCAGGTGACAAGCTGAGTAGAATGGGTAAGCCACTCACTGTAGGATTTGAAGATGGAAGTGATGTGGGCGCATTGAACATTTGTTTAATGCTTTATTAGCGCATTAATTAATTGTGATGTGATCATGATTTGCTGCCTCGTGGCTTCTGTTAGTGATATGTGGCCACATTACATAAATGGGAATCACACCAAATATAAATCAATCAACAGCTGTAGAAGGATCCATCTTCATTTGAATTTTGATTCTAATTTAGATTTATTGCTGAATAATCTTTAAGTACATAAGGCTGTAATTCTATGCACTTATTTGAGACTAAGCCCCATGAAGCAGTGTGGGCCATATGAATAGGCAGGAGTGGTGAGCTGTGGCTTCCAGATGTTGCTGGACTACAACTCCTATTATCCATGACCATTGTTCCATGCTGGCTAGAGCTAATGGAAGCTGGAGACCAGCAATACCGGGGGGGGGGGGGGGACGGGGGGGCAAGTGGGTGAGACCTATGATTTCTGTAGAAAAATATGCCAGATTTGTTGGAATTCCAGTTGAATGGAGCAGTCTTTACAGTTGGAGGAGGGAAATAATGTTCCTTCCTATGTAGCAACTCCCTCACAATGAAAAGACTTATGATCTGCTTATCTTCAGTTGACTGGCATTGACCAGTCTGAGGAATTGTGGTGCTTTCTAAAGTTTACTGAAGTTGTATAAAGAACAACTTATTTACGATGGGCAACAATGCAGAAATTGGAATGCTCTGAAAAGCCTTACTAGTGCCAAACATAACAAACAAATACAAGCAAGTGTATTTTCTCAGAAATACCCAGTGCCTAGTCATCATATACAATAACCTGATTGGCATTGCTGATATAATTAATATGGATTAGTTAGAACAACTAGAAAGCTGGGTATAAATCAGCTTGGATTTTAAGCCATTCCAAAAATCGGACTGGGATAACATACAATGTCTATACACAAAGGATACATAAGGAAAGTACCTAATTATTTTGCTGCTGTAAATGTTCCTATAAAGCTACTAGAATTCTATGCAATTTCTTGCTGTAGTTTTTCCTAAGCAATTAAGGCATGTATGCAGTAATTAGATTGCATGCAGTAATTAGATTAAAATGTACACATAATGTCTGAAAACAACAACTCTGGTATGATGTCTTAACATGAATTTAAAATCAGACTTACAAAATAACTATAAGAAATTTATCAGCCTGCATGGGTTTTAAATCTGCCCACCTGCCTATATATGCTACATGTGATTCAACAGCTTGAATAATGGGATTTGGCAAGCTGTTTACCCAAGATGAATTGTTACTTGCTGTAGACCAATTTGCAAGGCATATCTTTAAAAGTTTCAAACAGGTAGCCTCTTACTTACTAAACAAAACTGGAAAAATGTATTGCCTTAATGTGCCAGTTGCTTGAAGTCCACCTAGGAAGCCCAAAATAGCAGGGAATTAATTTGCAGGAAACCACTCACTCTCAGGGGCTTACTAAGCATAGAGTTGCTCAGTTTTAAACTTTGTGATGTCCAGTAAATTGTAACCTGTAGCTTCATGTGCTTTACTGTCTCTTCAGTATGGAAGCTCTTTTTTATCCCTAGAGAGAACACTATCCCTATTCCCTTAGGAAGTCATGGCGGTTTGCTTAGCTTTGATAAACCATCTGTGATTGTCATTTAATCTCCATTTGTCTGCTGGATTTGCACAACACAACAAACTAGGTATTGGAAGACCGCAGCCAAATATTTGGCTAGTTGTTTCGAATTGTGTGGCATTTGTCAGTTCTTCAGTCTATGGCAATATGTAGCTCATCTTTCTGACCATTGTACAATGTGCTTTAAATTTACAGCATGTGTATACATGGCCTTTCTTCCACTTTTCCTTAGGTCAGCTCTCCTTCTGGCTTCCTCCTTTCCCTCTGTTCATCACTCTCAGGGCCTCTCCTCATAGCCTAATTTTCTTTGCTCAGGGACAAAGAAAATTTTCCTTGCTCAGTCTGAAGCCATGGAGATCCTGCTGTCATTGTGGACAGGGGGGGTCTGACTCAATATAAGCTACCTCCCTGTGTTTCTTTGTCGCCATCTTTGGGCACCTCCTAAGCCTGCACCTCAGCAGGGAGCCCACTGCCAATGTCTGGCCTCCCCAGGCCAGCTTCTGATGCTCCTTTGCAGCCTCTGCCTGTCCATATACCTCCTCTAAGCAAGAAAGCTATGACAAGGAAAAGGAAAAGGAGCAAGACTCTCTGCTCATCTTGCACAGTCTCTGTGAATTGAGGCCTAGGCGAGAGGCTGAGCCAATAGGCCGCAATGGCAGCAGCGAGGAAGACTGTGGCCCACTCAGGGCCTCTTGTCCGATGGCTTCTCAAAACCACCTGCCTCCATCGGCTTCTTTTGGCCTGCTGGCTGCTTACAGTATTCTTCTGACACCTGTTTTGCTGGTCCCATTACTTTACGCTTCTTTTCCCTAGGCCAGGAAGCCTGCCTTGTTTCTATTCCTACTGTCGCAACAGATTGGCCTAGAGTGGCTTCCGAGAGGAATGTTCTGTTTCATGGTTTGATTTGCCGGGAGGCAGGTTTTTTTTAATTAAACTGATAATTGTTTCAAGTACTACAACGTAACTGCTTGCCGTGAGGAATTTTTATATTCCAGCCACAACCAGCTGGAACTGGTTCTGTGAGGAAAACGTAAAAAGTGGTATTTTACTCAGAGTAGCCCTGTTGGCGTCGGCGGACCTAACTTAATCACGTCCATTAATTTCAGTGGCTCTTATTAAAAAATTAGTTGAATCCCACCCAAAGTTTTCTTAAAGGGACGATTTACTTTTCTAACAGCTTGAATGACGTGCAGTGCCTGCCTGTGAGATGTTAGAGCAGCCAGTGCTTTTGCTGCCACTGCATACATTACTGCATTCCAGTACAGTGGTACCTCAGGTTAAGTACTTAATTGGTTCCGGAGGCCCGTACTTAACCTGAAACTGTTCTTAACCTGAAGCACCACTTTAGCGAATGGGGCCTCCTGCTGCTGCCGCACCGCCGGAGCACGATTTCTGTTGTCATCCTGAAGCAAAGTTCTTAACCTGAAGCACTATTTCTGGGTTAGCGGAGTCTGTAACCTGAAGCGTATGTAACCTGAAGTGTATGTAACCCGAGGTACCACTGTACAGATGGATTGAAAACATTACCTAACTGTATAAAAATAAGAAGCCCCTCATTATTATTTTTAATTATTTTTTAGGCAACGGTTGCGTTGTTAAAATATTCCTGATCTTCATTACTGGTAAATGTAAGAAGAGTTCTGGTCTTCATATTTCCTTTTTCTTTTCTTTCTTTCTTTTTACTATTATGAAGTGCTCCCAGATAATCCCAACTTTCCTTACCGGCGGTATGAGCGACTTCCTCCAATCCACCAGTTTTCCATAGAGAGTGACACGGATCTCTCAGAAACAGCCGAACTTATTGAAGAATATGAGGTATTTGATCCTGCAAGATCTCGGCCTAAGATCATCCTTGTCATAGGTAAGAAGGCAAGGAGAACGAATCGTTTTCTTGGATAAAGTGTGGCTTTTTTTTTTTAACCGTTTAGCCAATGGATTAACTGTTTGAAATGGGTATCAATTCATAGATAACTTTGGAGGATGAGGGTTAAGTGATGTAGGCAAATTGACTGACCGGGATAAACAAAGAATTGTTTGGAAAACCATATTCAGCAAGTTGCCCAAATGCCAAAGTGTTTTGTTATTAGTGCCCGGGACTGCCAGATGTAATAGGCAGAAGTGGCAGTGCCTCCAGCGTCTCCAGAATAACCAAAAAGCCTATAAATAGGAGAAACTATCAGACTTCATATCCAAACCTTTGGGATACCAGGGATAGTTACACCCTATGTGCTTCCTAATAGCGCACCTCTTTCTGATGCTCCAAACAGAATGGGCTGTTTCACTTTTATTTGATAGGGGACAAGGCTGCAACTGGGGAAACCCTTCAAGGGAGAAAGCAGTTCCTCCCCAAATATGGGGGCAGTGTGGCACCCCTCCCTCCACAAAGTTTCACCAGTTTAAACCTTTCCCTTTGAAAAGAGAAGGGAGCAAGTTGGTTAACTGGAGAGCAAGGAAGGGAGACACAGCTGGACTGGCAACTTTGAAAAGCAGTGCCATTGACAAGAATGTTTTTCAATCTCCTGGTCTCCACTGATGGGAGAAGCCTTTGTTTTGACTGCCATTCTTAAGGGTTCTGTTCTCATCAGAAAGAGTTCTTAGCTCTCCTTAGCTCAGTGGTTTTCAACCAGTGTGCTGTGACACCCCGGGTGCCTTGAATGATAGTCAGGAGTGCCGCAGGCAGCACTGGCCTCTGTCCCTCTTTCCTTCCCTCCCTCATTTGGTGCCCTGTTGCATCTCTGCCTCCCAAAGGCATGCACAGCTGTTCATTGCAGCAGCCCGGCTACAAGGTCCCCAGGTGAATGGGGGCCTCTGGGGCTGGCCAGGGGGAGCTTCCAAGCCCCCTGTGGGGCAGTGTGAGGAGGCACCTCTCTTTGGGCAAGGGAGTGCAGCTCAGATACCAGAGGCGGCGGCAGCGGCTGCCTGGAGGACTCCGAAGGAGAGGGATAGGAGAGTTGGCTGAGGGAACACTTTACAAGGTGTTTGAAAAAGGGTGAGATGCTGCCAGCTGTGCCAGAAAGAGGTGACATAACTGGGGTCCTGAGCCCTACAGGGGTGCCACAGAAAGAATGCAGTTGGTCAAGGGAGCCGTGGACTCAAAAAGGTTGAAAACCTCTGCCTTAAGTGTTAAAAGAGCAGCATATTTAACCCTTTCCCAAGGCTGCAGCTCAGTGTTAGTTGCTAAGAGGAGGATGAGGGATCCCCATGACAGGTGCTTGAACAACACATTTAACTTAATAGCAGTGTAGAGTGGCTTTGCTTACCTGAGTTTCCAGTGTCAAGTGTCTCCACCAGATACTGAGACTGGGAGGGATGAGGGGGCAGGTGCATTGGATTGGCTCCACTGCCACACCTGTACAATGCTCCCCTCTGTCTCACCCTTCTCCCTATCTGCAGGTGATGTGCAATGTCAGGAAATGCCACCCTCCCTAGTAGCTTCTGATTTAACCCTTGGTTATAGCAGTGAGGGAAAGAAAGAAAGGGATTCCCATGACTATTGCTTGGGTAGTGCATTTAATTCCCATGGCTGCGGTTCAATTGAAATCACACATTTCGCGCACTTTCCCACCATTAACAAGTTTTTTCTTTGTGGAACCCCTTGGGCTGCATTGTGGCACTCCAGGGTTCCATTGGACCGCAGTCTGAGAAATCTCCTAGTGTGCAGCTAGTTAGCAATTTGGAGAATGTTACATTCCACATCTTTGGGAAAGATTTTGGCAGACTGGCACAGGTGGTGGGTAGTTCGTAATGAATCTGAGAAAATATAATTCCCTTTTTTCTTATAAATAATAGGTGGTCCGGGAAGTGGAAAGGGAACCCAGAGTCTGAAAATAGCTGAACGCTATGGATTTGAGTACATATCTGTTGGTGAATTGTTAAGAAAGAAGATCCACAACACAAGTAGTAATCGAAAGTGGAGCCTGATTGCCAAGATAATTACCACTGGAGAATTAGCCCCACAGGTACAAACATGGCAATGGCATGTTACTCGCTTTGACAAGATTTTTGTATGCATTCTTAATATATACTATTAACAAACTAATCAACCTTCTTGTGCTTGTTTTTCACACTGCAAGGAAACAACCATCACTGAGATAAAGCAGAGATTAATGCAGATTCCTGATGAAGAGGGTATTGTTATTGATGGATTTCCAAGAGATGTTGCTCAGGCTCTTTCCTTTGAGGACCAAGTAAGATATTTGTTATTCAAGACAACTTAACAAGTTTAAAGAAAAATATGATAAGCTCTTTTTGTTAAGAAGCTGAATGCCAGAAAGACTAAATATTACTCTTTTCAGATCAGTAGGCATTGCCCCAAATTCTTTGTAAATGCTTGATTATATGCAGATCAAAGGTTGTTTTCTTGACATACATTTTGGGAGTATCATGATCCCATGCTCTTCAAAACAACCAGAATTCTGTCATGTATCGAACAATGACAGCACTTTCTTTCCTATATAATTAAATGGCTCCAAAGGGAAGAAAAAGATCCTATTTAACAAATCATATTTTTCATACATTCCTGATTTTAAAAGCAAAGAGAAAAGGTTATTCCTTAATGGCACATTTTCAGTGCTCATTAGGAAGAGCACAATTTCATCAGCATATTTTTTTCACACAGAGAGGCAGCCTCAAGGTTATTATGGGCTTCTGAACTAGAATACAGCATTCATACTATAGCTTTTGCAAGACAAACGTGTTAGATAATAGTACACATTTTATTGAATTAGCTTTTTGTGTGATCTCAAATTTTGCTTTAACTCAGTTTACTTTGCTATTAAATTTTTATTGTGCTTGAAAAAGATGTCTTGTGAAACTTGCTTGTCTTATCACTTAAGATGCCGATTAATAGTTATTGAAAGTGATTTGTACTGCAGGACATATTGACTAGAGAACATCTTTGTACAAGCTGCTTTTGCAGGGAAAATGACTAATTCATGTGTAGAACAGATTCTTCAGAGTTTGTCCTTATTTTGAGCTCATCGGGATTCAATTCTGACATTTCATATTCTTGACCAAAAGCTACCCCAAAATACATTTTGAGAAATACAGTTGTTTAGTAGGATGCTTCATTAATTTATATGAAAGCAAGCCAAATGATGAAAATCCTGTGTTTTGAATTGATTTCACATTGCCAGATACGGAAACAACCAATATGACGTTTGGTTAAAGACACAAGCAAAGGTTACATTTCAAAAGTGCATTGTCTGGGAGTTTTACCAAATTCTGACTAACCTCTGGAATGAGAAAATACAATTGCTCCAGAGCATCCTCTCCTACTTATGATGGCTAGACCAACAGTGCAGGAATACTTGTGATGAGTCAGATGGAACATAGATTAGAATTCATCTTATGAACCACACCATAGCAGCAGTGGTGCTTTGGCACCATTGTGTCCATGCAGAATTGGTTAGCAGACCTGTTCTGAGTGGCAATGGGCATTCTACACTTTGCTCCTTGTATTAAAGTGGAAGATCTTTCAGTGGCCCACTGTGATGAATTTGCAAAGCACTTTGGTGAAACAAGTGATTGTGTCTGTTTTGAACTGGATTTCATGTTGAACGTACCTTTCAAAGCTGCATGTCGGCTGTTATCAATAGCTTTTAGTTTGTGAAGTCCTAAAGATGTTGACAAAATCATAGAAGCTCATCACTTTTGAGCTTGATGGTTGCCATGCTGGGTGGGATTAGGGTGACCAGAGACTCTGCTAACTTCCCGGAAGGCCTCAGATGTGGTGCTTGATTATTTATGTTGAACATACAGTATTGGTTTTTCAATGTATGGTGCTCCACAAGGTTCCATCTTATACTTTATTCTATTGAACATCTATATAAAAGCGCTGGAAGAAGGTATTTGGATTATATTTGTTTTCGAGGATTGCTTTGAAAAGTTATGAAAATCATTGGTGAGGAGGTTGCGTGTTTTGGTCTCCTTGCCCTTTTGCTAAAGTTGAGGATGTGCTTAACTCATCTATCTGCTTAGCTGTTTGTCTCAGTAATTTGTCACTCAGACTAAGACACCTCCCCTCAGCTTCCTCATGTTCACAGATCCCAGTCAGACATGACTTTTTTGAAAGGCACCTATGCAATCAACCTTACTCTTGTAATGTAGGTGCAGCATAGTCTTCAACAGCAATTCATTTATTAAGCAAACAAACAAACAAACAAACAAATGACTTGATTTTTAAAAATCTCCATAAAGTGTCCAGGTAAAGGCATAGAAGACATGTCCAAAGCTACAAGTCAATTAAAAACAAACTTACATTGAATAATCATACCTAAATACAAATATAAAATCTGTAAAGCATTAAAACAAATATAAATAAGTGCTGTTTTTATTTTATTAATGGTAGTGCCATGGATAAGTGGTGCACAAATAAGCAGTAAACATGAATCTTAATAAACTGAAACAGAAATAGGCTGGCATCATAAAAATAAATATAATAGATCTGAACAGGCAGCAGAAAGCAAAATAAAGCATTTTATGTTCCCCATGTATGTTATTATGTGACACACAATGCTTCTGTAATATCTATAGAGCACCTAAGCAGCTAGTTAATTGAAAAAGACCTTTGGATTCTTGGAACAGTTTTGATTAACATATAATTTCTCAAATACTGAATTTTGATTTGCCCTTTCTTCAAAAGCATTAGGTAAACAAACACTTACTTCTCCAGCATAACACATTTCAGAGAGTTAGCAAATATTAGGAAGCTCTTTAAATTCAAAATGCATGTTGGAAAATGCTGAGAAAGAGGTCTGGCTTAACATTTACCTGTCATCCAAGCTGAAAGCCAGTGAATCACCTGCAAGACTAGCATATTAAATACCATCCTCTGCTCCAGTGAGGCCCTCTTCAATGTCAGCCAAGCATTCTCAAGTGGATGTGGGCTGACTATAGTTTAATAGCACTTTTTTTCAAATGGTCTTATTCCATCCCCCCCCCCCATTCCTGTGTTACATTCATCCATTGGAACGAGTGTAGAAGTCTGTATATCATAATGGGCTTGAATTTATTTACTGCTGCTATAGTTATCTTATATAAATGTGAGTGCAAAGGACAGAGGGCCTATTGTAAACCAAACAGCAGCAGTTACTTATAAAATGATAAATTTTAGGGCTAATAAGGAGAAATAAAGAATCTGTTGCCCAGTTTTCTAGGCAACACTGTAATAGAAAATATTGACAAAACCACAAGCCAGAGCATACTCCAATCTCCTAGTTCAGCTCCCCGAGGAGAGGCAAGCTGCTTTGACCACTCTAACATATCATCTCACATCATTTTTATTACCTTCCCACTTCTATGAACACATGGAGTTTTTATATCAGCAACTTTCCCTGTTCACCTCAATGACATAAGACAGCTGCAAGCTTATATTCTTTAATGCATGTAGACTGCTCTATTCACTGTAGTGAACAAGGAAACCTTAGTAGGCAGTTTTTACTACAACCCCACACATGCAGGGGATCATTGACTAGGGCATATGTCTGCATGAGTGGGAAGGAGCAGAGGTTTCCCCATGCCATATATCCTGCTGGGGCAAGACTCTGTATTTACAATAAAATGAATACCAGTTATGTAGGCAAACTACAGGATAAGTCATGGCTTCTTATATTTATTCAAGACAGCTATCAGCCTCTCTCTTCCCTGTTGGCAGCTAATCAGAGAATTTAATATTCCATGTCTGGATGGATTCACAAATTCATATCAACTGATTTATCAGTTGATGACTGCAGTATCAAGTCTAGACTTCCAGGCAGGAAAGATCTAACATAGATCAAGCATCCTAGATTTGAACGTAAGAGTTGTCCTGGATCAGACCAGTGGCCATCAGGTCCAGCAGTTTGTTCCCAAACTGGCCAACCAAATATCTGTGGGACCCTCACAATCAGGGCATGAGTGTAGTAGCGCTCCACCACTAATGATCCCCACAACTGGTATTCACAGGCATATTGCCTCTGATATTTGAGACAACATGTAGCCATCATGACTAGTGGTCATTGGTTGCCTTCTCTTCCATGACCTTTCATATGATCTCACACCATCTCCATTAATCATTTTCAGTGGAAATATTAACATATTCAGCTCACAGTTAACAAGTGCAGAGTAATCAAATCCAGCGATGTATATGCAAAGATGAACTGATCCAGTTTGTTTGTAAGATAAACCAGAATGTCCACTTTGAGGGTGGATTGTCATTTTATTCCCCCACATTTTATTAGCGGATATTATTTTTCTAGTCTGGCCCTTCTGAATAGGAGTAGTAGTAGTTTCCTGAGTAGGAGTAGTTTCCTTAAAATGTATTTATTATGCATTAATGACATTTATATACCACCCTGTAATTCTCTTGGTGGCTTATAATAAAGATTCTCTGAGTTGCTTACATTAAGGGCTGTGGGCTATCCACCTGTTTCTAAATTCCTCATCCAGCTTTGAAACCAGTGGGAGTTTTAAAGTTTAACTAATTAGAAGTAATTGGTTGCACATAGAACATATAACTTACATAATTGCTAAGTATCACTACAATAAGCAATTAGGAGGAGCCTGGAAGCTTCTGTCTCCATGTTTTATTAAGCATAGTTTAGCACTATGTCTAAAACACTAAGTAGTGGTTCATCTTAACTAAGGTTTATTGAAGGAAGACAGAACCATGGTTTGAAGTTGGCTTGTTTAAAGCATGGCTAAGACTATCCACAGTTTTATCCTGCTTTGGGTGCAGGACTAAATTTTGATTAATCAAAAACTGAAGCAAACACTTCTGAATTCTTCCAACCATGCTCAAGGCTCAAGGTTTAGCACAAGCATAGACAAATTCGGCTCTCCAGATGTTTTGGGACTACAACTCCCATCATTCCTAGTTAACAGGACCAGTGGTCAGGGATGATGGGAGTTGTAGTCCCAAAACATCTGGAGGGCCGAGTTTGCCTATGCCTCATTTAGCAAGTCTCCCACTGTGTATCATATTGTAAACATGTAGAAGCTCCAACAGCTATAGTTATCCCTTTCATTGTTTTAGCTGTTCATTCTTTGGATTGTCATTTGATTCAGCAAAGGAAAATGTCACCAGTTTGAAATACTGAAGACATTAAGCTTATTTTAAAACGAAACAGTGACTAAGAAGGGCTTTATATATATATGGAGGGAAAAGTGATTCAGTGGTGCATTGAATGGTAACCTGTGCTGTGTGAATACAAAATAGATTCTAATTTTTGCAGTGACTCCATTAATGTCACTGTTACATGCAGAATAGGAATATAAATTATCATTTATACTTGCCTAAAGAAATTTACTACAGCATGGTAGTCATTATAATTTCTTCTTTGTAAGCAATCTCCTTCCCAGAAAGGGCAATGATATCTTAAATGCAGAGGTAAAACAGAAAACGCCTTAGAAAGAAATGGGGTTCCATCTTTTGCCACACACAAAGTGTGCTTTCTTTTATTTATGCTAGCTAAGGCGTAGTGAGGGCTTCAAGGACATACATCTCTGAAGGTGGAGCACAGCAATTCACTATGGATGTACTGTGATCTGAGAATAATGTACAGGTGATACATCTGTAGGGCTATGCATGGAAAATGTTTTGTGCCATTCATTTTTGTGTAAATGTGAAGCTACCATGTGGGCATTGCAAGCATAGCCTTTCTTTTTGAAAAGAATTTGCAGTTGTGGCATCTAAAAGAAGGAACCTTAATTCAGTTCCATTTTAGCTTGATGGCAAAGAGTCATTTTGGAGCAGCATCTCTGCAGGTGCCTTTCTGCAGCATACATATCTTTGGTCCTGTACCACAGTGGGCTAATCTGTGGTGGGGTGGTGAATGTAGGGCCCTGCCTTGCAGCAGTATGTCAGACTACATGACCTGCAGCATTGATGGGCAACCTGTGACCCTCCAGATTTTGCTGGATTACAATTTACATAATCCCTGACCAGAACTGACCATGGTAGCTGGGCTTTTGGAAGTTTGGCTACAACAGTCACAACTTCCCCAACCCAGCTGTATGGTCCTGTGAAAAATTTGACTACCCTGTCAAATAAGCAGCAAAATTATCAATATGAACATCTTTTTCAGATATAAAAATGTCAGGCCTTTTAATTGTTCTTTGGAAGACCATTTTTTGCTGCTAGTTTTATCTGCTATTTTACTTCTTTTGACCTTTTGTAGTATTTTATTGTTACAATTATTTTCTTATTGTTTGCTGTGCTCTTTGTCAACATAACTATCCCCAGGGCACCTCACACTAATGCATGTTATTTGTAAAATAAATAAAAAGTCTGAAGTGCAAATTGCAGTTATAAAGCAAGAGTGGGATACAAAATGTATCTATAAACTCCTACTCCAGATAGCTAGCAGCCTATCTATATACAGATTCAGGAAACGTGGCTGCCCTTATCACTACTTCCTTCCTATGCAGATTTTTTTTCTTAATGTGCATAGGTTATTTGAGAAGCAGCCTAAGACACTAAAACAATTCCAGCTTACAAATAGTTTAAATCCAAACTATATTAATAATGTTGTTTGTGTCAAGACTCTGGAGTGACCAGGACACCATACTGGGGACTGGAATGAATTTCCTGATCTGAGCCTGTTGCTGGCGATCAGGGGTCCACTGAACCTGAAGCTGGCAGGTCTGACTGAGACTCATAGAACCAGAGCCAAGGCTGTCTTGGATGTACTGTTCTGAGCCCCAGGAACTGCAACTCTAGTCCAACAGTGCAAAGGGCCATGGGGCACAGAAGTGCCAGAGCGTTGGTTGGCCCTTTAAGAATTTCCAGTTCTTCAAAAGGGGCAGAGCATAGAAGCCGTATAGCAAGTCATTAGTAGTGCTGTGAGCAACACTCTGCTTTGCCCCATGGGTGCCTTTACAGAGCCAGAGCAGGATAGTTTGCCTTGAGTGCAGGCCATTGTTTTCAAAACTTGCCAGTGCAGTGGGGCTGACCTAAATAAGGATAGGGGAATTAACACTTGCAACTTGAAGTGGCTCCAAGCTTGATTGGGGCCCCTCACCTACAATTCACTGGGGGACAATTGGAAGCTTTCCCTCCAATGCAAAGTGCAGGTGTGGGGTGGTGGAGGATCTGGATTGGGGGCACAGGGGAGGAGGCAAAATCTATGTTAAAAACAACAACAACCCTACCCCTTTTGCTGCAGTCCATGCAGCCTGCCCCTTCTCCAGAGAATATTAGCACTGTTGTGTAGCATATTCTCATTTTTCTAGTAATTCCTGCGTGCACCAAACTTCAGTTTTGTACAGGTTCTAAAAACACCTTAACAGCTTTGTGTGATGTCCAAGTGTCTTATTTCCTATTCGTTCCTATTCATCTATCAGTCTGTGTCACACAAAAATAAATACATAGCAAGTTTTGTCTTGATGGTTTCTACTCAAGAATGCAATGCCCTGCTGTTTATTCTCCGTAGTGTTCTCAGAGGTTTTCCTGTATGCATTATCAAAGTAAGCTTTAGGCCTGCTGTACAAAAATTATTAAGAATTCCCATTGATTTTGCCTGCTAAACTGAGAACAAAGGACATGATTGAAGGGGGAAAGGGTTACAAAAAGCAGTCAAATCAGATTAAAACAGTTCTTCTTAACGTCCCATGAATACTTTATATTCAATAGGGAATGAATCGATGATACTCTGAAAGTGCTTAACAAACATTAATGGATTTGGATGAATCATGAGCCGTGACAACTTTCTTGCTCAGCTCCCTAGGGAATTATTGTTCCTTTCACAACTGAAGGAAGTGAAAATGTGTCAAAGAATCCCAAGTTTTATGATGCTCTGTAACATAGGTTATATTTATTTTGGGAGTTACCAGCTTTATATTATAGTAATTGAATCACCTTTTCATAGGATTTAAGACTCTCCAGCTCAAGCCTGTGAATGAAAATCAAATGTTAGCTATCTCAAAATACACATTTCTGCATCGTTTCGAACAGAATTAACACTTTGCAGGTATAATTCATGGAGACACACACAAGTTGGAAAGCTGCACATTACACTATTGCAACCAGAATAAGGCTGTGTATCCATTACCAGCATAAAATGCAGCTAGATTGTTCCTTTTTCTCAGTTTGGATCAAAACTGGTTTGGGGAAAGGGGCATCAAAACCCATTATTTCTTAAGAAACAACAGGATAGATATGGAGTCTGGCTAACGTTTTGTGTACACTGTTTCCCAAACCAGTGATGGGAGCGATCTGGATGGGAGAGTAAATAGGAATTCTGTCAGACCTACCACACATAAATAAGGCTGTAACAATGGCTGTGTGTCCTGTTCTCCTGTAATGGACACAGATGAGAAACTTCTTGGGCAGGCATCTCATATTGTGTTGTCACAATGTTTGGCCATTCAATAATAATAATAATAATAATAATAATAATAATAATAATAATAATAATAATATATTTATACCCCACCCATCTGGCTGGGTTTCCCCAGCCATTCTGGGCAGCTCCCAACAGAATTAAAAGCACAATAAAACATTGTGGCACTCCTTCTGATCGTGACCTCTTATTGGACCGTTTGAAGCTGCCCTCTTTGGCAGGAAGAATGCCCCTCATTCCTGCTGGGTGTGAACATGTTCTGGCTGCCGAGGATGAAGGCGGAGCACAAGGGGCCGCAACCATTACCCCACCCCTGTGGAAGCAGTGAGCGGCCATTCTAGGCCAGCTTTTTCTTGAGTTACTGGCCCCGCAGCTGGTCCCGCAGCCAAGAAGATAACCTAACCAAGCCTTTTGACCTTCCACATTTAAAATCTATTTTCATTCTCAGAGCCTCCCCTTTCTTTTGAAATATCTAACAAAGTGGCTTGATGTGTGGATGGTCCTGAATCCACCCACCACTAATGCACTATTAGTACATCAGTGACAAGTTGCAGAATGCATCCATGAAAACACACATGTCCAGAGGGGCCCTTTCTGGATTAAATCTTAGGATCAAACATGTTTACTAAAGGCTTGTTTACTAACTCCTTCGATTCCCTTCTGTATTGGTTTTGTGTTGGCTTCTGTGCTGTTACTGTTCCTGGTATATAATGATAGGAACCCACACATACTGTTAATTAATCTGAAACTGCAGGATGCCCATTTTTTGAAGTGCTTTGTTATGTCTAATTAGGGCTGTGTACACATTACTGGCTTAAAACACAGCAAGGTCATTCTTTATCTCAATTTGGATTAAAGTTGGTTTTAGGAAAAATTAATCAAAATGGAGTATTTCATAAGAAACAGTAGGATAGATTTTATTTATTTTATTTATCTATAAATATTTTTATTTGTTGCTTTAAAAATGAGCTCAAAGCAACTTACAAAAGCAAAGATTAAAAATAGATATAAAACAAGAATAAGAACAACCTAAAATGCTCACACTACTGTGCACAGCAAATCTAGTTCAACCCCACTCCACTAAAAATATGCAGATAATTAAACTCCATAGGCCTGGGTAGATACAAATATTTTAACCTGGCAGCTAAAAACATACTGTTCATGCCAGGCACACCTCCCTGGGGATGGTATTCCAAAACTGGGAAGTCACAACCTAGAAGTCCTCTTCTAGGGGAGCCACCCTCCGTACCTCCTCACAGAAGGTGAAGATAAAGAACATTGGGTCCAGGTTGGTTCATGTGGGGAGAAGTGGCCCTTGAGATATTGGGGTCCTGAACTGCATGAGACTTTGTAGGTCAAAACCAGCATTTGGAATCAAGCCTGAAGAAACCAACAATATTTATAAACTTCTATAAATTTCTGGTCAAACTTCTGTTTCCTCTGTTCAGGTGCTACTTATGTAGCCAAAACATTGCCATCCATTCCACAAGAAGAAGGTACCAGTAAACTCCCAGAGATCTGCAGAAGTACAAAAAATGTTTCAAAAAATATATACAGTATAAGAGTTTGGGTTGTTTCATGCCTCCAGGCATTCTGTTACAAGCATAAAATAGAGGGAATGAATGTGTATATGTATACACACTCACACCCCAAGCTGTATAAATTTACGCAGGCTGATATATATATAAGCTGTAGACAGGGAATAAGGCTGCACGAGGAGGCAGTGTATATGGGATACAGACTTCTATTGAGTTAATTGTACACGTCAATTCTGAATGTGTTCCCCTTTGTAATATTAAATAACTTATGCCAGCAATCCACCCCCTTTTTAAACACTTCCTTTCCAAATGCTAATAACATTGACATTGCTCTCCATAGGACATCCTCTGTGCCATATCCTCATCTTCCCAATTAAACAATGTGAACTAAATTGGGGGAGGAGGACAGTTCAGGATGTTTTAATTATGTAGTTAACTAAGTTGTCCTGTCCCCTGCCTTGTACACTTTAACCGTCAGGCAAATTATGTGCGACAGCTGCCATATTAATAGTTTCAAAGAAAATAATTACTCCCATCATAGACAGTGAAAAGTAAATATCTGTCTTAAGACTTTAACACAACAATTATGCTGGTAAAAGAATAACCGTTAAATTAGGGTTGTTTATGTCAGCTATGTATTATTATGAAGAAACTTTATTATTGAGAACAGGAGTGTCATAGCCGATGATGGATACCTTTTTGTTTAAGTGACAAGATCACATTTCTGAAGCTTTATGGGTGTTCCGATCTACCTCTTCCTTGGGTGCTGGTCACGGTGAATATTAATTTGTGTGCACATAGGCAACAAGTGGTATAATGTCCTATGGTTTCCTTACCAGCTGGTACTCAATTTACATGAGAAAAAAAGGCTCTTTAATTGAAAAAAGAAAGAAATTGATTTAGAAAATTAACTTCTTTTTATATATATAAAGAAGTTACAGATCTGGAATTTTCTGCCATGTTATAGCAGTACACTATGGGTGTGGGGCAGAGAGAGAAAAGGACACTCTTCTGTCTCCTTGCTCCCACTGTATATCCTACAGTACTAATTGTTGTTGTTTAGTCATTTAGTCGTGTCCGACACTTTGTGACCCCGTGGACCAGAGTACGCCAGGCACTCCTGTCTTCCACTGCCTCCCGCAGTTTGGTCAAACTCATGTTGGTAGCTTCGAGAACACTGTCCAACCATCTCGTCCTCTGTCGTCCCCTTCTCCTTGTGCCCTCCATCTTTCCCAACATCAGGGTCTTTGCCAGGGAGTCTTCTCTTCTCATGAGGTGGCCAAAGTATTGGAGCATCAGCTTCAGAATCTGTCCTTCCAGTGAGCACTCAGGGCTGATTTCCTTAAGAATGGATGCGTTTGATCTTCTTGCAGTCCACGGGACTCCCAAGAGTCTCCTCTAGCACCAGAATTCAAAAGCATCAATTCTTTGGTGATCAGCCTTCTTTATGGTCCAGCTTTCACTTCCATACATCACTACTGGGAAAACAGTACTAATTTATAAGTCCTAAATACTTGGAATTGCTGAGGGGAATGACTCCAGTTAAGAATGTTATAAGTAGCAGACAGCAACAGCATACTTTCGTGTGAGAAAATACTGAGGTTTTCAGGGTTCACAACTAGTTCTTAGACATGCTCAGTTCTTGTTGTCGTTTTCTCACAGAAATGAAAGAATGACTCTCCAGAAGCTAATGTGAACCAGTCTACTAATTTTAATATTTAATTCATTTGGCATATTATCTCCACAGATCTGCACCCCAGATTTGGTGGTGTTTTTGTCCTGTTCAAATCAGCGGCTGAAAGAGCGGTTAATGAAGCGTGCAGAACAGCAGGGGAGACCCGACGATAATCTCAAAGCTACGCAGAGACGCCTAACGAATTTCAAGCAGAACACGGTTCCATTGGTCAAATATTTCCAGGAAAGGGGACTGATCATGACTGTAAGTCTTCAGTCAATGTATATACTTGGTAGACAAATCGTAACTGTTGTTGAATTCCATGTAAGTAGAGGCATAGCATTATAGCCAATGTAATGTTAGGTCTATTAACTTCAGGACTGCGCACATATTCAAAAATAAGCCTTTAAAAATGCTTCTTTCTCTCTCTCTAAAAAAAAAAAGACACATAGACTTGCGCCTTTTGTCTTACATTTGGAGACTTTTAAGATTTTCATTCATTTACAGAAGTATGTATCTTTCCATTCCAAATATAGGTAGTCTGGGTTTTGTAATTCTTTTGTCTATCCTAGATAACTGATAAGGCTCCATATAGTGTAGAGCTATTCTGATGCTCTTTCTGTAGGTATAGATATGCACATTCATAAAATATTATTAGAAGTTTGTCTTTAGAAATGATTTCCCACCTTTGGGGAAAATATATCAGTATATTTCTGAAGCTACCTGTGGCTATTTTGCATTCTAAAATAACTATTGGGTGAAAATAATATTAGAACTTCTGGGAACATGTAGAGTGGCACTCTGTATTGGTTGGCTCAGAACTATAAAGTTTTGCCATTAATTCACATGTAGTTTCTCTGCTCAGAGTTGGAGAAAGTGGTGAGGTTTGTTTCAAGGCAACAATGTCATTTATTTGAAAAACCCTTGGGAAAATGAGTCTTCAAAATCTCAGAAAAACTTTCCATGCTATGCCAGGGCTAGTGATTCATCAGTTCTTCACTAGTATAAACGAACAGCATTTCTGTTGAGTCACTCAGGATGCATACTAAAGTGGCCCAGATAGCTCTTGCTAACATTTCTGAGATGAACTCTGCTTTCAAAGTAAAGTGACATCTATGTACCTTTTTTCAATATAAAAGTATACTGCAATGAAGTATACAGTTAGGGCTGTGATCCCACACACTTACCTCGGTAAGTTTCATTGAACTCAGTAGCACTTGCTTCTGCATTGGATTGCATAATTAGCATGTTTAACTCTGTCAGCCAAGAATACCTAATGTTTCCCATATGTTGATGGACTTCGAATTTATGTAATCTCTGGCCATTGGCCATACTGGCTGGACCTGATTGGAGTTGGTGTCCAAAATCTAAAAGGCCACAGTTTCCTACCCCTTTCATTGTAAACATATATAATATTATGGAGTAACTCCTATTGATTTTTAAAAAGTGATTTCATATGTTGGCTGTGGATGAAGTAATAATTTTATGTAAGTTTCAGGCTTCCTTAAAAATCTTTGTGAAGACTCTTTGTCAGAGCCATTCATCTGATAAATATTTCTGCAGATTTTGGAAGTATTAGTACTCAATGAATTTCACTTGTAGGCTCCATCAAAGCCACCATCTTAACATTTACAAAAGTCCACTTAAGGGCACTTTACATTTATGACTATACCAGGGGATTGTGTGTAATACCAATTTTATTATGTATGCGTAAATGTTAGGAGCCCACAATTGGCATTGGGTTTCCAACTCTCATACGTATATATGATATTTACACATGTACATCAATGATATGTTTGACATGCGTTAAATTGCATATATGAACTGTCACATATCAACCAACAAATGGTATGAACTGTAAGGCTTGGGAATGTCATAGTCATAAAACTATTGGATTTCTAGAAAAGTAATGTATGGCAAAAAGCCCACAACTTGGATCCTAAATTTTCATGAACAGGGTATAAAACAGTCCATTTTCACTTCTTCTTTTTTGGCATTGTACTTGAAAGGGTTATATAGCTTATCTAACTAATGTAACATCTGCTTGCCATTGCAATAGTTTCCTGCAACAATTAGGGTATTATCAACTACAGCCAGAAGGTTGAGAAAAAAAGAATCATCAGGTCTTTACAAGCTACTACTTCATACTTGGCAGCTAAAGCTTCTCAAGCAAGAGAGAAACTGTAGCCATAATGTAGGACTCATTTAATTAGAATATTTGTGTGAGAAATTAAAGGAAACAGGAAAGAAAGAATAATGTTGATCTAGTGTGTGAAAAGAGTCTGGCTTGCAGATAAGTAACTTCCGTTTAGTTAATGCACAACAATTCTTAATTATTATTTTTTAAAGAAACTTTAGTATTGTACAGCAAGCAACTAAACTTAGCTCAAGGAAATATTATTTGGAAAATAAGGTGATTGTGTGACAGTTTTAGAAGAATTTAAAGCAGTGAGCACTATCTTCTGGGCAAAAGTATGCCCTGAAATATTTGTGCTCTGACATAGTGCAGTGGGGGATGACTTGTGTAACTGGGGCTTCTGTGATGGGGACAAACTGCAGGGACACTGTCAGCACAAGCTTGTCTTGTGGAAAAGCTTTTGTAGTTATCCCTGCATGCCAGTCCTGTCTTAAGCATCACCTGCCAAATCTATCACAACAGGGCTTTTCTGCTGTGGTGCCTAATCTGCAGAAACATCTTCCTGCCTGCCACTCACACCCAAAAGCCAAATCTCCAGAATTTTCAGCACCTTCTGAAAACCTGTTTACCCCAGCATTTGTTGGTCATTGTTACCAAGTCTTTGAGGGATTGTCTCATTTATTGTGATTCTGCTGCATTTTATTGTATTCACTTTGTTTTTGATATTTTATCGCTTGTTCTATTGTTTGATTCATATTCTTACTGTTGTAATCTGCTCTGGATTATTTATGAAGGGTGACATAAAATACTGCAAGTAAATCAAGTGATTTTGCAAGTATCTATATCTATCTAATAGGGACGCGGGTGGCGCTGTGGGTTAAACCACAGAGCCCTAGGACTTGTCGATCAGAAGGTCGGCGGTTCGAATCCCTGCGACGGGGTGAGCTCCCGTGGCTCGGTCCCTGCTCCTGCCAACCTAGCAGTTCGAAAGCACGTCAAAGTGCAAGTAGATAAATAGGTACAGCTCCAGCGTGAAGGTAAACAGCGTTTCTGTGCGCTGCTCTGGTTCACCAGAAGCAGTTTAGTCATGCTGGCCAAATGACCCGGAAGCTGTACTCTGGCTCCCTCGGCCAATAAAGCGAGATGAGAGCCGCAACCCCAGAGTCGGCCACGACTGAACCTAATGGTCAGGGGTCCCTTTACCTTTACCTATATCTGTCTGTCTGTCTGTCTGTCTGTCTGTCTATATCTATCATCTATCTATCTATCTATCATCTATCTGTCTTCTATCATCTATCTATATCAGGCATAGGCAAACTCGGCCCCCCAGATGTTTTGGGACTACAACTCCCATGATCCCTAGCTAACAGAACCAGCGGTCAAGGATGGTGGGAATTGTAGTCCCAAAACATCTGGAGGGCCAAGTTTGCCTATGCCTGATCTATATCATCTATCTCCCAGTCAGGCCCAGCCATAGCCACGCTGTCTGGGACTGATGGGAATTGTAGATCAAAACATTTTGAGAGACTACCATTCTACATAAAGTGTTCATGCTATGTATTTCCATGACAAGCTGTAAGATAAGACTGCCTCTCTATAAAAAAATTAAATAAACATACTTTACTCCTTTTTTCCACAGCAATTTTTCCTTCCTAGAATTATACTTGCAAAACCCAAATAATACCATTAAATTGCAAGATACATTTGGTAGGCATTACTTCTAAGAATATATTTCCAGCAGTTACACATTTCAGTCTGCCAAGTAAAAGCCATGGAGATGGCATTAGATTTCCCCAAGGACTCTCATTCCCCCCCAGTATTTCTTTGTGAGCTCTTTTGGGAGGATGAGAGCATTAGGCCTTTTAGTAATTCCTTTAATGCTATTGAACAGAAATGTACTTTATGATTTCTTTGTAATGTCACAAAAACCTATTTTTCTCATGAAGTCTTGCTTCAACTTTTACAGATAAATCTAGCCCAACTCCTAAATTTCAGAGGTTTTTTCTTTGCTTTCTCATTTGGGATTCAGCATTTAAACTAAACAGGTTTTAGCTCTGATTTGTGATCCCTCTAAATGCTATTTATTTATTTATTTAAAAGCAACAATAAATAAATATACCTTTACTGTTCGAATAAAGGAAGCTATAAACTTCTTTGAGGGTTTTTTAAAACTAAAAAGTGCATGTAAAAATAAATGAAATGTGTGACAGAAAACAGATGAAGAGAAAGTGACTCAAGTGAATGCTAAAAGTTTGACACTTTCAAAGAGGCCAGTGGAGATTGTGAGTTACCAAGTCAAATGCAACCAGGTACTGTCTGCTTGTCTTGCTTTGTTTTGCCCTATCTCAGAACAGGGCACCATCATGACTAGTGATGGGTTGTGTTTGTCTCAGGGCATCACATGTTGGGCAGGCCAGCCTTCATGGCTGGTAGGATAGAGCTGGCTTTTATTGACATATGTAAGAAGCAACACACATTCATTTCCATAAATCATAAGAAAGGCTGAAATGTTTCCACCAAGAAGACTTCATATGAAAACTCAGATGCTACATGCTGCGTTGTTGGGCTTAGAAAAGGGTGGGAAATAATGTGGTCTTGGGTTGTTGGAAAGTTCCAATGATAGCATTCCCTAGTCCTGTTCAGGCTCACATTTCAGAACACTTCTGCCACAGCCAGAAAAGTAGACTTTTCAACTGTTTGTACAGGGTTAGGATGCACAACATTAAGCTCAGAGTCCTTTGGCTTTCATGACTCCCAAGGAAAGCCCTTCTCGTTTTTACAGCAGGAGTAGCCATCCTGGAGGGCACCACGTTGGTTACCTCTGGATTTACAGGGTCAGCTGATGCTATGACAGCATCTTGTTCACCTTTGATGACGCCAGTACATAACTTGAGTCTAATGTAGGCAATTATTTTTGGGTATTCCCAGTGCTCTTTCCTTTAGCTCACCTGCGATGTATTTTATCAGTCCTACAGTCTGTTGGTATTGCTGTGCTGATACTTGCACAAGACCCTGAAGATTTGCCACCTGTCAAAATAGACAGTATTGAGCTAGATGGATCAGTGGCCCGTATGGCAGCTTTATAAGTTCATGGCTATATGACAGTCTTCTGAAATGCTAATTCATCCACTACCTCCTCCTAGGTTTCTGCTTTCATACTGAGATTTCTTTTGTCCTCTGGGAAATTTGTCTCAGCTTGCAAACTTTTCTTGAGCCTTTATACAAACACTGAAGCCAAGGATTGATTTTTATCGTCCTGTTTTATTAATGCCTCCCCTATTTCTCCCATCTGATATTGCTGTAACTTTGCAGTCCTGTTTTGACTTGTTCTCTACAGGTACTGGACCTTTCCTATGAACTTTACAGGGTTCAACACAGGTCTCCTTTTTTCATTAAAAGTTCTTAACTTTTTACTGCCCGTTCAGTTTATTACTCATCTTCCCTTAATCTGAAGGTCTAGTATGCCATTTACTTAAGTGAAGTTTTGTACTCTGACCATATAAAGGCACCAGAGGGAGCACTCCAGATTGGCTCTGCTGCTTTGTCCATGCCCCCTGTTGTTGCCACTGCCCCCAGCCCCCTACAGCTCTGTGCCAGTTGCTACTGATAGAACCTCAGTTCCCATTAAATTACTAAAAATTGCATAGGATGCAGAGCTGACTTCGTTATCGTGTAGGAGATGGATATGGGCAATTCTGCTGCAAAAATCTGGAGCAACTGCAAAATATTTTGGCTGTTCAGGAGATCGTTTCTGCAGGTCAACAGAAACTATTCTAATCCAAAGCAGGCCTGTCATTGCCATGAGTGAAACCAGTTTGGTTCTTTTGTAGTTAAAGTATGAGCTTAAATATGATTCCTTGGAAGACAATACAAATAAAATTTATTCAGATTTCTCTTTCATTACTTTCATTATTTGTGTCCTTTGGTGAGGTGCATAAATTCATTTTCTGATCAAACTGTGAGCTCTTTAAATCCTGCACATATGATTGCTTCTGTTCTTTTGGGTTCTTTATTTACCATTGCTATTAAACGGGGAGGAAAATAACTCTCTCCTTATGGTTCTATTCTTGTTCTGATAGTTACAGAGATTTTACTTTTTATCACTTATAACATTATATTGAGCATTCCTTGAATTCAACATAACTCAAGCTTGCACTGGCTGTGCATATACTACTGTGCCAGGCTCACAGTTTGTGTATTAATTTCTTAACAACTTGGGTCTAGGATACTTAAAGGACTGCCTTATCCATTATATCCCTTCCCAATCACGGAGGCTTTAGGGAGTCACCCATGGCGCAGACGCACAGCTCATGTCAGCTATAAGCCACGTGTTCAATACTGTGGGCCCAATTTTGTGGAACAGGTCAGACAGGCCCCCTCCCTGTTGAATTCTGACACCAACTGAAGACATTTATTTTTTTTAATCCAGCAAGTATTTTAACTGAATTCTGATTTTATAGTTTAACTGAATTTTATTGCACCAAATTTACTGTACACTGTTCAGAGACAAATATAATTAGGCATATATAATTTTAATTAAGCAAATAGAAATTATTATTTAAATTGTTGATATAAAGTAAAAAATAAAGGCAAGGCAAAGCTGTATCTGTACGAAGTATCTCCCCTCCCCCTTCGCTACTTTTCAGTAGTTTTTTCCTGCTTGGGTTCCTCTTGAGCCCTTGTCCCAAGGGGGTCTCTCTGCAGGCATCCTGTCTAAGCAGCTCTGTGTGTTCAGTAGCCTCTCCTTTCTTCCCTTTGTATGCTGTGGTGAGAACAGGATGCTGGACTAAATAGGACATTGGCCTGATCCAGCAGGGTTTTCTTGCATTCTTATGTAGTGTATCTCCCCTCCCCACTCCAGCATAATACAATTATAGGATTTCTCTGTCAGCAAAACAAAAGAGGTCTATCACTAAGGACAAATTGAAAATGGGTTCTTCCTTCCGTTTTGCCGTGCGTGTTTTGAAATTCAGTTGTTGCAAGCAAGAATAGAAGCTTTTGAAGCTTTCTTCACTAATTAGCATAAAACACTCATTATCTCTGGACTCAGCTAGATTGATAAAGAAAAAGCGATATATATGCATTAGATATCCAGAAAGGGGAGGAGGAGAACGGCTATTTCAATTCCAGACTCAGCTCTGCAGTGAGGTGACCTGCAACTCGGGAGCTATGAAATAACTCTCAAGTGGCAAAATGTTAGCTTCTAGCTATTTACAAAGTGCTAGCGAATGCTCACGTGGAACACCAGAGGTGTTGAAAGCATGTGCTATGTATGAAAATACTCTACAAAACATGAAATTGCCATCAACGGTAATGGCTGTTTTTAAACAGAAAGAATGGCAATTCAGAGAACTGTCTAGAGTATTGAAAGCAGTTGAGCCACATCTTCTGTTCTTGATGTAGATTCATTTATGGAATGATGTAGATTCATTTAGGGAATGAGATGTATTCCCATTAATACTTAAACGCATTCAGGTTCTTTCCTTAATACTTTTGAAATGCTGTTTCCATCTCTGTGTTCATCCAGTTATTTAAATTGCTTGTTAGGCTGTCAGCTTGTCATACAGGTTTTAATTTCCTGCAGGCTTTGCTAATTTATTCCCTGTACAACTTCAGTTTAGCTGTCTTTGTTGAACCCAGCAAGGCTTCTCATAATTAAAAGTCAGAAACTACATACAGTCTTGCATTTCTAAGGTTAATAAATACAAATGATATTTTCATTGCCATATTCTATTAAACTAATCAGTTAAGGTCTTGAGCATGCAATGCTTAAATTCACTATTTGATGGAGATGGACTATTCTCGGTATATACACCTATACCGAGAATAGTGTAAACCATCCACTCACGTCATAACAACTAGAATTACTTTTGCTATCATTAGTGCCCTTTTCCAAGCCACTATAATCACAAAAACGGCTGATGAGATCCCTATGTAAGTGGACAGTTCAAACCAAAGTTTATCTACGCGATTGTATACCTAAGTTAAGTGTGTCATCAAATGGTGAAAATAAGCACTGGGGCTTATTAACTATAAGAAAACAGATATGAATTTCTAGATTGCAAAATGGTTTCACATCCTGTAGTGGCAACACAAATTCGACTGTGTACACACCATACATTTATAGCACATTTAAAGCACATCACTTACCTCAAAGAAACTTGGGAACTGTAATTAGTTAAGGGTACAGGGCACTGTCCTCTGTGAGGGGTAAACAATGGTTCCCATGATTTTCTGGGGTAATTCATATGCATTAAATAAATGACATGTAAATTCTAGCAGTCTAAAACAGGACTAGAAAACCATGGGGGTAGGGAATACAGTCTGCCAGGCCTCTCTGTCTGGACCTGCCAGGACTCTTACCTATTTCCTTACCTTTATTTTATTATATTTGTATCCCACCTTTCTTCCTAGAACCAAGGCAGTCACCCATCCAAGCACCAACCAGAGCCATACCTGTTTAGCATCGGCAAGGTGGTGGCCTCATGTGCTTTCAAACTATACCCTTCAGACCAAACCATGGGAATATACAGTGTGTACCCACCCTCTCTTTCCCAGCCATTCTGCTTGAGTGCTTTTGCCTGGCTGGAATGTGTCCTTAAACTGATAATAGTTTTAGTAGTAGTAGTAGTAGTAGTAGTAGTAGTGGTAGTAATAGAAGTAATAATAATTTATTAATTGTACCCCGCCCGTCTGACAGGGTTGTCTTAGCCACTCTGGTTGGCTTACAACAGAATATCAAAGAACACAACAAAACACAAAAAAATAAAAGCTTCCTGATACAGGGCTGCCTTCAGATGTCAGTGCCACAACTTTCACTCTCTGTCCTGAGATTGCATTTTAATAACTCAGACAGAACACTCTCTCTTTACTCTGATGCAACATTTAGTGTTGTTCCACTGGAGTTGTTAACATTTTTCCTGTAAACCACTAGACTGGTAACTACCTAATCTCTTTCCCATTTCATTTTAATCTTTCTACTGTGCTTTTCTAGAACCACTTTTCAGTTACAAAAACACTTGTTTTGCTAAAGAACAATGATTGCCTTGTTTTCAGTCATTACTTTCTTCCTACATTGTCCACAATATGGTCATTTTTGCCAGATACTGTAAAAATCACAATGTATTCAGCATGTACGAGACAGCAGTTTTACAAGGTGGTTTCTCTTTGTGATTTTCCCCCTTCTCTCTTTTATATGCCTGCTGCCAAGCATTTCTGTCCACCATCTTCAATGACTTCATCTCTCACTGAATTCCCTGTTCATGGCAGTTTATGTGCCCTTATGATACGCTGTGCCTCCAATTCCAGATGGCTCAGAATTTCCCTTCTTTAGATGTCTTGGAATATATTTGAGGGCTGTTCCCTTTTGACCAAGTCACTTTTTGGTTCAGGGCTTATGTAGGTACTTCACAACAAGAAAAAGGAGCAGTTATATTTGTGATAATTTACAATATAAGTTTACACTAAACCAAGAGCCCTTGCACACAAACTATTTACAGTGCCGTAGCTATTTGTTTCAGTGGCTTTTGGAGTTAAATTTGTATGTCACTGTTTCATGGTATGTGATTGCCTTGTTTCCTGTCCACACGAACTAGTAAGTGGTCAGAGTTATGAGCATGGACACAGAGCAATGATAGTCCTTAAAAAGGGATTTTGTGTGTTTGTGATGCTGGGGTATTTAACACCTGTTATTCCAGAATTATGTTTGGGGGTGGTGTTAGATGGCAAGAATTTCTTGAGTTAACTGCTTTAGTCTGAGATATGCATAACTTGTCAGAAGAGGTTGATGAAAGCGGGAAAGTGTGAAATGGAAGTTGCTCAAACCACACACTCCAAAGGCCACACAAAGTGTGGGAAATTGCATAAAACAGCTTCAACACAATAAAAATATTGCAGAACCATTTTAGATCTTTGACAAAAAAAAAATTGGCTATAGAAGAAAAGATAGTTTGATGACTGCAGTATTCCAGAAAGCGATGGAATAATAACAAGGTCATGTGGAAACGCATGGAATTTTTTTTAAAAGACAGCAACAATAGTGCTACAATTTATATGTCTGGAAGGGACACAAACCTCTTTTCAGAAGCTCCACAATATCAGTTTCCTCTGCCCCTCCACTTTACAGAAGAATTGTCTACTGATGCTTTCACTAATCCTGATCCTGGTAGATCACAGGATCCTTATTGTGTACAAAAAGTTACGGGGTAAAAGCTAAAAAAACTCTGTCCTCCACCCCCCCAAGCCCAATCCACCCACTCCATGCCCGCTCCTCCTCCCTCCAATGACAATGGGTAGATCACTGCCAGTTTTTTTTATACTGGGAGTAGATCACAGTCTCTTGGGAGCTGGACATGCCTGTGCCCATCTCTTTTCTGTTGCCTTGATCAAAGCACAGACTCTTTGGATAGCTGTGTAATTCCTGGCCTCTTGTGGTAGAGCAGGTGAGAAACCAAATTTAATCATAACCTAAATTGTTTTGTTCAGTCAATATGAAAACAATATTCCATAAATACTCCGAATTGCTATGCAATATCTATAACTTCATTAAGTGGCCCGGTGCAACACTTTATGTTTACTTTTATGTTTAGTTTGCCTATTAAATGTGCAGAATCCATATATATATAAAATGAAGGAAATTTAGCTGAAATTACAAAGCACTGCATATTTCCCCCTCACTGTCTCAGTGCTAATATTTGCCTCACTTGCTTCACTTATGGCTATCAAAGAGCTTGCTTTAGGAGGAAAGAGCTTAGAATCATAGAGTTGGAAGAGACCACAAGGGTCATCGAGTCCAACCCCCTGCCAAGCAGGAAACACCATCAGAGCACTCCTGACATATGGTTGTCAAGCCTCTGCTTAAAGACCTCCAAAGAAGGAGACTCCACCACACTCCTTGGCAGCAAATTCCACTGTCGAACAGCTCTTACTGTCAGGAAGTTCTTCCTAATGTTTAGGTGGAATCTTCTTTCTTGTAGTTTGTATCCATTGCTCCGTGTCCGCTTCTCTGGAGCAGCAGAAAACAACCTTTCTCCCTCCTCTATGTGACATCCTTTTATATATTTGAACATGGCTATCATATCACCCCTTAACCTCCTTTTCTCCAGGCTAAACATGCCCAGCTCCCTTAGCCGATCCTCATAAGGCATCGTTTCCAGGCCTTTGACCATTTTGGTTGCCCTCCTCTGTACACGTTCTAGTTTGTCAGTGTCCTTCTTGAACTGTGGTGCCCAGAACTGGACACAGTACTCCAGGTGAGGTCTGACCAGAGCAGAATACAGTGGCACGATAACTTCCCTTGATCTAGATGCTATACTCCTATTGATGCAGCCCAGAATTGCATTGGCTTTTTTAGCTGCCGCGTCACACTGTTGGCTCATGTTAAGTTTGTGGTCAACCAAGACTCCTAGATCCTTTTCACATGTACTGCTCTCAAGCCAGGTGTCACCCATCTTGTATTTGTGCCTCTCATTTTTTTTGCCCAAGTGCAATACTTTACATTTCTCCCTGTTAAAATTCATCTTGTTTGTTTCGGCCCAGTTCTCTAATCTGTCAAGGTCGTTTTGAAGTGTGATCCTGTCTTCTGGGGTGTTAGCCACCCCTCCCAGTTTGGTGTCATCTGCAAATTTGATCAGGATGCCCTTGAGTCCATCATCCAAGTCGTTGATAAAGATGTTGAATAAGACCGGGCCCAAGACAGAACCCTGTGGCACCCCACTAGTCACTCTTCTCCAGGATGAAGAGGAACCATTGATGAGCACCCTTTGGGTCCGGTCAGTCAGCCAGTTACAAATCCACTGAGTGGTAGCATAGTCAAGACCGCATTTTACCAGCTTCTTTACAAGAATATCATGGGGCACCTTGTCAAATGCCTTGCTGAAATCAAGGTAGACTACATCCACTGCGTTCCCTTCATCTACCAGGCTTGTAATTCTGTCAAAAAATGAGATCAGGTTCGTCTGACATGACTTATTTTTCAGAAATCCATGCTGACTATTGGTGATCACAGCATTCCTTTCTAGGTGCTCACAGATTGTTTGCTTAATGATCTGCTCCAGAATCTTCCCTGGTATTGATGTTAGACTGACTGGGCGGTAATTATTTGGGTCCTCTCTTTTCCCCTTTTTGAAAATAGGGACAACATTTGCCCTCCTCCAGTCTGCCGGGACTTCGCCTGTTCTCCAGGAATTCTCAAAGATGACTGCCAGTGGTTCTGAGATCACATCTGCCAGTTCTTTTAATACTCTTGGATGCAGTTCATCTGGCCCTGGAGACTTGAATACATCTAAACTAGCCAAGTATTCTTGTACTATCTCCTTAGTTATTCTGGGCTGTGTTTCCTCTGAATCATTTCCTCCAAATTCTTCAGGTCGGGCATTGTTTTCTTTATCGGAGAAGACTGAGGCAAAGAAGGCATTGAGGAGTTCAGCCCTTTCTGTGTCCCCTGTTTGCATTTCACCATCTTCTCCTCTGAGTGACCCCACTGTTTCTTTGTTCTTCCTTTTGCTACGAACATACCCATAGAAGCCTTTTTTGTTGCTTTTAACCTCTCTAGCAAGCCTGAGTTCATTCTGTGCTTTAGCTTTTCTGACTTTGTGTCTACACGTGCTGGCTATTTGTTTGAATTCCTCTTTGGTGGTTTCCCCCCTTTTCCATTTTTTGTACACATCCTTTTTTAATCTTAACTCAGTTAAAAGTTCTTTAGATAGCCACCCTGGCTTCTTTAGGCACCTTCCATGTTTCCGTCTCATTGGTATTGCCTGAAGTTGTGCTTTTACTATCTCCCTCTTAACAAACTCCCAGCCATCATGAACTCCCTTTCCTTTTAGTATTACTGTCCATGGGATCTCACCCAGCACTTCCCTAAGTTTTATGAAGTCGGCTTTCTTAAAGTCAAGAAATTGAGTCCTAGTATGCTTGGCTGCTCCTTTCCGTTGTATAGTAAACTTCAGAAGAGCATGATCACTTGCGCCTAATGATCCTTCCACTTCTACCCCATTAACCAGGTCATCGACATTGGTTAGGACCAGATCTAAAATGGCTGTTCCTCTTGTTGCTTCTCCCACTTTCTGGACAATGAAGTTGTCTGCAAGGCCAGTGAGGAATCTGTTTGACCTTATGCTCTTGGCTGAGTTTGACATCCAACAAATATCTGGGTAATTGAAGTCCCCCATTACTACTATCTCCCTTCCTTTTGCATGCTTGGCCATCTGTTCCAGGAAGGCATCATCTATGTCCTCCGTTTGGCTTGGGGATCTATAGTAAACTCCCACAATGAGGTCACTGTTATTCTTCTCTCCCTTAATTTTGACCCAAGCTTAGTAAGTATATATGATACAGCAGAGGCAATAGAAATTTAAACACACCCAAGAGGCTCTGCTTTAAACTGTGTATTTTGCAAGCGCTTTATACATTAGTTCTCAATAAGCTTCCTTTCCTCTTAGTTCCAGTGAGACATGTTGTGTTATATTGCCTTTGATTTCTAGAGTTCAACGCTCTCAAGCCACTGAGAAATTATGCAGTTTTCCACCTCCACAATAACAATTATAAAGAATGTAGTAACATAATCCAATCACATTACTCCACTAAGTAACACTTAACAGTGTTACTTAGACATCTGAAGCCCTTCCCACACTTCCTTTCCCTTTGTACCATATGATAAAAAGGCAGTATGTATGATCCAGCCAAAGTTAAGCACTCTGAATTTCCATAGATACAATGGGAGCATATTTAACATTTACAGCCTGCTTTACTTTCCCACTTAAGTCAGTGGGACTTTACATTGCATACCTATTGGCTTGATTGTACTTTTGATTTTTTTTAAAAAAAATACATTTAGTATGTACTTTCGGTTAGACAAAAATAACCAGCCAATTGTCCAGATAGTTTTAGGCAATAAAAATTATTCAACATGAACTGAATAATTAATGTAAATAATGATGAAGTAATGTATATTTTAGTTGGGTTAGAAATTTGCATTTCCCCCCCTACAGATTGTTTAGCTTTTGTAGCCTAAACTCAGGGTGGGGCTAGAAGTTATTAGCTTCTTAACACTCTCCCTGCCTGGCAGTTTTTAATACTTCCTGACAGTAAGAGCTGTTCGACAGTGGAATTTGCTGCCAAGGAGTGTGGTGGAGTCTCCTTCTTTGGAGGTGTTTAAGCAGAGGCTTGACAGCCATATGTCAGGAGTGCTCTGATGGTGTTTCCTGCTTGGCAGGGGGTTGGACTCGATGGCCCTTGTGGTCTCTTCCAACTCTATGATTCTATGATTCTATGAATACCCGCCTACAAGCTGACTTTCAAAGGCAGGAGTGAGTCCATCTGTGGGATAAATGGTTGGGAGGCATTTGTAGGTGAGAATCAGCTGGTGAAGTAAAGATTTGGAACACAGGAGTTGTCTTAAGTTGAGTCAGGCCAACATTGAGTAGAAGTGGCTCATCTGGTTATATTGGGGGTCCTTCACAGTCCTACCTGGGCATAACAGGGATCAAACCTGTGACTTCTGCATGTATAGCATGTGTTCCACTTTTCATGTATTGTGCTTCCCATTTTTCAGTCCTCATATCTTTGGAAATTCAGGGATTGTAGCTATTCTTAGCAGAGAAAAAGAGGCATTTCAAAATTGGAACGCAGAAGAAAGATCCAACTGAGAGATGGTGTATTGCAGTCTTACAAGATATCATGTTTCCAAGCTTTCAGTTTACACTGTTGTTGTTTTGTATTGTCTCAAAAATAAGCCCTTGGACCAAATCTTGTGAAATACAAACATTGCTATAGGGAAACAAATCCAATTTTCAAAGTCCATAAACTTTTTAAATGCCCATAATCTTTATTGTATTTATGAACCAAAAGCCAATATAACAAAATAGTTTAAATTGAGAATATGATTCAAGAAGCATAAATATAAGTTTGAATGAAATAAATTAGGTCTAATGTATTTTGGGGCATGAAAGTGAACACTGGGGAGCTCTTGTAGACATCAGTTATGAACCTGCAGTTAATATTTTTAAGAAGCAATTGTAGTTTGGTTTTAAAATCTTTTCATGCCTTTCTTTACCGACATAGCTTACCTAAAGGCATATAATTTGAAGGTTAGCTTTTACTGTTGTAACCAGTAAATCTCAGGTAGAAACAAACAACAGCCGATAGCAGAAGGGCTGGCATTCTCCTGCTTAAACGACCAAAGCTTGAAATTGTTAGCAGAGGAACATTTTGTTTGGATACATACAAGGGAAGTGTGCTAGTTATCTAAGCCAGTTTTTACATCCTACAACCTGTGCCTACGATTCATGATGGAACTGCATGGTATTGCAGTTCCACATATTAAGAAGCTTGTTTCTGTTACCAGCAGCTACACATAGGTTGTTGCATTTGTGAATTGAGGCTTAGCTGACATAATAAATCTATGAGCTGATTGCCTATGTCTTTTTCTTTGCTTGAAAGTAGATTCAGGGGAGCTCAGTTTGGACTTATCCAAAGCTACTGTTATAACGCCCCCTAGGGGAGGGTGGAAAGGGCAGATACTAGGGAGACTTATTTCAAATACTGGGCATCTGCCTTTTCCTCCCTTTATGACTAAGAGCAGTTTAGAAGGCAGGGGTGATTCTGATAGAGAAAACGGCACTAAGATTAACCCCCATGCCCCAGCACTGTGATCCCAAGTCCAAATCGCCCTTTCCCAATGGATGCTTCTAAGCAAAGAATAAGACATTGGATGGTCCAATCACATCATGACTAGTTTAGCCCCAGAGAGTTTAAGAAAATGTGCTTTGAAACAACCAATTAATGAATATGTTCACATGTAACAGTTTTCCAGAGTAATTTATGGCCCCTCCCTTAAAAACACCTTTTCTCTCCGCAATGCAATTCTTATATCCACGATCTTAAATTCAGTGATCGTTGAGTAAGGGAGTAATTACAATTAATACTTTTTTCATAAGGAGGCTCTAACCAATTATTTCTGTCTGGAATGACCAAAGTAGTTACCTTCAGTTGAACAGGCAAACTATCTTAGGTAGCCTTGTAAGCATTTGTCTTCATGAGAAAGCGATCTGACATCAACAGGTAGATTGACCTACAAGTTAGTAATGGAAGAGATAATCTTTAAAGCTGAAATACCATACTTACTTACCTTGGAGTAAATCCTATTAAACAGGGAGGCTTACTTCTGAATAGACATGTATAAGATTGTGCTGTAAAGTATGTGGGGCATAAGCTGTTTTGCCTGATTAATTTGTGCTGCATGTACTCTATTCAAGGTCCTGGGTTCACATATTGGGTACAGCTGGGAAACCAAAGGCTGAATCTCCAGGGCCTGTTCCAGAGGTCACTAGATTACACTCAGACTGTACCTTTTAGGGGCTATATAGCTCAGTAGTAGAGGACTTCCTGTACATAGGTTCCATCTTCAAGTAAAATATGTCAAATAGCAGCATTAGGGAGAAGGATTGTCTGAGACCACAATCTGCTGCCAGATTGACCCATTAGATCCTTGGTCTGGCTCAGTGTAAGATGACTTACTGCATTCTTATGTGACTCCAGTACATTTAGTAAACCATCCTACATCTCTAGTTATTATTAGCTGTCTTGAAAAGGATTCAAAATAAGGAGAGAAACTAGGCTGAGTTTTAATACCTATGCCACTTTCCTCCACCACTGTAATTCCCTTGTCCAAGACACCTGTGTATATACTGTCCACTTCTATTATAGTTACTGATGACAGCCTGAGGGACAGAGCAAAACAACTTGACTAGTGCATCATTGGCAACGCTGGAAAAAAAGAAATGACAACACAGAACTTAAATGTCTAAGAACTGATTCGGGGAGGAGAAATGGAGAGTAAATAGATTTCTTCTGTCAAAAACGCTCAGCACAACTGTCATTACATTTTAAAAGCAGTTAAAATGCATTCATAAGCCAGATTCATAAGCATGGCCCTCCTCCTTCATTTTTTATCACATAATACTAACTAGTCACCCACTCAGCACAAAGCAAACCTTCTCATTACTCACATATTAGCCTCACAGCAAGAGAACTTCCAATTAAGCATGGCAGTTTTCTCAGAGTATTTTGGGGGGTGGGGTGGGGGGAACACACAGCACTCATCCAGTTGCTGATTTGTACAAAGTGGGAACATGTTTTAAAATTGGTTTAATGAACAGACTTAATCAAAGCAGTGTAGACGAACCCTGTTCATATTTAGTTGAAAGTATGTCCCATTGCTCTGTGGATCTTCTATGTAAGTATGCAGAGGATTTTGTTTCATTTTGGTGTGCTCAGCTATGCCTAACTCTGCATAGCATGGGACTCTAAGCTGTGGTCCTTCAGATACTTACTAGGGAGACTTATTTCAAATTAACAAGTGGTAGGATGCAGTTGTTAACTATGACATCTGAGAGGACCAGTTTTATTCAGTGGTCCCTAGGCATCTCCTGCTTATTTTTGAAGCCAATACTCTTTCCCAGCTCTGTTTGGAGATGCAGGGATTGAAACAGAGGCTTTCTGCATGCGAAGGTGCTCTACCTCCAGGCTGTGGATCCAAAGCTTTAACTGAGACACAGCTCATTATGTTAGTCTCTTACCAATCGTGATTCATGAAAGATTGCAAGTTTACATGGACACAATGTTAAGTCTTTGCATGCCTAGATAAAGTGACTGTAGGTGAGGAATTTGAATTTTTGGAGCATTTTTGGGGGGTTATGTGACCAGTGTGTTAATAGGATTGGAGAAATGTAGTATTGTTGCTACCGGGTTAGGATGAATGCAGCTTAGTTACATGATAATTAACGCCATCAAGCAAATTATGAAACTACCATATAAGAAGAACTAATAAGAGTCAGCTCAGTAGCTCTCCAATAATCTCCTTCAATTATTTTGTGAATTAACTTTTAGAGAGAATGTATATGTACTGTTACAACCCAAATATTATGTTTATTATTTTATTATTTGTTAAATTGGCATACAGCCCTATACCTGGAGATCTCAGTGCAGTTCACAGCACATAATTACAATATAAAAAACACAAAATACATAACACAACAAAGACAAAGACAACTCAATGACAAACCTACCTATACGACGCTGACACAAACCTCACACATACACTATGTGAAAGAATGAAAGTGTGCTACCCCCCTTCTCTCTCCCCCCACTCTTCTCCCCCAACCTTATACTGTATACAGTATTAAAGTCTCACATCAAATATGACTGATCTATAGAAAGGACTTTATGGTCTGAAAATTGAGTTCTTGTATGTACTTTAGTAACCAAAGAAAATCTTTAATAAAAACATTTTAAAAAATAACCCTCCCTTCCACAGCATATTTTAAAAGGGCATTAGATGTCAATAAGCCAAAGGCCTGGTTAAAGAGAAATGTTTTTGCCTGTGATCACTTGTATTTATGGTGCTTCATATCATTCATATAGGTAGACTGCCCAAAGAGGGTCATATATGGCATCCTGGTTTCACTATAGCGATGAGAAGCAGGTCTGTGGCTTCTTTTTGATGGCAAGTTATTTGAGAGCCATGTTTGATTGCACAGGCTTTAACCTGCACCGTGAGAGGGAAAGGGAGTGAGCAAGCCATGTGCTGCCAGAAAATGAACATTTTTAGGTTTCCTCTGTGATTTTGTTACTTTCAAAATATCAAAATAGAGCCATCAGAATGTAAAGGTTAAACCAATTTAAAATGTTCATAAAGGTTTTCAAAAACAGGAAACATTTATTGTAATGGTATTTCTGGAGTAGGCGACAATGGCACATTTTTAAAAAACAGTTATTTTTGTTAACCATAAACTGCTAAGAGGACGGGGCTGTAGCTCAATGATAGCTTTGCTTGCAGAAGGTCTCCGATTCAATCCCTGGTGTTTCTATGAAGGGCTAAATCAGAGCTTTCCAAACTTTTCATGTTGTTGATACACTTTTTAGACATGCATCATTTTGTGACACAGTAATTCAGTTTTACTAGCAGCCTAACCCCTTTCCAGCCCTGGGAGGAGCGTGGTGAATATTCGCATGACACATCTACACACTGCAACCAACACACTAACATGTCACAACACACAGTTTGGAAATCTCTGGGCTAAATAGTATTAAAAGTATAATAACATTATTTAGCCACCATTATAAAATCAATTATTTTGGGGAATGTTGCTTAGTTAGACACAATTCTTTCAAAGAATTATTAACAGATTTCGGCTGGAAATATAGAACTCTTTTTGGATTAATGCTTCTGAAATTCAGAATGTATTTATTACTCAGTGACTTGGCCAAGTTTTATTGTTCATTTTGAAAACAGTTGAGATAAACAAGAGATGGCCCTACAGTTTAGTGGCCTTTCACATGCTGCAACTGTTGTGGTTTAATTTCAACCAGGAATGGGGGACTCGTGAGTCCCACCAGCCCCAGCTTGCGTGGCCAATGGTGAGGAATGATGGGAATTGTAGTCCAAAGGCATCTGGAGGGCAACAGACTCCCTGTACCTGATTTAAACATTTGGTAAGCTGTTGTAAGAGAAATGTACTTGAAAGTCATTCCAGCCAAAGCCCGCTAACCTATTTTCTTTTAAAGTAATGCAGGACAGGCACTGACTGAGTTTATGATGCAGCTGCCAGAGACGGCTATTCTCTGTAATAACAGGAAAGTAGTGACTCCATAGTGGGAGAATATGGCTCCATGGTGGGAGAATTGGAGTGCAAATACACAAGATTGTTCCTGTTCATTTGTGAAGTGTTACAGAATATGATCATATCCTAGCAACACCTTAATATATGCAAAAAAGAGGGTTAAAGCAAATAATTTTGCTTAGTACTGCTGCTAGCAACTAAAACTAAAGTTTTTTTTTTAAAAAAAAAAAAAGCACAAGACATTGCTTTAGACTGAGCACTTGTCTGTCTCTTCAAGAAAGCTAGGCTTCAGAGTGTTGGGATTAAGGTCTGCATCAAACTGCACAGTGGAGTGTTAGCAGGAAAAGCAGGAGAGGCCCACTAAAATATAAATGAGCTGCTTGCCCTTTGGATTCATTCTTCATGAAACAAAACATTAATCCAAAATGAAGAACGACCTCAGGTATGGGGGTTCTGCCAGATGGAGTCAGCTGGAAATTAAAGCTGCTCCAAGGTTGGTGGGCAAGGCAAACACAGGAAGCTAAGGAATGTTATTTTTGTCAGATGAAAGCATGCACAGCAGAGGACATGCATACAAGACCAGCAGCCTGATCTTTGGCAATTTTGCTTTGTGGAATGAGACTTAGTCTCAACTAAGTGTGCTTCGGAATTCCGCTTGGGAATAAGTAGTAGGTTGACTTGGGCTGGATTTATGTCCTGCTTCCTCCCGTTCAGTTCCTTGGAAAATTACTTTGACATTCTATCCTCCTTGCATAGAAAGTGGGAATAAACAAATTTCCCATCAGTTTGAATCTGAATTGCTCATTGATTTTTTCACAGTGATTCTTCTGTCCATACTAGTTATTTAGAATACTGTTAAAAATGTGATAGGTGTGATGTTTTGAGGCTTTTCCAGAGACTAGTTACCTGAAGGTATGACATTGACTATTTGTGTTGCAAAGGTTTATATTTTATTTTTTCATCTTAGTTCATTTTTTCTGTAATATTCATGTATTATATGGATGGATGAGCTTCAAGCTTGTGGGATATGTTTGTTTGCTTACTAGAGCCCTCAGATCCATCAGCTAGGGGACAAGTGTTTGCATAGGGACTCAGTGGGGGAGACATTCACTTAAATAAAGGTAAAGAGGACTTCTGAATACATCCTCCCCCAGGAATTTGTTTTTGTTACCAAATGTGAGTTCTTAGTTTTTCACATAAAAATTCATGTATGGCTCCCCCCCCCCCCACACATCTCCCTTCCCAAATTTCTTCATTTCAGCAGCATTTAGTCTTTATTTTTTATAGTTTTCATTTATATACATTACAACAATTATTTAACCAAGTTTTAACATTTTCAATTTTGACTCCCTCCCCGCTCTTTCTGCGGTTCCTTACATTTATTTTCGTCCTTTCCTGCATACTTCAAATTGCCTTATTCTTTTAATCGTCTACTCTCATATATATCTCATATCTATTTTTTAAACTGCAGGTTTTTACAATAATCCTGCCAGTGTCTCGATCTGCTTATAGTTTGTTTATAAATACTCAATAAACCACTTCCATTCCTTCTAAAAGGTTTCTTATTCTTCCGGTAAGTTTCGCCATTTAGGCATTCTCCACTGGTTTCTGCATTCAATCTTCTTTCTTCGGGACCTCTTCATCCTTCCACTTTTGGGCAAATAACATTCTTTAATCGGTGCTTTTTTCTGGGTATACTCAAAGGTATGCGGTACCAACACCCCCCTTCCTCCCCCCAATGGTAAAAGTGTTGCATTTACTGTAATAGCTTCATGGTGAGTACCAGCACCATTTTTTCTTAAAACAAACAAACCACTGTTAATCCTTAAGGTAGTACCTGGTGGTCACAAGCCTTTGCTGTTCTCCTTCCATCTACATCCTCCCCCAGAATACAGGAGCTTCCACTTTTATTTATTTTATTTTTTTAGAGGGGGGCACAAATAACTTGATGAAATAGGTATGCGGGGCCATTCCTAAAGTATGTTGCCCATTGTGGTGGAAGGAAATGAAAGAGGGGTTTTGTGCTGGTTATGATGGATAAAATATAACATGTTCCCCATTTTGTATGGGCAAATAGAAAGATTTCTGCGTGAATAGACATATTTAATTGTGTTTTAATATAAATTTCTTTGAGAGCCCACTGAACAAAACCAGTAAGGTATAATGGATAGAGTGTTCAACTTGGACCAAAGAGATCTGAGTTCAAATCCTCACTCTACCATGAAACCCAAAATAAAATCATTACCTTTCAGTCTAACCTATCTCACAACATTGTCATGAGAATATAATGGCACAATCCCAATGTAAATCATCGGTATCCTTAGTATCTTCTGGGAGGGTAGGTAACAAATTTAAACAATCTTACTATTTGGGCACATATATTTGAAAAATATATTATTCATATCAATAGCTTACTATATTGTTATTTTAATCTGATTGCACCAACCACTGAAAAAATAAAGGAGTGCAATGCCTGCTCCATCATTTAAATAGATAAGGAATGGCTCAGAGAGAAGCAGGACAAGGGCTGTTGGGGGCTTAATGGCTAAGTAACTAGACTTTATTTGCGTAGCCGACAGGCCATAGCATCAAAGGACAAACACCAACAGAAATACATTACAGATATAGTTACCATAAAATCTTGTGACCTATTAAAACCCTAGGTAAATTAATAATCTCTGTACTTAAAACTTGGCAGAAGTAATAAAATAATAATAATAAAACATAATGATAATAATCATAAAAACCTAGGCGAGGAATCCGGGTGACGACACTGATGTCATTCAGATAACAGCTCTCAGTCTCATTGCTCTCTCGATAAATTTGGCAACCTTCTCTGTTGTCGAGCTGTTCTGGTCGGCTAGAAGTGAGAACAATTTGGCTTCGCAAGAGCGGCCCGGGATGGCAGATAGGAGCGGCGTAATGGTCTCGTCCCTGAGATCTTTATATAGGGAGCAAGACAAGAGAACGTGTGACACCGTCTCTACATAGCCAGCTCCACAGGGGCAGAGCCGGTTCTCAAATGGATTTTTTTGATATCTACCTTCAAGAACAGCTGAGGGTAACATATTTAGTCTGGCCAGTGTAAAGGCCCGCCTAAGTTTTGGAATGGTTAAGGTAGACAAATAAGGTGCCCGAAAATCAAAATGGGAGGGGGACAGATAAGCGTACCAAGCACTAAATTTCTTAATATAGGCCAGATTATTCTGCTGCTCAATATCCTTCATGCGCTGATCAATAATGGGTTTTGCCTTACATTTATTGTGCTTCTGTTAACTGGCATGCGATTGCACCATTATGTCTTGGTACTTCAGCAATGCAAGAAAGCAAAACAGGTGTGCAGGCAATAATATAAGTAACTGCTGCAGTGCCTTTGATGTCAGTGGATAATTGTCGTTTGTTCTTGCAACGTTCTTTTCCCCTCTATTTGGAATCATGGGGCACTATGCGCCTGAATGATTTTCTGTAGCGGTGTCTCTGCACAAGCCTACTCAGTTGGTTCACTACAGTAAAACAGAAGTGTGATTGATGTGTTTTGTTGTAGGGAATAAAGGAAGCCAATGCAGATTCTACTGTGGTTCCATGCTTCAATGATGTTTGGTATTTATAGGAATATTCCACCTGGATCTAAAAGACTTTGTATAATACCATAACATTCAGATAAATAACCAAACCTGTTTTGGAATGTCTGATCCCCTTCTGTTTTATTACTAGTTTGATGCTGAGAGAGATGAGGAAGAAGTATTCAAAGACATAAGCATGGCAGTTGACAACAAATTGTTTCCTCCTAAAGAACCTGTTGAAGGTGAGTTGATTATTAACCCCCAAATACTGTAGGCCCAGCCTTGCTTTCACAATGTAACATATTTTCAAGATCAAAATATATTAATGCTTCAGAAAAAAGTATATTAATAAAAAAGTTAAATGTCATTGTTTTTAGGGGGTTCCATGTCTATTATGTATGCACTAATATGTGACATTTTCTGAGCACCATTAATGTTCTGTTGATATACAATATATAATGTATGAGACAGGGATGGTTCACATATTCTCAAATTCATACTTGAAAAGTTGCACCATAAAGGATTTTTAAAACCACATTTGGATCATAATGTGTTAAGTGATCATCACACATTACAGTGTATAAGGATGAATTGACCCATTTTCCTCCTGAATATGATTTGTGTGTAAGATTTAGCAGTGTGCAAAGCAGCCCACAATATTTTTTCCTGGTAGCAGGCCTTTCTCATACTAAAAACACAAAAACCCACTGGTATTTATTAGCATACTATAATGTTGTATGTGTGTGCATGTGCACTGTGTGACTTGTTTACGGTTTTGTAAACCTGGGAAATGCAAAAAAATATATATTAAGCAGGTCGTGCGCTTCGAGGACCTCAGGTTAACCCCCCGGAAATAAATTCACACAGACTCATATTTTAGCTTAAGGTTGATGGGCAAAATTTAGGCCACAACTTTATTGATTACACAATGTGAGCGGTATTGGCTTAGGCACTGACAAACTATAACTGACTCCTGCTCACCCCACAGGAGGTCTGGAAGGGTAAACCAAACAAGGAAGCTACATTGATGCAAATCGACTGTAGCTCACCCCGTGGATCCTGTGGTCCTGGCATGGCCCTAGCCCTTCAAGTGGACTCTGGCGAGATCCAGGACCCCCAGCCTCCTTTAACGGAATACCCTTTTCATGGAGGGGCAGGTGATGGCCCCACCTCCCCTCCCCCATCCACAACTAAGTCAATGCCTAACCGCCAAACCTTACAAAGTTGTGACAAATGCTGGGAGATAGGCGAAAACCAAATGGCCAGTGCCAATCTGCCACGTGTACAAAATTCCTACCAGGCCCCTGCCACAAAACAGGTGACCAACCGAAATCCCAAGCAAGGCCAAAGCACAGAAAACCAAAGAGGGCGGGTGTGTGTGTGTTTGGCAGCATGAAACAAGTGGCTCCGACGTGTTGCGCTGCCGTTTATAAATCATCATCCTCCCCAACCCTCAAATCAATCTGATTGTGTGTTGCAACTGGTGTAATCGTGGGACTGCCCCAGAAACAACCAGGCTATGCCAAGCCTTTGGATGCTGTGGGGGCCCCAAGGTCCCATGCACAAGCAAGACACTCCTTGAAGAGGATCCCATTTGTCAAAATTAGTCAAACTATCATTTTAACCTCTGCCTCTATTTTATTCGAACTATTTCTTCTGTCAAACAGAAATAAGATATTAAAGAGAAATCTCCTTTCCTATTCTTCCTTTCCTATTAGTGTGAGGGAGACCTATAAAAAACTGAACAAAAGAATTAAAAGCTAAAGAGCCCTTTGCTTACATCATTGCTTAAAATATTTTAACTCAGTTACCTCCACTACTAATATAATTTCTTCCTGCAGTGTATCTATTCTAACCTGCAGACTTTCAACAGAATGTTTTTGTAGCATATCCAAGCCTTTGCATCTTAAATTCCAGTACTGTAATTGGTAGGAAGAAATGGTTTTTTAAAGGAAAAAACTACTTGCAGTCTTCAAAGACGACAATATATTCTTATTCATTGTTGCTTCCTAACATATAATAAGGCTGTTGCTAAGGGCAACAACTTGTCATGAAATTCTGCAGTTTAAATTATTTTTTTTTTAAAAAAATGAATTAGAAATACCTGAGGATAAGAATGAAGCACTTTTATCATTCTGATGCCAATCAATCTATAATAAATTGTTGTCTTAACAAGACAGCGTCTTGCTGTCTTCATAATTTCAAACCACTTTTCTAGCATTCTGTGCGTCAATACAAGACTTTAAACTTTAAATCTGTTTATATGTATCTCATTCTATATTTGTCCATAAACAAAAAGGGCATATGAGCAGTATCTCTCTTGGAGGTTATTTACACTCGTTTTTCAAATAAAAAAATGTACAGATAAGATATAATTGAAAACATTCCTTAAAGAATTGCCATCAAAAGCAGAGTATAAGTTAGAAACAAAAGTAGTGCTGAACTGTGTAGGGCAAAATAAACTGGCTTTGTGCCAGGCAGAAATACACATGTCAGTGATCATGAGTTCCCAGACGTATGGTTTCCAACATTAATAAAAAGAGAATAAGCATGTACAGCAAAGGATTACCATAAAGGTGGTATGGTTACTCTTTCCTATCCCTGCCCGTTTCCCCCACTGCAACTCCACCTCCCTGGTGGGCTTCTAGCTTGGGACTCCAAAGTACTAGGGACGGGGGGGCGGGGGGGGTTCAAAACAACCTGGAGCATATTTGCAACAAAATATTGGTAGCCGGGAAAAAGTTAAGCTGTCTAGGTGGAGAGTAATATATTAGAAACCAGGAGCTGTTGATACCATTTTCTAAGAGCAGCAGACTAAGGAGAGGATTGTAGACTATTGAGAGGCTCCTTAAGGTACACCTGCTCCATTATAACTCCCTTTGTTGCCACTGCATTTGAAGGAGAGCAGAGTCAGAGGTTGTAGCAGCTGGATATCAGCCTGGGAGACGAATCCTTGCCACTACATAGAAACAGATTGACTATGTGAAAAAGAGGACAGGACTCTTGCACATTAATTGTTGTGTAGGAGAGGGAATTTCAGCAGGCATAGCTGAAGGAGATAGGGCCAGTGAGTGTGTCAGTATATTTGAGGATTGTTTTCTGTTTTGGTTTGTGGACTGGAATCCACCTTTACTATCCATGGTAGATAAAGACAGTTTGCAAAGCAGATAGTGCAGTTAAGGTATGGTTACCAGACGTCTCCGTTTCCCGGGGACAGTCCCTGGATTTGCAAATCTGTCCCCGGATTACATTTAATGTCCCCAGATGTATATTTTAAGTGTTGTAGGTGTATTAGTAGGGAATGAATGTTGCGTGATTGGTTCAATGGCACAAGACACATCATACGGGGACTTCCAGCGAGGAAAAATGGCAAAACGGTAGCGAGCAGCTCCTGAAGCCAGCCAGAGCCAACTGTGCTGCCAGGCTGCCTCTGGGCTGCTGAGACTGCTGCTGCCACTGCCAAGGGGGAACCAGGGACACCCGGTGCATCAACTGGGGGAACCGCTGACCCCTGCCCCGCCGTGACCCAAATCGAGCCAGGAGCAAGAGCACCTGCCACCCGACTGACTGCCCAGCGGTGCTCCGGGGCCAGGAAAGCCCCGGAGCCAACGCAGGGAGAAGTTGGAGAGGAGAAGAAGGAGAAGGAAGAGAGAGACAGAGGAAGGAGAAAAAAGGGGAGCCCCAACCTTGCTGTGCCACTGCCACTGCTGAGGAGGAGAGATAGGAGAGCACCGGGAGGGCAAGGACACGTGGCCAAGCCAAGGCCCGACCTGAGCCTACTCCATGGCGGCTAGCACCACTGGTGAAGGAAGAGGAGTGAGGGGGGGAGCACACCGCCCCTGGCAGCGCGATCCTGGCAGGGTGCCATCATGGCTGCTCCCCACCCCTGACTGCTCCGCCACTGGGTAGTGCTCCAAGAGAGCAGGCCGAGGCCCAGGGGAAGGCCATGCGACAGAGGAGACCGCAGAAAAGATATTACTTCTTTTTAAAGTAACTTTTTAAAAATAACATTTCACTCTCTCTCTTTTTTAAAAAAAAGTGTCCCTGGATTCTTTGAAAAACATCTGGAACCTTAAGTTAAGGTGAAGTGATACAGTTATGGTAAAGCAATCTGTTTTAGATAGTAAAGGATGATGAGTGTGATAGATGACAGCAGACATCAGTGTCTGAATGGCGCTGCAAGATGTCTTAGAAGTGTTAGCCTTAGCAGGCGAGGCGGATCCATTTGGTCCCTTTTTCGGGCAGCGACATATCTAGGCCTCGCTGCAAAGCAGGTCCTTCCAGGAGCAAAATTTTGAGGAGCAGGGGTACTGTCCACATTCTTCCCCTTTTCACATTTGAACTCGTCTGATAATAACAAGAGAAGCAACATTAAAGCATGGTAAGGAGTTGTTCGACCGAAGCATCTGTTCATGAAGACGTATCCTTGGTGACAAACATTTTGCAGCTGAGAAAGCAGGAGAGTGCAGAACAAGGTTTATGAAGGAGTGTTAGAGCTCCAAGCAGGACATGCAGCAATGCATGAGAACTAGCCCAGTGCTCATAATGGTAGGCTGGTTGGCTGGATGAAGGAAGCTAGAAGGTTCCACACAGCAGGAACAAGAAAAAAAATGATTCTAATGTTCAACACAAACCTTAGTGTGATCCTATCTGAAATGGTCTCCTTTTATGCCCTTTCAAGGAACTGATTATTTTGATAAATACGAAGCAGCTTGATTTAAAGGCTGAGAAAGATGCCTAACAACACAGAAAACATGTTCACGGTCTAAATTGACCAGAATCTCCTTCCTGACCCCCTGAAACTATGCATACTTTGACTTGCACAGTCTCTACTTCTATAGAGTAAAGCTGAGAACACTAGCAGTTCCCCTTGGCGGTCAATGAGAATACTTTTTTTTTTAAAAAAAAAAAAGCCTTTCTATGCTTCACTACAATTGGAACTAAGTTTGAACAGTAGAAAAGCAGCCTGAAAAGTAAGAAAGAAAATTACCTTCAAAACTTTTATTTATGTTAAAGATGTGAAGCACGTTAATTATGACATACATTATACAATCCAAATGCGTGTTTACTTAGTACGGTGCAGTCCTAAGCCCTGGGCTGATAGGTATTGAGGGTAGGGTGGTACATATTTTGTTCATCACCAGTCTCCACTGACAGAGCAAAGCATCACTAGTATATGTGGAGTGGAGTGGGGGTGTAAATCATGACATACATACAACAGTACATACAGGGAAACCTACCAATCCTTTTCAGAAGATCCCTTTCTCTTTTCTATTTTAGGTCCAGGTGAAGTTGACCTTAATCTCACTGTGGACCTTGGAGATATTGCTGATAATGAATTTGACTTTGAAGACCAGGTAATAGATTTTATCAGTTAAAAGCTTTCTCTCATTCATATCATCTTTTAGGTCACTTGCTTTAGCTTCCGTTTTTCTCTTAGGTTGTGTTCACACCCCCATTTACTCTGCATCCAGTGTGCTCACAACACTGGTTTCCAAATAACAATAATAATAAATTTTTATTTATATCCCGCCCTCCCCAGCCGAAGCCGGGCTCAGGGTGCAAAGTGGTGCACGCAGGACATTAACCACAATAAACCTCTGCTGTCCTTTAGTTTCTTACAAAATACTGCATTTTGATGCATTTTCTCCCAAACTAGCATCAGTCCAAATCGAGAAGAAGAATGGGCCGGCTGTGTTTTAAGCAGGTAATGTATACACAGCCTTAGCCTCCTTGTACACTAAAGGGTAGACTTCTGTGATATAGAGGGTTAAATTATTCATGTGACTACTTAAATTATTTCATTGTTCAACATACTGTTACAGATTTTTTAAAAAAATTGTGATATTTCTTAAATATAGGGGTGAAAGCAGGCATATTCTACAAATGATGGAAATAGTTGTATAAACCACTTTTAATGTTGTTTTATGTGTACAACATAATAGATGCAGCATTCAAAGCACTTCCACCATATTTCAGAATGTATGTCATTCTTCATCACAAGCATATTGTTATTATTCTGAACAAACCTAATGCTTCTCAGTACTCTGTTCCTATGTTCTTTGCATTCTTTTCTTTTACAGGCTCCCCTCAGTTCCAAGCAAATTTCCCCTTTCATGTTGCGCAATTGAAAAACAGCCCCATTATTGCTTTTCTTTTTCTGTTGTTTTCCTGGAGTTTGCCAAGGTACATTGTTAACAGAAGTATGTGCAACTGTGTGTTTAGATGTACAAGGGATTTAGATGTGCAAGGGATCCACTTAAGAACGTTACACCATAAACAGTGATCTGCTTTTCAAACTGCCTTCAGCTATGTGAAAATACTGGTTATCCAAGGAACCCATGCCTTTCTAATGAATTGCTGAATGCATTAGGTCAAAGAGTGAAAAGTGGGGTTGCGATATTCCCAAAAGTGAAAAACTGGATGGAGTTATTGAACTTTCTTTGGGGTGTATGGGGGTGTCAGAGGGTTTTTTTTGGTCAGAGTTGTCTAGCTTTTGGGGGGCTTTTCTTTCATTTAAAATAAAAATAAAAATAGCCCAATTTGCCATACGTCTGAGTTTTCCTGGACATTTTGCTGATTCAGCAAAAACCGCCCAGATGCGATTTTTCTGAGCGATTCCCAGACGTATGGCAGCCCTGTTGAAAAGTAGAGTAAGAATTCGTAACATATGGTTGGCTCCAGAGCTTTCGTAAGTAGGACTCTGCTCATAGGACACTTGTGGAAGGCAGGAGGGGCTGTTTTTGCCTTTCCTCCTACAGCTCACTGTGACCCCTGAAAAGGCCCCACACTGGGACAGAGTGTGAGGTGGCAGGTGTGAGTTCCTTTGGGAAGAAAATGAGGGCTTCAGGAAGAAGGGGAAACTGGTAGAAGTTGCAGCCTCTTCTCACTCTCCATCCAGCAGGATGTTCCACTGGATCTTTAGCCCTTCTGTTTGAGGAAGGAAGACCTTTGTTTTCAGAATGTCAAGTCTGGATGCAACCTGATGAAATTATCTGGGAAAGGAAATGGGAACCAGAAGGCAGTGTAGAATTTTTCTAGTCATCCGCCAGCGACTTCACATAAAATCAAAACATGTTGCTAAAGCTGCAGACAGTAACTTTAGTTTCAAACACTGGAAGTTCAAAATAAGTGGGCAAGAACATGAAATTACTAGAGCTATGCTCAGTTACCAGCTTCACAGAATAAAGAACTTTACTAAAAGGGGCAAAACCTAGCTTTTGTGGTCAAAATCTTTATTAGTATTCCGCTTTATACCCTGAGCCTTGCCTTACCTTCCATTAGAAAAAAAACTTCTAGTCATCAGTGGCGAAGATGTAAATATATTTGGGGCATATCTCTTAGAAGTGGGTATACAATTCTGAACCTTACAAGTCTATCATTGTTTTATTTATTTATTCATTTTATGTGTTACATTTATATACCACCTTTATCTTCCAATGATCTCAAGGTGGGGTACACAGTTCTCCTCCTTCCCATTTCATCCTCACAACAACCGTGTGAGGTGGGTTGGGCTAAGAGATGGTGGCTGGCTCAAGGACACCCAGTGAGCTTCATGGCTGAGTGGGAATTCGAACCCTGCTCTCCCAGTCCAACACTGACTTCATTATCCTTAGGGTATGAAGAGATTCTGTTTATTTTGCTGTGTGGAGCATTTTTGAGCTATAATGAATGATACAGGTCACTCTATGAGCTGTAGCTTTAGTATATGGACCCAGACTTGCCCTTTCACGAATCGGAGAACTTCATTCATTTTACTCCCTGAGCTGCTTTGTCCGCCATGTTTCCTTTATATCAGATATGGGGAAACTGCAGACTTCCAGATGCTAGTGGAATCCCACTCCCATCATTCCTCACTATTGGCGATGTAGAGTCTGATACAATCTGAAGGATCACAGGCTCCCTATCCTTGGTTCATCTGGTTTAAGAAGCAGCTGGGGAAGGGAGTGAGTTTTAGCAGAAAAGATCCAGAGGGAAAATTGTTAATAAAACAGTTCCCCCACTTAGCGGGCGTCTCGTGAGGCAGTTTTTCCTCAGCGTATGCTTTCTGTAAAAGAAAAATTTAAAAATATCAGTGTCATATGTTATTTGGGCCACAGCTATTGTGTTCTATTGAAGTTTAAAAATACATGGACAAATGTATCCTTATCATGGTAATAATTCTTATAGCCATTTTTGTTAAGGGCTTTGACTGCACTATTTCAAAAGGGTGCCATGGTGAGAGCTCATGGTGGGTGCTGTTAAGGGGTTAGCAATCAAACAATAATTGCAGTCACCACTGGTGGTGTTAGTCCAAGAGAGACTTACTTTTCAAACAGAAATTGGCAGAGTAGGAAGTCATGAGGCTTTGATTAATTTTGTCAGTTACAAGTTCTTATCTTTTACTGGATGAAATGAACCTGATGCAGATAGTTTTATTTGACTGTCGTCCCTACACAGAGCTGCAAATTATGGTTGGCAGTAATGAGATCTCACTGTCCACATGGAGAAGCACAGGCATGAGAAATGAGAAGTATTTGCTGCAATTTTAAGAAGCGGATTAAACAATTCTTGAACTTAGTTAGAATAGTCAAGAGGGCAACCACGTTCGTTGTTTTAGATTCCTAATGCATGGATTTTGAGTATACATTTTTCTTGCATGCTTCCATACATGCAAAAAGTTTGATTTGCATTTTGCCCAGACAAAGAGGAAGAATACTCCCTCATCCAGAATGTGCGATTTAGAGTATGATGCCATGAAACATTGTCATACTATCCCTTCTACCCAGTGAAAGAGGGGTGTAATGATGACCGCAGGGGCAAGTCCTGCTTCGCCACTGCATGCCACTGTCATGCTCCTTTGATGTACGTGTGTCAGAAGGAATTATACTTGCATGGCAACGTATATGTGCAGAGCTCTTCCACGTGTGGACAGACTGTGGCCCAATTTGGGCCCCTCTTTGCATAAAGGTGCTCTGCACATCAGTATGTACGTATAACTCCAGATGTAGCTTGAACACATGGAATTTGCAGGAGAATGACAGGCAGTAGGTTAGCGTCACACCATTATAATTAGAATACCACCTGTTTACAGCCTCTGTCTGAATGAAACCTACTTGCAGCCTTTATCTGAGCAATACTAAAACCCTTTCCCACACTAACAGCAAATAAAAGTGCCCTATCTTCAAAGTTTGCTGTCGCTGCCTGAGAATACTGTGACTGTAACAGAAACTGAATGCTCCGCTGATTTTCTCATTACTCAGGGCCATCTTCAAACTGTGAATTGTCCCAAGCACTTTTCTGCTAAGAATATCAAATATGAAGAAGATGCGTATCTAGGTATCAGTGTGTCATATGTAGCTGAGAGTAGATAAAGCACCTGTCAGAGAGATCGGGCCAAGAGGGTTAGGTTTCCAAGCAACCATGTGCAGCAAAGGAGCTGAAAGCTAGCAGATATTATCAGAACACTTTGACAGCCAACGGAAGCTAAAGGCATCCATATGTTAAGCACGTGATGCTTCTAAAATATCAGCAATAGCAAAGCAGCAATTCTTAAACTGTATGGGGCAGTACTACTTCTAGTTACTGACAGGTTTAGCTCATTTTCTTATGTAATGGCCATCATCTTGCTCCTTTATAGAGGTTTTGAAATTTAAAATGCATCCAGAAAATGTGCAGCTTTTAAAGTGGGCTTTGAAGCAGCCTCTTAAGGAAAGAGGTCGACACATTTTTGTTTGGCTTGCTAGGCAGACATTGTTTGTTGTCACTTGTCAGTCATGGTACTGTCAAAATGTGTGATGTGAAGGGCAAGAATTTAGGAGCTGTTCTGGGTAGAAGATTGACATTACTGCACAGAGTAAGATAAGACATGAAGAAGAAGAAGAAGAAGAAGAAGAAGAAGAAGAAGAAGAAGAAGAAGAAGAAGAAAAGAAAGAAGAAAAAGAGGAAGAAGATACAACAAGAAATAGTACCCATGTACTTGTGATGTGATATTTTTTCTTAAGGACTGAAGATGCTTCTCTCGGTTGCTGAACTTTAATGATTAGTAGTCAGCTGTTAAGTTAGAAGAATATTAGCCTTAAATTTTAAACATTCATAAAAAATGTTTCAAGAGCCTTATCTAATTTGCTATCCGCCAGATGTTTTGCAATACAGTGCAAAGCGTTATATAATCAAGTGGTAATATTTTTTATGAAATAAATAAGCCCCAGGCAACATGGCCAACGCTCAGTTATGATGGGAATTGTAGTCTAAAACAGCTAGCTAATACCTGATTGGGGTTGGCAGGCCTAAGTTGCTTTACTCAGCAAATGGCAACATTGGCCAGGCAAACACATCGGAGACTACTTGGGCTGAAGATCTTTGCAAAGAAGATAGTTCAGAAGATAATTCAGTTCCTGTTTCTGCCCTGGAGGTAACAAGATTGGCAAGCGGTGCATAAGATGTTTTGAAAGATGACATCCAAATATCTGAATACTTGGAATGACCCCTATGCTGACCTAGCATAGGAATAAGAAATTGGACACTTGCAACCTGATCCTGATCCTGTGTTGGTGGAAACATGTCTCAATGAGTTAAATGGGACTTACTACTAGTTCTTAGTAATCCTACCTAGGATTGCATCCCTAGGACCAAACTAGATGTTGAATACAGCCACATAGCATTATTCCCAGCAGTCCTCATACCTACAAACAAACTTGGCTAAACTGGCTTTAAAGGGCCTGGTGTCTGTGAAGAGTCAGCTGAAGGATTCCAGCTGAGCAGTCAGCTTGGTGCAACCATGCAGCCTAGATTGCATCCTTTTCCTAAAGCAGCAGTTCTCAAACTTTGTTTTTCCTCATACCATTTGAAAATTGTTGGAGGTCTTGGAAGAACTTTTTTTAAAAAAAATCAAAGCATATACATTTCTATTTTTAAAAAAATATTCAGAGTTGGGAACATCATCCAGACTAGTGCTGTGTTATGAAAACAATGGGCCCTAGGTTAGGGTCTTGTCAGCCCGTTCAATAATCTAACTGTGGTAGAAGAAGAAGAAGAAGAAGAAGAAGAAGAAGAAGAAGAAGAAGCAGCAGCTTTGATCTCCATGATCAGAAAAGAAATAAAGTCTGCTGAGTGCAGGGCCATGTACAGATATTCTTGGGTGTTCTGCAAGCTTTTTGCAGACCTTTTTGCAGCTTAGCACATACAAGTACTTTCTTGTGTAAACTGGGGCACATTTCCTCCCAGAACATAGCGCATTAGTGTGCATTGAAGGCCATTCCAAGTTTCAAGAGAAGCTTGTGGAGCAGCATGGAGAATTCTTTCAGGAAGTTTCTCTGTGTACATGTACTATAATCTTAGATTATAGCCATCATAAGCAACTTCTAACCCCTGCCATGTACTCTCTATATAGTATACAGTATAGCTCTCTAGTTTTCACAACCTCATTGTTTATTTTCACAACAGCCGTTATCTAACCAGAATGCAGACCACATTTTGACTAGAAAATAAAAACCTCAGGGGACACTTATTAATGACAGCCAAGACAAAATACCTTTATAAATATATTATAAGGCACTTTAAAAAAACAAAACAGACCCTGTCCTGGAATACTAAAATATGGTACAAGATCTATTAAAGTGCATAAACAATCTGTTCGTCTTAAGTTACCATGGGAACTGGCAAGACAAAAAAAGAGAATTCTATATGCAAAGAACTATAGTTTGCCTTGGAGAAATTCTGCTTTTAATTTTACTTAGGCATCATAGTTTTGTGGGTTTAATATTTTGGAAGGATGCCTTTCCTGCATTTGCATTTTTGTTTTTGCTATTATTATTATTATTTATTCATTTCTATACCGCTTTATAATGCTCTTAGGGCATTATAAAATGGGGTGTTTGTGGTGGGGTATCTGCTGTTCAATAATGACATTTTCCATTTGAGAGTTTGTTAGCAAATAAAGCATCATGTGGAATGAGATCTGTGCTTGAAATTTAGAATGAGAGAGTACATACCAAAATAAGTTTTTTTAGTGCTGTTTGAGGTGATATCTTTACAGAATTGTTAACATTTACCACCACTTAGTGCCCTTCCTATATGGTTGACTCCTGCACTTCATTGGTTCAGTAATGAATTGATATTCTTATCCTGACACATAGTTAGTTCCCACATCATCACCTCCCTCTGCAAGATAGCTACTTACACGTGGCATGAGTTGCACACACATGACCCAGGCAATCCAACATGATAACATACAAAGTTACTGGTGTGATGTAGGCTCTGCACACACGACACATTTAAAGCACAGTTGAAGCACTTTCCCCCTTCAAAGAATTCTGGGTACTGTAGTTTACCTCTCACAGCATTATAATTTCTTGAAACTCTTAGCAAACCACAGTTCTTTGAGGGCGGAAATGCGCTTTAAAGGTATAGTATGTACGCAGCTATGAAGGAGCAACTTGAACTACCTTTATGTCATGGTTTCTGTGGCAAAGCTGTTACTCCATATGACTCAGTTTCTGAATTAGGTCTAAAACAGAGGTTAGGTATCTTGAAGAGGAATAGCAGGAATCAAACAGTGATAGGGCAGAGAGCCAGGGGAATAATAGAAAAAGGGTAACAGAGAATGAGAAGCAGTCAGTGGGCTATGGTTGGTTGGTTGGTTGGTTGTTGATGTATCAATTTCTACAGGATCTTCTGCTTTTGAAAAATCCTATTACCTTATTTTTATTCTATTTTGAGCATGCAAATAAAAACCACTTTTCTTCTATCATGGAACTCAAGGCAGCTCTAATGGTTTCCCATCCAGACAGTGACTAGACCTAGGCTTTCATAGTTATGGTGCCTGTATCAGGACCGTCATCCTATGGTCAAATACAATGTATTCAGATGGCAAGATGAAACTATTGTTTTAATCCAAAGTTATCTATGGAATTAGAGGTGGTTGTTAGGTATTCAACACAGATTTTTTGTATCCTTCAAATGACACAATTATTGAGCTCAGAAGCATAATAAAATCTCTGCCTGAGGCAGACCTCCAGCTATTTCTAGAACTACTAGCAACTAAATTCAAGCAGCTTTGCACTGTTTTGAAGTCAAATGCCCATGAACCTATGGTCAGGTTTGCTCTCATTGTAACAAAAACACATAGTAATGGGATACTAACTACAGATATGTAAACAGCAGACTAAAAGTAATGGATGAGTTGAATGATAGAGAAAGGAAGCTATAAAACAGAGAGGTGATGACTGAGAAGTCTAGGTTCAGAGAGAAGCCATTCTGTATTTTATTCTTTTCCAACTTAATAATGGAGGGAAGCCTTGGCTGCCTGACCTCATTGCCTGCTCTCATGAACCTTCATACCTAAATTTGAAAGGTGTATGCAAAAGTGAAAGTTTGAATAATGGACATTTATTTGCTAATGCTTAAAACCTCTGTTCAAAACAGATCCATACAAGTTTTCTGCAAACATTGCATTTGTTTTGTGAATTTAGTTATGAGGCACACAAATCACCACTATTGACCCCTCGGAGTCCCTTCCAATTCTACAATTCTATGAAACCAGCTACAACACCTGAGTGGTTGTATTTCATCTCACCGCAACATGTATGACTTGCTCTCAGTGTCTGGTTACAATAAAAGGCAACTCAAATTTCATGCGGCAGTTTAAAAAGAGCAGTACTATAAGGTATTTATTATTTGTAAAAGAAAAGGGCTGGTTTATGGCCAAAAGAAAAATATATTACTGAAACTTAAAATTTATTTTGTTATTAGCTTGCCAACAGTTCTTCTGCCATCCTCATCATCAGCATAGCTGCAGAGACAGAATCATATCTATGCTGCTTTTGAAATTGTACATTTTACTATATACTTTTTTTAAAAAACAAGGTCAGCTAAAGCTCTTTCTTCACACTTAATTTTTAATTTCTCTCCCTCTTTCTCTTTCCTTCGCTCAAGTGTAAGCCTAAGGACAAGGCCTGTGTCCTTTTATCTTACATACCTTCTTTGTTTTTGTACGTGCTTTAGAATAATAGAATTACTAGTAAATCAAGCCTAGCAGTAAGTATAGACAGAACTATTCTTTCATGGACACAGTGCTTCAGCTGTTGGAGGAGAAAGTGCTCTGACTTTATGCTATTTTCAATAGCATGTTATCTATTAGTCACATTAAGGAACAATCATCAAGTTTTTTATAAGCAATTAGAAAGAGCTTGCATGAGAACAGTGAGAGCATGATACGCTAATTGCCCTTGCTTGTGTGATTTATACAGAGTTATATTTCTTTCACAGCTTTCCTGTTCAAAATTAGAATCATTGATAGTACCAGGTTTTTATGTCTACCTTCAAAAGAAAAACATCTACGGTCACAACATTAGGGGGAAACTATGGGCCATATTCAACTTAATCTTTGTACTAGAGGAACCCAGTTCAATGATGCCTGCTATCTCCTTGGACTGCATGCCCCCTGTGTCCTCCCCAGTTCTGCTCCTGGCTGTCAGGAGAAACCCCCTACCCAAACAGCAGATGGGGAGGGGGTGGGATAGAGGGAAGCTTGCACTGGTTGAGCAATCTCCTTAGCACTTTGTTGAATACAAAGTGTCAGCTGGAGTTCATAAAAAATACAAACACAACTGAACAGATACAATTATTATATTGAAAACTGTACAAATTAAGACTTGGAGAGCACCATAGTCACCCTTATTTTAATGTCAGCCCCTAGAAATTTTGCAGGCTGCATTGGTAGTGCCTGATTGTTTTGGTCTTCAAGGAGAAAAGTCACTCAGAAGTCAGATGTTTGTTTTGGATGAGATGATAATAATGATGTTAGCTATTTTATGCACATGGTTCCATATGCAAGTAGCTGTTTTAGCAAAAGAGCAGTGCATGAAGCAGTGTTTCAGTATTTCCACCTGCCCACAAACAAACACAATTTTGGAATGGAATTCTCTTAAAATGCTGAAGGCAGCACACTCAATCGTCTGTATTTTAGAATGGTTAGATTTTGTGGATTCAGTACCATTGTATCAGGAAGACTAGGTCAGAAGCTACCATACCAGGGACCTAAGTTTCTTAGAGCAGACAGATTGTTTAGTATCAAATAGGTGCAGCCTCAATAGATTCCTTGCTTTGCTAACACCTAGAGTTAGTAACGGTTGTGATGAAAAGTCAGAAAAACATTGCCTTAGACTTAATGGCTTTCTCTCAGCTTCTCTCAGGTAAATCAATTATAACTTAGGGAAACTAGACAAAAGGGGATAAATTCAACTGAAGCCAATACTTAAATATTCTGAAATATTTGAGCCTGTGTGAAAATAGAGAGATAACCAGTTTCTGCTAAAAATCAGCTTTTGAAACACATCCTGGTATAGAAAAAAATGTCTAAAGTATTTAAGAATCTAGGTTCAAGCACTGCAGGTATAACATGTTAACCTTTTGTTCAGAAAAATACATTAAAATTGTGATATTCTGCGTAGCTTTTTTTACCACATATTCCTGTTGAGCTAACCATGCTCGATGTGATTGAAAAACTATGCAAAGTATTTGAAGACACTAGGTGGTATAAGACAAAACCATATTCAGAGACAACCCTTTGGTATTAATGAACTTAGGTTAGTCACAACTAATCTAAGTCCATTAACTTCAGGGGGTCTGCTCTGCACATAACCTAGCCACATGCTACCCTCTAACTTGTTTAATTACCTTTCCCTCCCAATTCTGTTTTATTTGAGAGGCGGGGAGTGACATATAGAGAACTCTGAGTTTTACAGTGCTTCACCTCAAGGTTTGTTTTTGACAGTATTCAGAAATGCCGCCAACAATTTTCCAGGGCCTGCTTTTATCTGGGACTGAACACCATCATCTATGTACAGTACAGCAGAAACATTTTTTGTGACTGACTTGGGCACATGATTACAGGAGATGATAAAAATTCAACAGTGCTGTTGACATACAGATTGAACAGGATAGGTGCTTGTGCAACCTTGATGAAACCCTTTTGAGGATTGCAGAGAAGCTATAAGATACCTCTCTGACGTACTTTATACCTTCAGCCAGATATTATTATATTAAAAAATAATTATAAGATGAGTATTTTACCCAACAACAGCAGAGTCCTATCTCAGCTTTCATAGTTCATATATAGAATTTATTTTTAACCATTCAGTTTAAATCAGTTTCTTTGATTCAAGAAACCTCTGACAGTCCTTTGTGGTTTTGCCAGATTAATTGCTTCCACACAGAAATTGTCAAGAGAAGAGCATCACAAGATAGCCTGGCCCTTAGTTCTTAGAGGGCCAGAGGAGAAGGTCAGTCCGTGAACTCCAGTTGATAATGTTCAAATTAGTTGATACATTTTTAAAGAATAGTGCTGCTTTCAGCTTCATAATACGGGCGTTGCTGCTCCATGCAGCATGGTTGACCTAGAAACTTCTTTTTTTGCACTTTTTTTGTGGGATGCTAATCATTATGCACACTGACTGCCTCAGTGCCACTCAACTGCACTATAATAGACATGCTGGAATTTCTGACACGACACACATTGCAGTCATGCTCTGCAACAATAAATAGGTATACTCAGCAGAAGTTCATTTGAAGGTGCTGTCTCAAAAAGCAAATATAGGACAGTGGAGTGGGATTAGCATTGTGGTCAATATGTTAAAAGGGTCTTTACTGTTGATAAGAATAGATAATAGATGCTGATGCATGAAGATGTAAACCATAAATAACATTTTCCAATATGTTAATTGACAGGCATTTGACCAGTCATGCCTTTCTGGACCTGAGAATATGGGAGGTGAGTTTTACCAGCTATCCTCTAGACTACTGTAATAAATGTTGGCAGAATGTTCCCCGCGTTGGTAAGCCACAAATCATGAGAAATTTAGGCTACATTGGAAGATTGCACACTGCAGCTTCCACACTTCAGCATAATTATATTGTATTGTGGAAATTGGATGACTGTGGTTTTTGGTGTTTTTTTTAAATATACTGTATATGTTTTAATGTATTTATCCATTGATTGTTGATGTATTATCAGACAATGTCACCCTGAGTTTCCTCAGGAGGAAGGGCAGTATATAAATATAATAAATAAATTTGAGACAATATAATATGAGCACAAGCATAGCAACCTGTAGAGCACACTGATACATCAGAATTCTCCAGCATTAATACCAAGATGTCCGAAAAGGGCAGAGTTGTGGGTGTCAGGATCTGCACCTGTTGATGCCCAGTAGGACTTCCTAATTTGGCTTAAGAAATTAAGGGTAAGATCTTGGTTCCATTCGAGCCTTCGAGGCTGGTTATGTTATAGTAAGTCTCTCTTCATGTATGCATAGGGTTAAGGTTTCTTCTGAACAGCTGTGGTTGTGTCTTTGCTTGGGTAAAGAATGAGCTGCTGTTCAAGAAAAGAAAAGGCTGTTGTGTATAGATCTCTTTCGATATACTTGTCTGGAATGCAGCTAGTGACCAGTGAAGTCTGGATGTCAGACTGAACTTAAACCAAAAGTACCCCCCAAACACACACATACACAAATGTGACGAAATGAATATGAACTCTGACAAATGTAAACAAAGCTTTTTTAAAAGGGAGGCACACACTACGAACTATTCTTAACTCAAGAACACTTTATTCATGGATGGTCATTTTTCATTTTAATATTTTGTGTGCACACACAAGAGCTGTGAGTGCACATGTGCACTGTGAGTTCTCATGCATTAAATATGTATTTTATCACAGCTACAGTAACAGCTATAAAACTATGACTGTGAACTGTTCCTTCAATGAAAGAAATTTCTAGTTAGAAATTCAAGCTTGGTGTTTTGTTTTGTTTTTAAAAAAACTTTTAGCTGCCTTTGTATATTCACTTGTCTGGGAGTAGTTCCCATTCAATTCAATGTTTCTGAGTAAGCATAAACGTATTATAAAGTGTGATAGATAAGCATAAACATATTGTTAAGTGTGTTATAATTATACACAGTTTTATACATAGCGACACTTATTGCTAGAAGTCTTTTCCATTCTTTTCCTCTTAATTTAGGTTTTACGGAAGACCTGAAGAAATCAAAAATAATTTTTGTAATAGGTAAGTAGGAAATTCATACAACACTCTCCCATAGGCAGCTAGCATTTCTGTATACAAATGCCCACTACCACGTTAAAAATTCTTCTGTGACTACATTTGTGGGAGATGATGGGTAGCTTGAGGATGAAGCATGAGAAGGAAACAGAGTTTGTGCAGGGCTTTTCTGGAAGTTGTATGTAATTACGTCCCCCCCCCCCCAAAAAAAAAAAAAGTTTCCATAACTGATTAAAAAAATGAACACAATAGTATTGCTTTCTAAAGCCAAAAGATAATTGTTTACTCTGAGTTTATTGCTAAGGTGGTTGATAATTTCAGAAGTGATTGTTAGTAATGATAATGGAAATTGTCATGGCTTTCACCACCTTAAATAGTCTGATTTAGGATTGGCCCCATATAAAACAACCGGATTAGCTCTTTTCCAATGCAGGAAGAGGGTATCTTGAATTAGAACCAACCATCTCTCTGAACTGTTTACACTGTGGGCAGCTTGAATAATCTAGGTTAAATTTACAGGAGAATTGTGATCATGTTGTGTCATTCCATAAATAGAGCATAGCTATTTATTTATTTCATAAAATTTATACAATGCTTGATTGTAAAAAAAACAAAACCTCAAAGTGGTTATGAAGAAAGAGTTATTAGTAGGTATTTCGATCAGTTCCCACCTCCCCGCAACCAAGGCTGGCTATACGTTATGTTGCTTTTCAACATTCCATATTTTTTAAAAGACAAAATCCAGACTGATTGTCCATGAGTCATAAAAGTAAATATAACTTCATAACTTTTTCTGTGTTGTTATACAAGAGTGAGATATGGTAGTTGTTTTATAGCTAATAGTAATAGTAATAGTAATAGTAATTTATTATTTGTACCCTGCCCATCTGGCTGGGCCTCCCCAGCCACTCTGGGCGGCTTCCAACAAAGATTAAAAATACATTAAAATGTCACACATTACAAACTTCCCTGAACAGGGCTGCCTTCAGATGTCTTCTAAATGTCAGGTAGTTGTTTATCTCTTTGACATCTGATGGGAGGGCATTCCACAGGGAGGGAACCACCACCGAGAAGGCCCTCCGCCTGGTTCCCTGTAGCTTAGTTTCTTGCAGAGAGGGAACTGCCAGAAGGCCCTTGGTGCTGGACCTCAGTGTCCGGGCAGAATGATGGGGGTGGAGATGCTCCTTCAGGTATTCTGGGCCAAGGCCGTTTACGGGTTTAAAGGTCAACACCAACCCTTTGAATTGTGCTCGGAAACGTACTGGGAGCCAATGTAGGACTTTCAGGACTGGTGTTATATGGTCGTGGCGGCCACGAATAGGCAATGAACTTAGAACCAGACCCCAAAGTTTTGTTTTGCTATAAAGAATAGTTACTATATTAGTATATTAGATCCAGAGAATGAGGTCCAGTTCACACATGCATATGTATCTCCTGATTATTCAACATCGGATTGTTGCCTGATGTTGGAGATTGATATCATAACTATTTCTGTCGTGTTTGTTCTGCTTGCACACATATGGTGACTGTCATTGGATACTTCAGTCATCACAACAGGCCTGCAACTCTGGTTGCTGTTAGAGAAAATGTCAAGGTGGGCTTACTTTGGTTGGAGAAAGCATGATTCAGAACCCAACCTGCTTCTTTCTCAAAAGTCACCATGTGGCGTTCATACTAAAACTCTCAACTATTCTTATTTTTTTGCTCCTCACACAATTCCACGATGCATCAGGCATACAAAGTCCTGAAAAGATGGGGAGGTTGCTATGGCAATTGCCAACACATCGTAAAGGGGGTGGGAATCTGCATCCTTTTCTTTGGAAAACACCTGAACTGCTGTACTATACAGTAGAAGAACGGTCCTGGCTTTGCAGCATATTTTGTGTCTCAGAATGGAATGGAGGAAATGTTTCACTGGAACCATGTTTGCATTAGTTGGACGAAAATAAACACACATCTTTAGCAAGTAACTCCAGAAATTTCACCAGTGAAATGTGATTCTGTCCCCTCCCCCTGCAAACCATGTTGCATTTCTGCTTTAACTGAACCAGACTTATTTCCTTCTGAGCGGACGTGTTATTCTGTGAGCAATTCTGGCATGCATCTCATGTGACTGGCCATTGCTTTTCATATCCAGATATTTTAAATTGTTGTCTAGAGCAATCCAAATTCCAACCCTCCACCACTAAGCTGGCATGGCTTTGGAGTGGCAGGGCCTCAACCACATCTGCAGCCCTGCTGTGCCCAGCATGGTGGAACAGGCAGGTCACTGCACCAGCCCAGAATTGGTGCAGTGATCAGCCCCAATGTCATCACAACTCATGATGGCAGCAGAGCTAGCCAGCAGCAGAGCATATCATAGCTGTCAACCTTCCCTTTTTTTTGCGGGAAATCCCCTTATTCCAGCGCCGTTTCCCACTGCTTCCTGCTGCTATCCTGGATTGTTAGATATCCCATAGACCGTCCCTGGGACAGGTGAGCCTGCTCATCCCTTATTTTCGAGGCTGCTGATCCCTTATTTTCAAATCTGAAAGTTGACAGCTATGGAGGATATGCCCACGCTGCCCAGGGCGGGCATGCTCCCGAGGGGGGCAGGGCATGGAGGGTGCCCTCCCAGGCACGGTATAGCTGCTCGTGTGCACGGAGCAGCGCGTGTGCCGTGCAGCCAGGAGCGGAGTGAGCCGGTGATGGCAGATATTTGGTGCACCGCCCGCCCGCAACTCCCAAGTCTCCCTTGAGCTGTCAAAACGAAGGGGGAAGGGGGGGATGCCACCGGCAGCTCCCTGCCTTTCCCCAGCAGTTTGAGGTAGGCTTGGGAGTTGTGGCCAGGTGGCGCGCCAAATGTCAGCCCCCCTCAGTGAAGACACCCGGGGCAGTGCGCCCCACCCCCACCCCCTTCCTCCGCCCCTGGGGCTAGCTAGATCCCAGGCTGTCTTGTCCTTGTCCCACCCAAGGCTGGAAGAGAGACACCTCTGCTCAACTGACCACACTGTTGCACAGTGCATACAGTGGTACCTCGGGTTACATATGCTTCAGGTTACATATGCTTCAGGTTACACACTCCGCTAACCCAGAAATAGTGCTTCAGGTTAAGAACTTTGCTTCAGGATAAGAACAGAAATCAGGTTCCGGTGGCACGGCAGCAGCCGCGGGAGGCCCCATTAACTAAAGTGGTGCTTCAGGTTAAGAACAGTTTCAGGTTAAGAATGGACCTCCGGAACGAATTAAGTACTTAACCCGAGGTACCACTGTATTGGGTTTGGATTGTTTTGTAAAATATTAAACTGCAACAGTAGCTATTTTGGCACATGGGCCATTTGAAGCTACCAGAACTCTTTGCTATGGTGACAGGTCCTGGGAATGCTGATGGCATGTGTTGCCATAGCAACTCACCAACTTGTTTCTGTCAATCACATTTTCAGAATGTTCTAGAATCAGCTTAGAATTAAAGTTTTGCTTTTTTGCCTCACTAGTCAATCCTTGCTTGTCAATTCTGGCCATTTCTCTTTGTTCCTGGTCTTGTGCATAGTTTCACATATCATAATGCACTGGCAAAATTGTAGAGCCAGTGCGGTATACTGGTTAGACAGAGTATTAGGTTGGGATCCCTGCACAGCTTCCTGGGGCAGTCACAATTGAACTTCCCTTATTATTTATTTAGAAATGTTAACGTCTCCCTCTTCCACTGTTAAGTCTTTAATGCAGCTTACTGTATCGAAAGAACAATATAAAGATAAAAATCCCAATGAAACTCAAGTAGAATAGTACAAGAAAAGAAAGGAGAAAAGATATTTCAGGGAATGCTTAGGCAAATAAAGCAGTTATAAACTGGCAAAGCTGGTGCTGTGTAGACAGGATGCTACCACAAAAAATCCCTGTCACCCATTCCTCCCCACTGCATGCCCAAGCAGTAAAGGAAGTGGCTGTTTGAGCAAGATATCAGAAGCTAGTCTCAACAAATAGCTAGGTTTATACAAGAGAAGGTTGTCCGTCATAAATTCTGATCTGAAGCCATTTAGAGCTTTATAGGGCAAAACCAGCATTTTCAGTGGTTTCCAAAAAACTAGAAGGCAATGGGGTTTTTTAAAATGCACATTTAAATTTAAGATAAAAGAGTTGAGCAAATGATTTCATAATGAGATGCTACTTTAGGAAGAAGTTTTAAAACTAAACTGATAAATATTCTTTCCCCCTGCCGGATGTTAAGGGAGAGATGGGCTAATTAAAAGATTTGGCAGTAATTAGCTGAAAATGCAGACTTGGAGCCAAATAAATTAGGCAGCTGTCCTGCTATTCCAGTCTAAGAACCCAGTATAAAACTTGAAGCTGGAAGCGCAAATATAAGAGAGCCAATTATAACAGGCACATGTGTTTACGCATACAAATCCAAACGTTCAAAGCTTGTGTTTTTTCCCCCTACTGTTTTTTGTTAAAGCCCACACCAGAAAAGAGGAGTCGATTTCCCTCCCACTTATGCCTCTTTCCCCAATCAGCCAAAAATGCTTGAGCATCACAAACTGTAAGCCAAAACAGAACAAATGCCTAAATTGGCATCCAAGCATGGTGGCTGTTGAGCTGCTATCCCAATCCCAATCTCAGTGTGTATGTAGGCGCAACTTCATTCCCAGGAATGTAGTGCACATAGACCACATCTGTGCTTGGATATGTGCGCTGTTAATCTTGTGTCCTGGGCCGGGAAAGGATTTGCCTTCACAGTTAAGTATCCTACTTTAAGAGTTGGGCTCAGAAAATACCTGCATGCACAAGGGCACACATTCCCAGAAGCCAGTCCTCACTCTGCAGTCCTTTAAACTGCTGAGGTGCAATTCCCCCTCCCAATGTCTCAGAGAATATTAATCTCAGGATGGGGAAGAATTGACCTGTGGGAATGTGTGCCCCCTCTGGTAGCTGCATATTGTTCTGTGTAAATATTTTCAGTGTAGTGCAAAGGCAAGAAGCAGCAGATCCTGTCAGTTTTGAGGACCAGGGCTCCCCCCCCCCCCCGCCCCACTTTTATAAGCAAGATTTCCCTACGTGCTTCAGGAGTCCTTCGCATCTCGGGATTACCCATGTTTTATGTGCTAGTTGCATATGCACATGCAGCATTCGCTTTACAAATATCAGTGGGACCATCTATTACTAAAACTATTCCAAGATAATTAGAAAGTTATTGAAACCAAAAGAGCAGATCTTAATATAGGAGCAGTAAAGGACAGAATATATGTCGTTTTCACAGAATGCTAATAATTCACATGAGTCCTGAAAGGATCTGGGGTTCTTTGAAAGCTTTTTCTGGATGATCAAAAGTTATGTGTGATTTCTTTCTGTTTCTGAAAGCATTTCCAGCAAGAAATTAATTGAGATGCTGTTGAACCAAAGGGAAGATTAGTGAAAGAAACTTTTAAAGCAGCCCACAAAGTCATCGGAAATATTTTTTCTTTAAAACCTGAACTGGGCTATCTGTCAAGACAAGCTTGCTCTTTGTTTCAGAGAACAGGCTGTTTTGAGATGGGTTTGTTCGGGAAATATTTCTTTCCTTCTGCTGCTGCTGCTTTCCTATCTCTTAATGATCAGGAGCCTGAATCAAGGAGTCAATAGTGATTCACTCTCAGCTGTTCCGCTTGGCAACCATTATGGACCAGCCACACAAACTCAGCACCTTGCAAAGGAGGATATGCATAACTCTTGTCATTTTATGCATTGCGGCTTTGCCTGCTCCCAACACAGAACCCCATAGTAAATCATTATAACAGCGTGCATAGCCTCCTAACAGAAGATTTCTGGAGAGTGTTGGGTGATGTTTTAGTAGTGTCAGTACAATCCAAAGATCTGCTCTTGGACATTTATTTATTTGATTCTTGGAAAGATTGCATGCCCAATTATAACTCCATAATTGGGTTTATATGCTGGATGCTCAGTATTTTTAAGAAAGAAAATCTATTATCTTAGTTACAAAGTGCAAGGATTAAACAGTTGTACTGCAATGAGAGCCTGTTAATACTGCACATGGGTTCACCGACTGCCTGTTGCTTCCTTTCTGGTACCTAAAGCACAAGGGCCTATTATTAGCAAAATCAATTTTGATTGCTGTGCTCTGTGTAGATGCTTTTATTGTGATTTTCCCTTTCTTGTGTGAAAGGGGCCTCAGATTTCTAGCACAGATGGGTAATGAATAAATAGAACATCATTTACCATAGTTAACTGAGCTACCGGAAAGCTATCCCTGTTTGCAATGCAGAGTAGGTTTTCCAGGGTGCATATTTTCATGTTTGCCTTATTGATCACATGCATATGTTGGATGGTCTTGGGTCTAAAGCAGAGGATTGGGATTTAGCCTTCGGGGTTTTCTTGACCCATGACCAACTGCAGCTGCATGTTACAAACACTCGACAGCACTTTTCCCACCACACAAACCAGCTTCTTGATAGGAAGCAGTGAGGTGGCTTAGGGGAAGGGGTTGCTTAAATATTTCTTCACTCACTGCTTCTCCACACCAGGTCAGAGCCATCCATGAAGATATAACAGAATAGCACCACTTAATCACTCCTTTAATAAAAGTATCACGAGGATGTTGATATAAGCAGGTATGCTTCTAATGGTTTACTGTATCATAAATCAGAGCCAAGGTTCAATCTAGACTACCTATGTGCCGCAGAAAGGAAGATAAGCAGAGGCTACAGAGTTTATGATAGGTGGACAAAACCTCTCCTCCACTTTGCTTTGGAGAACAGCCAGAGCACGAATAACAATATTTGCAAACCCCGCAACACCTTTTATGTCTGTGGACTGGCTTTTGCTGCGTGGGTGGGAAGCTGCAATAGAAGAGTGGGAAGATTCAATAAGTAATTCATTAATGTCACTTGAGCCTAAAAGACCCCCCAGGGTTTCTTACAACAACTAAAACTGAAATATACTCAGAGTCGCAAAGTGATTTCATGTTCTTTATTCAGCTCATAGTGGTGAGGAGGAATGAATGAATGTCCCCTCAAAGTTGGCTAATTCCGGAATTCTACTGTAAGCCAATCAGGTTGTGAATTCACTTCTATCTGGAGCATGATTGGGTGGTTCCTGCCAACCAATCATACTGCTGCATTGTTCTAGGACCAATCAGACTGCTGCATTTTGGATCCTATTGTTCTAGGACCAATCAGACTGCTGCAGTTTGGATCCTATTCAACTCAGTACATAGCAAAAACACAATTCAGTAGAAATATCAATGTAATACTATTAAAAAAGAGAGTTTATAGAGCAATCTTAACTCTGTGCCTGGGGAACAGCCACTGTTGTATCCAAAGTCCTGCCAACCAGGGGAAGAAGGTGGAATTTATTTGTTGCACCAGTTTCAGGCTTGGACAGCTGAGGGGCATGAATCAGGTCCCTTATCTGGGAATGGGGCAGCATAAAGGATCTAGAAGATCCTTGGCTGGCCCATCTCTGCTTCTGCCAGTGGGAAGACCCCTGGGTAGAGGTCAGTTCTGCATTGCAGCAGAGCCTCTCCACCCCCCAGTAGCTGTCAGAGAGGTACCCACCTTTCCTTCTCCCCCACCCAGCCATCAACATCAGAGGGTTAGGATGGCTCCCCTAATAACCAGTTTAAGTCTCCTTTATGGATATGATTTTTCCCCCACTGCAAAGGCGCTCAAATTAAGCATTAACTCATCAAAACCTGCAACATTCAATGCAGTACAAAACACATCAAACAAATTCAAATAGGACAAAATAATCAGTTCAACAAGCATCAGATAAATTCAGTTACTATAATGAAATTATATATAATATAACAAGAACAGAGCTTAATCAAAATTAACAGGCAATAGTCTAATCCATACTATTGGTTGTAGCCTTGCTGCACTCCAAGAGACTGCAGCAGCCTTATTTAAATAAAGTTCAGGTGTTCTGGCTGCTAGTTTTGACAACGACTGAGTCTCAGCTACTTAGCTTGTATATGAAGCAAGATAGTGAGGCATTAATTGTTGGTGTATTTTATTTCCCTAGTGGCCCATTGTAATCTTACTGCCATTTATCACAAATGGCCCTCACCAAATGAGCTGCTCTGACTGGGCCCAGAGCTAGAATCCACTCATAGTCTACCTTGTGAAAAAATGTGTTAAGCCATCCTCAAAAGTTATCACATGCATCACAGGAAGACAGCTTCCTTAACACCCTTGCTCTGCATGTCAAAGCTTCAGTCAGCATCATGACAGCTTCTCAGCCAGCCCAGTCAACTCTTCTCCCTTTTCTTTGCAATTGTTTCTTTGCAATTATTTCCTTGCAAAATAATAATAATATAGGAGAGGGCATGAAACGCATCAAAAACCAATACATGTTTCTACTTCATCTTAAATGTTAATCCGTTGTCTGTTTGATCTCAGTGTATAATTTCTCATCCTTCTTACTTCTATGCGCTCCTTCGGTGTTGAAGGAACTAAATCCAAGGGTGCGTTGCAAAACGTATACCACAACAGCATAGTATTCGATTGATATTTCAGATTCAGGTGAGTGTCGTGACGAGTTTATTGGTTGGTGGCCATTATTCACACACTGCCTTAGGAAGGAAATGCCAAATCTGCAACAGATTTCCAGCTGAGTTAAATCTTCAGAGCAGATGTATGCTATTTATTATTTATGCTTTAGTAGCAGCTGAAGACTCTGTTGTGCCAGGCTTATTACAAGAAGTTATTTTCCGAAGAGCTAAGGTGCAGACAACAGCTAGTCCCCAATTCAGTATGCAAGGACTATACTCACACAGCAGCATACCTGACAGGGACATCATACAAGGCCACCAGCAACCCATTGCTTTTGCATAGACATCTTTATTTAGTGGTCTGCATTCCTGAAACTTGCAAAGAAACCAGGAGTGGTATCCGAATAACGTGTCCCATCAGTGCAAGGATTTACACTTGCACAACTTTTGCCCTGTCTTGCCCCACCCCTCCTGTGTATTTTCTAGGTGTTTCCCCATCTCAACTGGCCTTAGAGTCTTAACCTATGCACGCTTACTTTTTCTGGGTTCAACTTTCTAGTGGGTACATGTAGCATTGCAGGCTTGATTTTTCTCTAAGTAGGATGACAGTTCCAGTCCAAACAAGAAAGGAAAAAAAAACATAAAAGGGATCCTAGGGAAAGACAAGAGTCCCCGTGTCTACAGACTCCTTACCCTTAAAGTGGAGGGAAGCAGAAGATGCTGGCAAAACTGAGTAGGTATAAGGAATGCATCAGTCCTGTCATTAGAAAACAGCATTCATTTCAGTCCTGCTGACCGTACTTTTAGTCAATTCATCCATCTTTGACCTCAAGCAAGAGGGGGTTAAAAACTTTTAATAGAACATAGAACCAGTTTCAAATCCTCTTTTATTTATATTCTTGAAGAGGAGGAGAAGGTATTCCATAACTGAAAAGTTGCATATGCTTTGCAGAAACAAGAAAGAAATGAGAAGGAAAGGTCAATTCCACAGCACTGACGGAGCTTTTGAGCTTTTTTTAAATCACATTGTGGATAAGTATTTTGGGCTCTTTTCTAAGGTACAGGTTATTATTACTGTAAAGGAGCTGGCAGAGGGAACAAAAAACATAAAATAATTCTGTCTATTAGATCTTGTTTCTTGATTATCAGGTTCCTCGTTTTCCAGAAGAGAAGAGGCAAGTTTTCACATCTAGTCTTTGTAACAAGACATGCAGTAGTAGCAATTAGCTGTCTCCTCTCTGCTGGTCTCCATTTCTCATCTGGGCACTTGCAATTACTGGTTTTCTTATTACAATGCATCTGTCCAAGAGAGTAACGGGCACCAGCAGCCGCCCTATATAACCACCACATAGAGTCACAGTGACCATCATTTCTCAGCAAGTGACTAGTATTTATAGAAGTGTGTCTGTGATTTATCACAAGTAAATGTATAAAAGACAGTAATCTCTCCTCTGCTGGAACATTGTAAAACTGACATATGCAATAATTTTGCTCATGGTGATTACTGAGTAGATGTGTTTCTCCAGAGACGAGAATTGAGGTACCATAGAGAGTTACATAAATCTGGCAGGGCTTTGTTTCCGCAGCTTGAATGAGCCCATGGTGACTGGCTGCCTCCGGGCCACTAGTCTCTTCTTCTGTCATCCATTCTGTTCATTGTTAAAATCCTAATTTCAGAATGGGTGGGAGGCCGGAGGAGCTGTCATAAGAATCATCGTCATTTTATTTACGTTCCACATTTTACACAAACACATTGTGCTCACAAGAGATGCACAATAAACGGACAATTTAAAAACAATAGCTAAAGTAAATACAAATTATGACGCAGTTTAAAGTTTGACAATTAGCTGTTTAAACACATCAAAAGTTGGTTAACAACATCCAACACTAAGAACACAAATGTTAAACCCACATTGTGGAATCCATTCAGCAGTTCATATGAAGAGAGCTAACAAAAGATGTTAAAACTAACAAAACTGAGCTGTCCTTAGCAATAGCCTCCTGCCAAGCCAAGCCAAACACCCTTTTAAAAAGCCCTATTTGTGTCTAGATGTGCACTCACACACATTCTCACTGGGTTGACAGTCAGTAATGCATGTCGTGTTTTTTCCTTGTTGTCCCTGCTCTGAACAGCATATCAGACTGTTTACTGGGACTCACCTGCAGCAGCAATACTTGACGCAGCTGACGAAAACAGTGATAGCAGCAGATTAGTATCAAAACTAAGGCAGCTTTGCAGATAGGTTTTAAAAGGTTTCTATTATTTGGCATCTGTCAACAGCCTGGGTGTGTCAAGGGTGAGATAGGGGAAGAAAGGGAAGAAAAACTATAAACTTGTCTCATTATCATCCAGTTTACAAAAGTGCTTGCCTGTCGGCTATTCTTATTTCTTACAGTCAGGCAAGTGGCTGTTTACAAGCCTGCTCTAGGGACCTCTACTTAGATATTGTTTGGGGTACTGGTATAGTTTTTATTTTTTAAAAAAAGGTTGATGGGCTTCAGTGGTTCAGCAATTCAGGAGAGCTTTATTCCACCACTCCAAACGCCATTTTGCAGCATCTTGTTGTTTGCTGATCTGTCTCGTGATGGATTGATGTGTCTCAAATTTAAGAACTTGTGCTTGCTCACAAAGGAGGCCCAGGCTCTGGTAAAGGAACCCAGTGCGAGAAGTTAGCAGAGAAGTATGGATTTTTGCATCTGTCGACGGATGGTCTCATCCAACGTGAAATGTCATCATTATCAGAAAGGAGCAGGATCATCAGAGAAAACCTGGAAAGCGGCAAACTTGTACCAGGGGTAAGCTGTGATCCGGAGACGTGATGTGTCTGACAGAGAATCTGTGCATCACACAGACACAAAACCCAAAGAAGGAAAGAACATTTAGTGCAGTTATGACTGCCAGCTGTTTGAAAGGATGTCAGGAATGGATTGTGCAGTGGGGCTGGGCCATTTCCTTGACCTCCCTCTATCCAAGTCACAGAGACAGGGAGGAGCAGGGGCAATATAGTGACAGTGCAAATGTACAATGGAACACTGGATTGGCTTCGCCAGTGGGCTTACACCACATTGACCTTGCTGCTTCCTTGCTTCTCCCCATCTTCATCTGACTGTGCAGTAGTGACTTGGCCAGAGGGAGATCAGGCAAGAGATTCAGCCCCACCACATTCTCTGCTACTGGAATAAGTCCTCTTTCCACATTTCAGAAGATCATTTGTTCACAGCCAAAGATTCCTTTGGCACCCTAAAATTCAACCACAGTATGGCAAAAAAGCATGCTTCAAGGCATCATAGGCTTTTTTTTGCCTCCCTCACACTGATTTAGGCTACTTTAGAAACTCTCTCGGCATACTATATTTACAAAGGTCCCATGCTGAGTCAGCTGTTAATCCAGCTCTGACTATGATGAGATTATTTTTTAAAATCCAGTAGTTTGGTAACTAAGCATTTTACTTCCTGTGAAAATGTGCAATGAGGATGTTGGCGCATCCTCGGCTGATAAGGGTGGGGGCGTAGCACATGGGCCTGAAATGATGCACTAGGATTGTGAGTTTTGTCTGTGTCTCACTCCAAAGCACTGCAGTGTCAAAGTGGTTTCTAAACAAAAATTATTTAATCTTCTTCCATTAAGGATATTGTTACGGATCTCCTGAAAGAAGTTATACTTGCCAATATGGGAGGCACAAATGGGTTCCTGATTGATGGTTATCCCCAGGAGATGAAGCAAGGAGAAGAATTTGAGAGCCAGGTGAACATTTATTATTATTATTTTTTAAAGATTTTATTGGTTTACAAAAATATGTGCATTCTCACTTTTTTCAGGATGTAAAGTCTTTCCTACATATCAATTACATTTGTTACAAGACATTAATGTTGAGTACAGTATAAGGTAGGGGCGCGGGTGGCGCTGTGGCTTAAACCACAGAGCCTAGGACTTGCTGATCAGAAGGTTGGCGGTTCAAATCCCCGCGATGGGGTGAGCTCCCGTTGCTCGGTCCCTGCTCCTGCCCACCTAGCAGTTCGAAAGCACGTCAAAGTGCAAGTAGATAAATAGGTACCGCTCTGGTGGGAAGGTAAACAGCGTTTCCGTGCGCTGCTCTGGTTCGCCAGAAGCAGCTTAGTCATGCTGGCCAGAACGGTCAGGGGTCCCTTTACCTTTACCTTTACAGTACAAGGTTGGGGAAGAAGTGAGGAGAGGAAGAGGAGTGGTGAAACTTTTATTCTAGGTGAGCATTATCACATTGTGAAGGGAAAGGCTGCAGCTTAACAGCAGAGCACTCGCTTGGAATGCAAAAGGTTCCAGGTTCCATCCTTGTCTTCTCTAGGTAGGTCTGGGGAACACTTCCATTTGAAAACCCTGGAGAGCCACTGTCAGTCTGGGTAGATCAGCCTTCTCTAACCTGGTGCCATTCAGATGTTTTAGACTACAACTCCCATCTACCCACCCAGCAGGCTGGGGACCATACTGAGCATGAGAGACTGATGATCTGGTTCAGGAAAAGGCACTTTCCTATCTTCTAATTAGGGCTGCCAGGATTTTTTTCCAGCAAGGGACCTGTGCCTCGTACTGCTCTGCAACATGCCGAAATTCATAAAAATGATGTCTTAGTATGCAGATACCCTTCAGGAAAAGCTCTGCCTGCTGAACTCTTGTGTTTAATGTTCATACATTGCATATCACTTTTTATGCACACAAAATATCAATTTAGGAATGCACCGATACAAACTATTTAGAAACCGATGCATATGCAGTACAGTTTATGTTTGCCATAGAATTGTTTAAAGAAAGAAGAAACCCAGATATAAATATATAGACAAGACAGTGAGAAAAAGCACGGAGCTATTTCATTACAGATCCATATGTTTTCCATTCACATTTTGTTTTCCCTTTTGCTGATGGAGAGCTGGAACACAATAGCTCTGCTGCATCAGGGCCTTCTGATCCAGTCCTCAGGTCTCACAGTGGCCAAACAAGATGTTCATGGAAAGCCTGCAAGCAGGACCTGAGTATCCTTCCCACTTTTGTTCCCTGATAACTGGCACCAATAGCATTATCCTCCACAAATCCCTTGTCTAATCCCTTTTAAAGCCGTCCAGTAGGTAGCACATTACTTGCCAGCTACTTCAAAATACTCTAAATAATTAGCTGGGATGGGTTGAGGGGAATGACGACATACATATTCCCTCCCCCAAGCAGCTCCTTTGAGTCTTATCTCTGTGCACCTGATGCAAACTGCGCTGACGGGATTTCATTGAATCCTTTAATTAGGCAATACCAATGACGAGAGCATTATTATTATTTTTACCTTGTCATAAAGCACTTTTTGTACAAAGTACTGAAGATTAATCCTGTCATTAGAACACCAAGGGTCATGGGCTTCACTTCCTCATCTTGGCAAAAATGGCCTCTTCCCCTTAAATAAGCGGCTCCCTCCAGGATATTATTAAATTGTTCTCGTGATTGTGATGCAACATTTAAAAATATGGCATAGTTGATTCCTCAGTTCACATTAACAGTGTTATTGTGTCAGAATAACTCCTCACTAGGTCAGAGACTAATTTTTGGTACACTGGTGCCTCCTTGTGCATGAAATGAATTATGTTATCATCTGCTATATAACACTGCACGGAGAGGTGTTTTTCCATTAAAACATCATCTCAGGGCTGATTTAGATGTTGCATTTTTGCAGCTTCAAGAGTCTCTGCTTCTACACTAGCTATTTTAGTTATTATTTTCTTAAACAGCCAGCTTCCAATGCTAAATGGGCAAGCTTCTTTTGAAACAAACAGGAGTCTACAACATGGCAGGGGGTTAAGCTAGTTGGAAGAATCCTTTTACTTTACATAATATTGCACAAACTTAGAATCAACAAATTGTAGAGTTGAAAGGGACTCCAAGGGCCATCTAGTCTAACATCCTGCAATGCAGGAATCTCAACTGAAGCATCCAAGACTAATCGCCACCCAACCTCTTCTTAAAAACGTTGACTGAAGGATAGTCCACCACCTGTTGTGGGAGTCTGTTCCACTGTTGAACTGCTCTTACTGTCAGAATCTCCTTTCTTGTAACTTGAATCCAATGGTTTGGATCCTAGCTTCTGGAGCAGAACACAAGCTTGCTGCATCATTGCATGTGACAGCCCTTGAGATATTTGAAGATGGCGATCATATCTCCTCTCAGTCTCTTTTCCAGGCTAAGCATACCCAACACTCTCAAAAGGCTTGGTTTCCAGACCCTTTGTCACCTTGGTCACCCTCCTCTGCACACATTCCAGCTGGACAATATCCTTCTTAAATTGTGGTGCCCAGATTGGACCTTGTACTCCAGATAGGGTCTAAGGCAGAATAGAATGGTACTACTGTTTCCTTTGATCAGGACACTATACTTCTGTTGATGCAGCCTAGAATAGCATTAGCCTTTTTTTGCTGCTGCACAACACTGTTGATTCATGTTAGCTTATGGTCTACTAAGACCCATAGATCCTTTTCACATGTACTAGCAATCCAGCTGCCCCCATCTCATATTTGTGCAACTGGTTCCTGCTGCCTAAGTGCAGAACCTTACATTTGTCCCTATTGAAATTTAATTTGTTAGTTTTGGCCCAGTTCTCCAATCTATTAAAGTCATCTTTAATCCTGAGTGTCTTCTGTGGCATTGGCTACCCCTCCCAGTTTGGGGTCATCTGCAGATTTGATGAGTATCTGCTCAATTCCTGTTTAGATTGTTCTTGAGTCACCTGTCTCAATCTCTCCTACAAAATCCACGTGGATGTTGCATTCTGACCTCACTCCCATGAGGAAGAATGCTATGCTGTGATCAGCTCTTATATTCAGTCAATTTTCTCATTTTTTTCCCAGATTGGCGAACCATCTTTGATGCTCTGCATGGACTGCTCCTCTAAGACAATGAGCAGCCGCCTTCTGAAAAGAAGCCAGAGCAGCCAGTGCTCGGATGGCAGTGAAGAAGCCATCATGAAGAGCATCCAAAATTACTACCAAGCAATGGAGCCTGTGATCACCTATTATGAAAACAAAATTCCATTGTTTAAGGTAAACCGGCTAGGCTTTGGAACTGGACTATGGTACCTTCTTCTTCTGAATACATCCAAAAGGCTAAGAGCTAATTTACATGTGCTGTAAACTTTCCAAGAGGCCATAATCCTCTCCTAGGTTTGCACCAGGGCATATGCACCAACCACAATGTTCAGTTTGAATATTGGTTTGGCACTTTGGAAAACAGTTTTGTCATGGTCCAAAGCATTTTGGAGGCTGCCTGGTTCCTAAGAGCATATGAAGAAGCCAGTGGGATCAGGCCAAAGGCCCATCTTGTTCTCACATTGGCGAGCCAGGTGCCTCTGGGAAGCTCACAAGCAGCACCCTGAGTGCAGAAGCATCTTCCTCATTTGTGATTCCCAGCCACTGGGATCCGGAGGCGTGAGTCCCCTTCAGTACTAGAAAATGAGGAAATAGCTGTAACTTTTTTTCTTTTATGACAGAAGTGGGTAACATTTGCAAGCATGCTGGCCCACCAACGTAGAAGCAACTAGGTCTCAGGATTTTTGTGTTGGGCACTTTAGAAATAAGGGTGGTTGTTGTGTGTTTTTTAAAGAAACATCTTGTTTCTTTTTGGTAGCTCCCAACCTCTAGTATAGGGGAAGGCAGTCGCTTAGGTAACTTGGTTCCAAGTTGTGCATAGCTTTAAGAAAATCTTGAAAATGGCTCTGTGGTCTGTTAAGTAGCTCAGTACTTAATATACTCAACTGCACTGTTTAACTAAAGCACTGAATAATGCCCTATTGCAGGACTATTCAAAAAGGTCACGCACACACATTCTATCCTGAAATGAATTTCATAAAACTTAACTAAAAATAAAAACCAGGAAAGCAAGCTTTATTTTCTAGCCCACAGGGCATCTCGCGGCTACTGAGCATGCTCTTTCCTCTTCAGGCTGTTTTGTTTTTGCCCTTAGGATTTTTGTACTTCAACAGAACTGAAGGTTATCTCAAGCATGGTGCTGCTTCTCAGCAGCATTTTGACTAATCCTGTAGGCACTCACCTCCTGAATTTGCATCGGAGGGAATAATTATAGAATACCAGAATGGTTTCCTTTTTGAGGTTCAACTATCTGATGCATAAAATCTCCTTTTTTTAACAGATAAATGCAGAAGGGACACCAGAAGAGGTTTTCCTTGAAGCATGTGCTTCTGTCGATGCTTTTCTGAAAAAGGAAGGAACGGCATCATCTCTTTCCGTGTAATTGCAACGCTTTCTATCTCATGTGCACAGTCGGTGGTCATCAAAAATGCTGTCTAAAGCCACAGCTGCTGCCTTGAAAGATTAGTGCATATTGTAAACTTTGTAAAAAAAAATCAGATCTGTATAACCCATACAGTACAGTAACATTCAAGTACTGTATGTTGTCTATCATACGGTTTGCACTTTGCAGGTTAAAAAGCAGCATGGTAAACAACAACTCTAATTCCTAGAAATCATGTCTTGCATTTCACTATTACCTGGTATACTATACAGCATCCGAGTTTCCAGTTAACTGACAGTCAGCAGAACTGACAGAAATGTTTTGTTTCTGTAAATGAACAGCTCAATTCTGAGACTATTTAAGCTTGCTTTTTTTTCTTATAATGCTTGAAAAAATCTGTTTTCTGACATTTTATCTTACTGGCGGAACATGCCTGCAGTTGAGTTGCAGTCATTAACACAAAGCAGCAGAAGTTAAGAAATCTTCTGAAAAAGTGGTATCTTATTATACAATGTAGTAAGTAAAATGTTAAGCAGTTAACAAATATGATTATGGGATCAGCTGTTGTGTCAACACCAAAATGGGTACAAACAGCCTATGTACTTAAATGTGATAATGTAAGGATATTGCGGTCTGGTTAAAACAACAACAAACCAGTGCCAAATATTGCTGGTGCACTTAATGTATAAGCACTTATTGTATTTGAGTGTCAAAATACATATGTTAAGATAGCTAACATGCACCCTTTAAAGAATATGGGGGCATCACATCAGTACATGTTGTTTTCTGTAGTCTGACAAGTATTTCAACTGTAAATCTCAATTTTAGGTCTTTCATTGCCTGAGGAACATGTGAAAGAGATGTGTTTTACTCAGCCTGTGTTTATAAATCGGCAAGCACACTCTTTGCACAAAACACAATGGGTTGAGCCAAAGAAGATTGGGCAGAATGCCACTGATACAGTGATGCTCCCCTGGCTCCCCCTCCTCACTAAAAACCCCTGCACACCCTAAAATTGACTCCTGGTACAGGATGAGACATAGGGGCTCAGGGAAATTAGAGGATGTTGGTAGGGGTGCCTTGCATAAGTAGAAGTACTTTTCCACTCAAGTCAAGGTATCTCTGGACACAAGTAAAATTGATTTCACAAATAAGTAAAAATGCTGAGATTTTCTGAACAAGATAAAAACATATTTGATTTCTTCAGAATTGGCTCCTACCTTCTCCTGGACCATCTACTATTTCTTCTTGCATGATTCATCTCTGTCAACAGTTGCATTTTGAAGCAGATTTGTATTTTTCAAGCTACTTTTCTTGTACTGAAGATGTAAAACAAATAAAATGTATGGACAAATGCTAGGAGTAATAATTTTTACTTTGGTTTCATTAAACAAAAGCAACCATCCAGAGAGGGTTTTAAATATTATTACTTCATTATCCGCAGATCCTTCTGCATTTTTCAACTTGCTTTAAATTTGCACAATAAACAGCTTGCTACTCTCTGAACTATCAAGTGCACTTTTCTTTTCCCTGCAACTGTGGATGTTCCTGATTGTTTGAGCCCTTTTACAAATGTTTTCCGGATTTTTTATTAATGCAGTATTATGGCAGCTGCTGTGGGAACAAGTCAGGCATGTGGGAGCAGTTTGTCAGGACATATAAGGAAGCACAGCCCTAAACTTCATCGCAAATTTGAAGAAACTCACGTAAAACATTGATTTGCACATTGATCTCCGCTACTTATCAAAGTTTGGGGAAATGACCACAAGGTTTTAAAATTCCAAAATAGGCCACTCTTATCTTGGTTTCATTTTATCTTTCATAAACTTTCAATGTACATAAAGTTTGTTACTTCTGGATTATCAGGAAAAATATAGTCAGAAACTTAGCCCCCCACTGCCCAAAAAAGCTGATTTTAAAATCTATCAAGATCATCCAAACAAACTTAGACGAAGGTTAACTATCTATTCTATATGGCTTTGATGGGTATGCTGCTGGCTTAGACTTTCTGTAATATGCAATTTGAGCATGTACTCAGGCTTCTTAGAAAACGGGTGATGTAACAAATAAACCAATTATTTAATTAAAACAAAAGATCAACTAAGAGATTTAGTTGTGTTTCATCTATTAGTTTTCCCCAGCTGTGTTTGGCACAAATGGAATCCCACAGGAAGTGTATTAGGATGGGTCCAACATCAAATTGGCTGCCTTGCTTACAGAACACCTGCTCAGTGTGGTGGCTTACAGAACCAATCCCTTTTCTGAATGTCACGGCTGGTATGGCAACGGATTGCCCCCACATCACAAACTTTGAATGTTGCAGTGTAAAAGAATTATCAAGGCTGATGGGTTACACCATTTGCATATGTAAAAAGGACATAATTTATATTTGCATAATTAGTTATTTGTCTTTCCCAAAGCAATTTGCCTTTGCTTTTGTTAAAGAGAAAAGTGAAATACATCAGGTGTATTCTTTTCCGTTATATATATTTTGGTTTATTAAATTTCTCAAAGAATGAGATATGCTTACAGACGATGTGTTATACTGCTCAGTCATTAGAAACGGTACTGCATCATCTACTCAATATATTAAAAAAATGCTCAAGCTCCTCTAACAAAGAGTGATTACACCTAACAAACACTGTGAAAATTAACACTGTGAATAAACAAATCAAAACTGCTATCAAATGCACCAGCCAATTCTTTGTTAGTTATTTACTGCCATATTTAAGTTAAACATGTACTCGAAGTCATTCTGAAAATTCAAGTTTTTTTAAGCAAGTGGAAATCTATTACAGTTAAAATAATCATTATTTCTGAATCACAAGTTATACATGTCAAAATGATATATTAGCTAAAAATATGTAACAAATATTACAAAGCTTTTTCGATCATTGCTATATTTAGGCTAATAAAGCGTACCAAAATGCTTTTCCTTTTTACTCTGCAATTATAATACTGGGGGGAACGACTGCATCATAGCCATAGAGAAGCTACATGGAAATATTACTTATTTGCTTGATACCTTCTCCCATGTAGTCAATCCAATCCAGTGGTTTCTTAAAGACACGGTAATTCCGACATGCACCCCAATGCGCTGCTCCATTCATTTTAAAAGTATACAGCTGTGCATGAGCATTAACACATGTGCAAACCTACATCCTCCATCAAAGTGAATAGAGTAGCACATGCGCAAAAGGTCTATCTGCAAGTGGGAACAAACACGGCTCAGAACGGGTGTGTGCCAGGATCAGGGTATTTGTGCATAATCTTTGAAGAGGCTGAGTAAATAGCTGGGCAAAGGCTACACGGAGCCCCTTAAGGGGATCATATGCCCCTTAAGAGCTAAATTATATTTTCAATTCTGAATGTCGGTTCAATAGTCAAACCTCAAAAAAAAGTCACAGTAAGCATTCTATATATAAACAGACTGTATCCACATAGTTTATTTCTCACAGTTCTCCTGACAATTGAACATTATTTAAGAACATACTGTATACACAGATAAGAAGAAACATACAAAATGCTTTAAATGATGCACAACAAAATCCAGCAGTATAAAAGAATGCATGTGAACCCTTGCTCACTGCTCAGGCTAAATTTAATCACTTGTTTAAATAGTAATAAAAATACAATCTTTCATGGATCTTGTGCATACTACAAAAGAGGAAAATTATTCCCATATATGATTTATATTAGGCAGTTTTCTTTGATGAGTTGCATTAACAACTCCAAATACAGAGGCAGAAGGCTGTGTATTTTACTTTATAAGAGTTAATGTTGGGTATTAGAGACTTTTACACAGTTACTACCACTGGCACTTTTCACCATATTTTTGTACACATCACATGGTCATTTTATATAACATTACATTTAAAAATATATTTGCGTGACAATTTTATAATATTCACACACCATGAGCTGGTTAAGGAAGCAGTGCCACTGTTGCCTCCTGTAGTGCTTCACTGTTGGTAAATAAAATTTTGTTGTGGTAAAAAGAAAAAAAGAAAATGAAATGAAAGTAAAGAAACATCAACTTGATTAAGCAGCTCCAATTTTATAAAGGCCTATTACCGACCATCACAGAGACAGTGATTGTTTTAAGAATACGTTCTAGACGCAAACACTGTCTTAGGTTAAAACTCTGCCTAAAGAAGTCAGTTTTCTGTGCTGCAAACTATTTTCACAACAAAACTGCAAACTACTTAACTGTTTTTTAATGTACGCACTTCATCATCTCTGCATCTCCTAGTAGTCAAGTTCTTTGGAAATGACTAACCTTAATGTGTGCTTTCGTTTCCGGCCACACTTTTGCAACTCCTCTCTTCAGATTAAACCAACTTACACCCCCCCGCCCCCCCCCCAAACTAACACAGTGAAAAGAAAATCTCCCCCAAAAGCTTTCCGCACACTAGGAATGTTCAACCTCTGTTCAGTTATCTAGTATCATGACAGGTCAGAGAGCAGGATTTTGATGAGGGCACTCGGGACGCTCTCATGCTGAGGATGACATTCCTGGGAAAGCAAACGTCTTCCCAAGGTGGACACAGAATCATCAACAGTGCCACGGTTGGTTTTCAGAGAGGATATTAAGTTTCAGGTTGCAGATTTGCTTTCCATGTCATCTATTTGCAGGAAAGTAGTTGGGGTCAAGGTAATTATAAGTGGGGCCTTGGGACATACAGTAGTCTCTATCTAAGAACATTTCTGCTCTGTACATAGGCTCCAATCGGTGACTTTCCTTGTGAATGTCTGTTTCATGCAGACTGAAAGAAAAGGAAGAAGCATTATTTGATAAGTATGAAATTCCGCACAAAGAAATCCATGGGTGTATTCCATTTGTCAAAAATTCTCACACTAAACATTTGTCAAAAATGCCCTACAAAATATCATAATTATACCCGATGCATACAATATTTTATCCTCAGCAAATTTATATAACTTTCTGGTATGCATTTCATATCATGATTTAAATTGGGGGAGGGGGAGAAATTACATGTGATTTTAGTCCTCTACTCAGAGATCAAGACCCACTGAGAAAAGCATGCATTGGATTTCCGTCTTAAGCTTATTGTTAGTAATTGTCATAGATGCATGTTGCTTACCAGTCAGAACAAGAATCACAGAAATCCAAAGACATTTCTGGAGGGCAGTCTCGGCAGTGCCACCGAATGCCTTGAATGGGATCGATTCCACAGTTATCGCACTGAAAACAGATTCAGGAGAGAACACTCAGGAAAACCATTTCCAAAAGCAATTTCCAAAAATGTAAGTCTCTACAAGATTACAGAGGGCATCAAAAGTTGTGATTTAAGGAATATTTTCTCGCCCTCAATACTGAAAGAACACACAGGAGAATATAACTGGCTGAGAGAGAGAGGAAATAAGTTGCTGTGCCTAAGAGCCAGGGCTGTAGTGTAGGGGTGTGTGTGTGCCAGGGAGTCCATGAGCACAATTTCTGAGGCGGCATGAACCAGGCGTGACCATGCAGGCACCCCCAGCACAGCCCAACCCAGTGCCCCTCTCTGCCCACCAAGGCCACATCAGCTGGCAGGGCTCCCCCCTACACGGGCGGACAGGTGACTCAGTGCAGCCCTGCTTTGCTCCAGTGGGGGTCGCTCTGGCAGTGTGGGGCGAGGCTGGGACACACACACACTGCAACCTGGTGTGCACCCACCCTGGGTACCCGCAGTCAATGCTAAACTGCTGCCTAAGAGCTAGTCTGCATCATAAACAGTTTTCTCTAACATCTCCCCTTTCAGAATTATGAGCTAGGTTGCAATGCAACTACTATAGTTATTGGTAACTAGCTCTACAAAAAGCTCAGGATCACCTACGAACTTCATTGTTTCGTCTCTGACAATGTTCAAGGGGGAAAACTTTTTTGGAAATGTCACTGCCAGTGCAAGCTTACTTAAGATTAAATAATTGTAATAATAATGAAATTTATTACCTACCCTACACCAGCAGTTCCCGGGGCAGCTTACAACAGTCTTAGGTACAATATAACCAGTTTCTAACATGAAGGCTAGGTCCCAAAAACAGCTATAATTTCTCTCAATCTCTCTTTAGTTTTACTCATCTTGCATGGACTACTCTAAAACACTACACTTGTTCTAATCCAATGAGCCTGCCACCCAAGTTGACTAAAGGAGTGGCAGGAAAGCGTCCACTTAACCCTCCAGCTTTACTAACCTTAAAGCCTATGTGTTGCACAAAACCACTTTCGGCACGCATGTGCTGCAGTTTCTGCTTCTTCAGCTTTTTTAGCTCAAGCAGCTCTTTGTATTCTGGTAATTCTCGATATGCTACAGGGATACTTTCTTCATCCTGTTAAAGAGGAGGGAGGGAGGGGGGAGAGAATGAATAATATTAAGAATCCAAACCGTTTAAGCAGATCCACAAATGCTAAAGGAAAATAGGATTTTTTTGAGTTTTTGCTCTCTAAGACAAAATTTAAGAATAGAAATGTTAGAATGGCTTCATTACTGAAAAGACATTTCCCCCTCTCCCTCTTAAAAATTAACATGAGCTTGATTTTTAAGTTATCAGATTCATTCATCAGCTCTAAAAACACTTTGATAGCTAGGAAGAGGAGAGAAATGTGGCTGGAAAGCTTTGAAGAACTATTGAGACAGGAAGAAACAGAATGTCCCCTGAAGGCAGAGATGCAACCAAGACAGAATGAAAAATTCTAATAGGGTATTGCATGACTTCTAATGTAATCTTTGAAATGTGATAGAGAACAGATTTGTTTTCACTAAAGATAAACCTAGCAAACAAAATCCTTCAATACAGTTTTACAATCTGAGGTGCAGAATAGGAGAAAGTTTATGAGATTTATTTTTACTCTGCCTTTTGCCTTTAAAAGCCCTCAAGATGTCTCATAAAACAAAATCACATTAAACTTGGATTTGTGTGGCTTTCTTCAGCCTCCTGTTCTATGTTCCCTTCCCAGGGTAGGCAGGACAATCTCTGACCAAAGCTGCCAATTACAAAATAAAAAGTAGTCTAGGATGTACAAATGCATGGGAAGTAAGAACAGCAGTAGAAGAAAAGAGGATGAAGCAGGAAAGTAATGTTCTGAAAAAAGCCACCTGTCTTGCTGAGAGAGCCCTGAAAAACAACACACTTTGTTCTCCCCTATGGCAGAGTTCAATGGGGCTCACTCCCAAGAAAGTGCACAGAGGATCACAGCCTTGGAGATGCTGTGGAAGGTTCCACCTGTGAGGGAAGTGGAAGGCCTCCTCTGGCTCCTCACGAGGGTGGGGTAAAGCAGAAGGGATGGACTAAAGTGGCCCTAGGACTAGAGCAATGGCCTAGTTCTCTTTTTTCTTATAGAAGCAGAACATCCAGACAGAAAATAAACTAATGCCATGAATGAAAACAATGTGCCTGGTCAAGCTGGAAAGACTGCACCTAACCATTTCCAAGCTGAGAAGTTGTGGAAGATAAATTTCTTTATCTGACTACTGCTTACACTTACATACCACAGAATCAGAATCAGAATAATTATAGAGCTGTATCTGAGGGATGTGAATTCAAAGCTCTAACGCTGAGTTATCCTGCTTACCAACCACAATGAATTCTCTGGAAATCATTCATTTGGCAAGTGTTCACAAAATGAGTACAATTTCTAATGATTTCTATGGGAACGTTTCTAATCTGTGATTTATCTGATCTCTCTCCCACTCCCTCCATAGTTTCTTCCTGAAATGGCTGCAGCCAACCAGCAAGAGAGAGACAAAAGGAAAACTGGTTTGTCCACTCCCTCCTGCTCCCTGATTTATCTCCCCACTTCCTCCCTGCATGGTTTCTTCCCAAAAAACAAGTAAGGAAGTAGGCAAACTCCATCTGTCTGGATATCTGAATCTGTAGTGTGTATAGCAAGGTTTGGGCATAATTCTTTATGTTTGGATAACTGAATTTTCACAAAGGGGGTGGGCAGATAGCAGGACCTGCATGTACAAAGAAGATCTGTCCTTGTGTGTTAAATAATAATAATCACATAAGAAATGTACCAAGATGCTGAAGATTAAAGCAGAAGTATTTTCAGATCTCGCATGGGGGTTTGGAAAGGAAAGGAAAAATAAACAGATACACCTTTACCCAACACTTTTGGCACCGAAAACCTGTTGCTATTATATTGAAGAATTTCCTTTACTCAACACAGGCATTCCTTGAGCTGTCTTAACTCTCAGCACCTTCATGCATAATCATCTACTTAGAATAAAAAATATACCGATGATTCCTCCTCTGCTGCATTGCCTAAATGACTATGAAAACTTGATCTGTCATCATCTTCGTCCATATACACGGGAGGTTCATGGGATGTCATGAAAGTTGAGGGCTTGAAGAGATGTTTATTCAGAGGATGTTGCCTTCTACTGGAGGACTACAACAGAAGAACACACCATCTATGAAATGATATTAAGAAACCACCATCGTAACATTTTAACAGTATCCAATGTGTTCTCACCATTGGTTTGGGAAGCTGTATACAAACAGTGTTAGCCACAATCCATATTTATCATGTAGTTTCTTGTTAAATATTGCATTTTGATGTGCTTCCCCCAAACCAGATTCAACATGAATTGAATACCCATTAGGAAAAGGCATCCTCGCCGTGTCTCGGCCCACATCTGTGGACATTCACAGGCCATTTAGATACACATCAAACGAGTACAACAAACAAATGCTGTTTGAAATGCAGTGAAAAAGAACCACCACATGACTTATAATTTTCATTATAAAGACATTATTACAACATATGGTCAAAACACTGATGAATTCTGAAAACAAGAAATTGTTTTGCCAAAAACTGGCTGAAAATCTGATTAAGTAATTAAGTGAAATAGAACACTCCCGCTATTTACAAAATCCCACAAGTAGAACGATTTGTGTAAGTGATCAACAAGGCTCTTCAGAACCAATGCAAACAGGGTGCTTTAAACCAAAACGTTTAATAACCGGTTTAAAAACAGAATTTAAGTAACGAAGAAGGGAAAATGCCACTGTGCCAAAGCTCCACAAATCCACAGAAGGAAGGGCCTCTCAGTCATACTAGCCTAGAGGTGGAGCACCAGAGGGTGAGGAAAAGGCCTGGCTGGGCATGGTATGAAACTGTGGATCTGCTGCTCTGATATTCCACTGAATGTTCACTTTAAACCATTCATTGGATATTTAATGGTAGCAGCCAGGTTGGTGATCATCAGATTTTGGGAAGGGATTGAAAGGAAAAACCAAATACAAGTAAGCCAAAAACAGCAAGGTGGGGAAAGAAAAAAATGCCATGGATAAATTTGTCTTGGAATGGTACAGTTTTATTACACACATGAACAAGACATACAACAGTGCGCTTTAAACCATTATCTTTTAAACAAACTATGGTTTAATGTGAATACACAGAATACTGGTGACACACTGCTGAAAATTTCCCAGTCCTCTGCTTCTATACCACTAGGGAATAAGTCAGTCTGGAAAATTAATCCCCCCAGATTAACTCCGAAAATCCCCTGGTTCTATTTGTCTGCAATTTGGTGGTTTTCTTGCCCCAGAACACCTCTATGTCTGTAAATTTCAGTCTAATTGTCCACAAAACCCTAGGTAAGATGAAGTGATTCCTTTTTTAAGCCATCTGCTACAATTGTAATGGCTGACATTATGCGATACCTCTGAAGGTATCCTTCTGAAATTTGGCATGATTCATCCTTAAAAAGGGGTGATCTTGTCTCCAAATTGCATATAATTCCCCCCCCCCCAAAAAAGAGTTACTGATGTTTGGGGTTTTGTTTTTTAATCATAATAAAATGGTGTCCAGCACAAAAGCCCCTAGACCAGTCTGAATTTTGGCAGTCTTTGACCACTATGGAGAGGCTACTCTTTCTGAAAAATTCTTCCAAAGCAAGCAAACAAACAAGTAAAATGTGCTGATAAAGCACCATTCATGTTTTCCACAAATATATTTTTATCTAAACGCCAGAAACAGATGTGAAATATTCTAGCAATTACCTTTTTGGAGTAAAAATACAAGTTTGGAGTTCTGCCTGGAACTGGAATACCAGCCTTAGTCAGTTTTATAAAATACTTTTGCACTCTGCTGGCAACCTGAAAGAGTGAAAACAGATTTTTAAAAATACATATGGGCACTAATTCTAAACATTAATACCAATTAGTAAGATATGTTTTGTATTTAAAAAGGTAAAAACATGAGAGATGGATGGCAGCTGGTAATGTTACCTTAAACATTTAACAGAGGCACAGTGAACATTATCTACTTTACAAATGTGCCACTCATAAGTTCCTAGCTGCGATGCTGCCCCATACACTTAAAGCCATGCCCTCTTCCCTATTCATAAGAACACTTCGCACTCCTCTTCAAATCTGTCATCAAGAACAGCTTCATTTGCAAAGTCCTTCCAGAGCTCTGTTTGCCCACTTGTCACTCACTTTCCCAGATTGCTTCTACTCCTCCTCCCTAATCTCCTACTTAATTTTGTCTGTAACTTGTATAAAGACAGTGTCACCTCCATTTTCTAAAATATCTGCCCAATATTGCTGGTGCTTGAAAGCAATTAAATAGTGAACATACAGAGCCACAGTTGAGATACCAAAAAGTTATGGAATAAAGCATTTTAATTTGCTAAATTAGCAAAGTAAGAGGTTACAGATTATTTTTCATTCTGTCCTTCCTTCAACAAGATCAGAACAATGTACATTCAATTCAGGATCATTTAAAATATGAAATATTCTCTCTAAATTCCTATTTAATAGGATACCAATATTTTCAGATTATGAGGAAACCTATTTAATGAATGTATTGTGCCCAGGAAAAGATCTAGGACATATAAAATGTCTTAAGGGGGAAGGACTAGAAGTTCCTAATATAATGATACATTGCATTCATATCATAGGGCATTATTGGTTGCCTTACTTGTGAATCTGGTTACAAAAGAGAAAATATGGTAAGTACTATTAAATTGTACTTTGCTCTTCAGCAAAATGTGGGCTTTGGAGCTTCTTTTTGAGAAAGGTATAGAAATTTAATAAATGAGTAAGTGAGGAAAATGCACGTTTCAAATAAAAAATATCCTAGATGCGCCTTCAAACTACAACATAAACTCTGGGAGATCATATTTATTGTGATTTAGTGGTATGGAGTCAACTCTAACTTTAATCAAAGGAGATAGATGGATTTTCTTCAGTCTAGGATAAAAATCCTTTTCACACATTTATAATTTTACTCTAGGTGCAATGCAACAACCCGAAAATCTGAAATTTGCCATTTTTCATGTACAGTGGTACCTCAGGTTAAGTACTTAATTCGTTCTGGAGGTCTTAACCTGAAACTGTTCTTAACCTGAAGCACCACTTTAGCTAATGGGGCCTCCTGCTGCTGCCACGCCGCCGGAGCACGATTTCTGCAAAGTTCTTAACCTGAAGTACTATTTCTGGGTTATTTCTGGGTTAGCGGAGTGTGTAACCTGAAGTGTATGTAACCCGAGGTACCACTGTCGTTGCAGACAAAGTTTACTAGAGAGCTGGTACCATTAAAGGGTTATTTGGGGGGGGGGATGCTTGCCACTGATAGCATACCTAACTTGTTGGCATCTGTCAGTCTCATGAGACAATGGAGCACGCCTCCAGGAATGAAGTCAAACTACTGCATTAGCAGCACCTAAGTGACCTCCCTGGGGCGCAAGCCAGAGCAGTGTGCATAGAGGTCCTGCTCAGACAACAGGATCCACCCCCTTGGCATATGTGATCCAAAGGAATGCAGGGCAATGTGTTTGGCACCAGCTTGGCTGCGGTTGTTGTTGGAAAGAGGTGTACAAAGCGCTGTCCATCTTAGGGATTTGTGTAGGGTTCACTCCCTACCCTTTTCTTCTCCTGAAGATATCCCCCAAGGCGGTGAAGGGTTAGGACCAGATTTTTCTTGCTAATACCTACTAATTCATTAATTAAATGGAAAGAACAACAAACTAATAATACTGGTGTTCAAAAACTAGGTTCTCAGTGGACATTATATAGGAATATAATTCTGAAGCCTCTGTGCTATTCATATGAAAGAACTCTGGTAAGGTTTAGCTTCGATAGTAGCTCATTACTGGGAAGAGACACATTGATAATTTGAATAGATTTTGTGAAAAATATGGTTCAAGATAAAATTGATTGCCACCCCCTGCTATTCTTCTCACCACTCCAGAAGAAACTGTATAACCAATGACACCAACTCTTAGCAAAAGCAACAGATGAGAGTCTGTTGGGGCAATGAAAAGAGAGCTGAGCAGGAAGGCACCTGTTGAACTTCTTGAAGCTTCTGCACCAGGGACTGGATACCCACCCCTAGTTCTCTGGCTTGTTTTACACAGGCACAGAACCCACCTGTTGGACTGCACAGACCTCAAACAAGCGTTGCTCCCTATTACCTGCTTCGCAGTTCTGTTTCCCAGTTCATCAGCTATTTTCTGCCATCGTCGAGATTCTATTTCTTCTGGTGGATACTTCAGGAGTAGTAATTCAAGCTTTTTCTGAAGCAATCACAAAGTAGGTCATAAATACGAATTAATGTTTCACAGAAGAGAGCTCCACTTATTCATTAAGCAGGGGTGGGGAATACAATGCAAAAACCAAATGAACATTATAGAATTGTATGATTCTGCTAGCCTCGTTTTCCATTACCTGTTCTTCTGTACTCCACAGCTGATTAAAAGTTTCAGGTTTGGTCTCATCACAAAGTCGCCCTCTTATCATCTGCTTAAATACAGTACATAACATGGGACAAGACTTTAGAGAAGTTCATTTAACTGGATTTAATTCAAACAAAACCAGAGTTTTGGTTTTGGCTAAGCAAATAATCTAATTTTTCACATTAAAATAAATATTCTCAACGGGCAGGTATTTGAAACTGGTGCCTTTGAATTCATTGTAACTATCGAAAATGCTGTTTTATAAAATCCTGAAAATAGCTTCTGTCTTATTTTTGGTAGTATTTACCTGCGGACGGTTGTTTGCTGAAGCTTCTGGACAATCACTGAAAGGCAATACAGAGTATGAAGTGGCCTCTCCATCCTTTCTGAGATCCAAAGGGCTTTTTGGTCTTACAGGTAAACCTACTGAAAATAATAGAAAATAATTATTAAAGAGCATTAGAGTGCCCCACCACCATGGCATAGTTATTTACTTACCTTTATCAAAAATAAGTTTTGCTCGTCTACTGTTACGCTTTCGGTTTTTGAATTCTCTTTCAAAATTCCCAAGGCTTGTAGTATATTGGTCCCAGGATATATCTGGCAGCTGAACAACTCTCTGTGGATATGGAAGCCCTACGTCAACCTGAAAAAGTCAAAATTAAGAAGAAAAGAGTTCACAAATACACACAAAGCACACTTTCAAATGATGCAATATGAAACTAACATGAGCCTGTTTTAAAGTAAGCCATGTTTTACTGTATTTCCACATTTTAAAAGAAACTCATCCAACAGTAATACACAGGAAAGTGTATAAAATATGTAGGGGAATGGGAAATGATGGCTTGTTGGAGGTCATGTTTAAAACAGTGACAGTCATCTCCTCTTACTGTCTTTTGTTAACTAAATAGAAAGCATGATTTCCCATCAAATTTTAGTCTGTGCGCATATATAGCATATTAAGAGAGACAGGGAGGAGACCAGGAAATATAAATTAAAGAACATACCACAGTTGGTCAAAAACATCTTCAGAATGTGTGTGGATATTTCCCTCTACAACTCACTCACTATATGCCCTTCCCTTAATAATTCAATTGTAATCAATGGCAGTATGTTCCACAAAAACATCTACAGACTGGCCTGAAACAGATACTTCTGCTTTCTCATGACTGCATCATACAGCTCAATTGCTAGTTCTCTTTGCTAGGACATCTAAACGTTCTCTGCAAAATCAGAAGTAAATTAACTGTCAATGACAAGCAGGAGGAGTTACAAAGCTGCAGCATACATTCAACTAGGGGTGGCAAATGACCCTAAAACAGTGTGGTGGGACATTAGTGTGAGCATGCAACCTATTCCCCACCTGCAGACAGCTTTCAGTGTGAGCCAAATCCTATGCATGAACACCTGGTCACATGGAAATGTTGTGTTTTTCTCTTCTGAAGAAGAGAAGCCTTCTTCAAATGTTCAGTCTAAATATGTGAAGGCAAGGGAGGAGGAAGAGACTAGGGGTCTGTACCAACCATTACCCCAAAATCCTGAACCATGTCAAGAGTACCCATTCCAACCACAATCGTCTTTTTAGCCTTTAGCACAGAAGTCTGTAAGGGGCTTCCATTCAGGAACCTTACAATCGGGAACCCTGATAATATCGAGTTCCTGGTTGGGGGAAGGCTTCTAAGCACATTCAGCTGAACATTTCTGCAAGTTCACTGCAGATCAGTGTGCTAAACGCAAGGTCAAGAGTAGAGGAATGAGGGCCAGCAAACATGCCTCTGGCCTCCTACGCTTTTTGACCTTAGTGTGCCCAGGCTGTAAGAGGGCTTCGTAAGATCAGGAGTGAAGGGCTCAGTTTACACTGAAAGCTATCTGGAGAGGGACATGGATGTGGGAGAGGGCATAAACTTCATTTTCTACCACAATGTTTCAGTGTCACCCCTGGGTGAATTGTAGCTGGGATGTTAAGGTGCCATTAAAAAACCCAACAACAACAAGCATTGGCACTGCCTAAAGCATGAAAGGATATAGAGGCCACTGAACATGTCACTGATGGTTAAAGGAGGTATAAAGTCAGGAGAAATGGCTGCCTCTGCCCCTCAGTTACGGAGAGTAGTGGCTCTTATAGACAGCTTAATTGAAACTGCCAAACAAATTGGGAGTTGGGCACAGTATGGAGAACCATTTCATACCTCGACTACCTGAGTGCATGGGAGGCCCTGAATCAGAAGAACCAGCCCCAAGTGGGGAATTTGGGAAAAGACAAGGGAAAAATAATGGAAACTCTTGGCCTTACCTATTAGATCTGACAGGCCCTCAACCAACATTACAACCTCATTACAAAATCTTCACAAACACAGTTTTGAACAAACAATGTAGTTGAGAAGGTAACAGACTCAATAAGCTCTAATTGCCTGTGTCTTATAGAAAGGCCATGTTTTCCCCTAATTCTACCATTTACACGCACTTGTCTGCAGGAGATGAATTATTCGTTATCAAACATCTCTCAGGGGTGCTTAAAAATTCCCACTGCAATACCTTCTTTTGGAGACTTTCCACAAATCCAATGGGATCTTTCAGCGCTTCTCTCTGGTGTCTGCCTAAACTCTCAAGATCTTGAACTGCTTGAGTGCGCTGAGCCTCGAGTACCGCAATCGTCTGTAACAGTCTCTGATAACTACAGAGACAAAGGGAAACAACTCACTACAGATTTCTATGCACAATAACCAAAGCAAAAGGAGGGGGGAAACCCCAAAACCTCAGCACCCAGCACACTTATCTGAAAGACTCAAACAAAGCATATTATTTTAACAGGACTGCATATATTAAAAGTAATTTTTTAAGTGCACCAATAGAATGTGTATCAGAAGTTCTTTTAATCTGAAATATTGGTAGGATTCACTGCTTTATAGAAATGTCAGCAAAAACACATAACAAGTATAAAAAACTGGATGCTTTTCTTCTTGCTGTACAGTATATTTCTACCTACCACTATAAATAAGGTTCCAACATACTAGACTAGTATCACCCTGATACCTGGACAAAGGAAGTATCTAAGTATCTATCGATCTATCTATCTATTGTAGTCAATGAGGTTAATCAAAGTTAATTTTCCCCAACTACCACAAATATACCACAAAACCTTGCCTGGCAAAAGGTTTTGGCATGGCTAGGGGGTGAGGCAGACTAAGTGAGCAGGCACTGGGCAGGCTGTGATGCAATTCATGTTGATATCTTATTCATACTGAAAGCTATTATATCTTATTTCTTTTGCTTTGTCTTACCAAAGACATGCCTCAAGTTCCTTCCTATCTGCATCATTAATGGTTTATATCTTCAGTATTATTGTGAGTGTATGTATTCACACCCACACAAATGCAGAGTTCTGACATGTGTCAGCCCGGACACTGAGGTCCAACTCCGAGGACCTTCTGGCGGTTCCCTCACTGTGAGAAGTGAGGTTACAGGGAACGAGGCAGAGGGCCTTCTTGGTAGTGGCGCCCGCCCTGTGGAATGCCCTCCCATCAGATGTGAAGGAAATAAACAACTATCTGACTTTTAGAAGACATCTGAAGGCAGCCCTATTTAGGAAAGTTTTAAATGTTTGATGTTTTATTGTATTTTTAATATTTTGTTGGAAGCCGCCCAGAGTGGCTGGGGAAACCCAGCCAGATGGGCAGGGTATAAATTATTATTATTATTATTATTATTATTATTATTATTATTATTTCCTAAAGCATAAATAATGAGTTCTTGCTTACACTGCTGTCTCACAGAAATAATAATTCTTTTGCATTGACATCTTAGGAGTTCATACATGTTCACAGGATTTATTTTTAGCAGAAGGAAAGCATTGTTTTTGCTTAGCGATACTATTAAGCACATTAATAAAAGCAGTACTTAACTGGCTTAATAGGCACAAATCCCAAGAGGATAAATGTTTTTCTAACAATATGTTAGACAACAAGCCTTGCAAATACATATTCACAGAGGGTAGCTGCTTTTTATAGTTTATACAAACATATACAACTCCTGTGTGGGCGGGCCTGAATAATTATGACACTGAAGCAACAGGAAAAGAAACTTAAATGTGCATAATTGTTCCTATACATAACTGTCTAAGCATATGATAAAACAAACCCAACAAGGAATACATACCTAATGGTGCAAAATTGGAATATTTTCCCATTACTATTGAAAAAAAAATCAATATATTTACATCTTAGGCTGAATACTCAGGAATCTTAGTGTGTTCATTGTAGCTAGATAAACATGAAGTGCGTCCAGCTAGAAATGTTTTATGCAACAATTTGATTTCCATCTCATGTGAGAAGAAATATGCTGACATTTGAATGGCTTTCCCAGACAAGCTACTGGGCAAGTCTTTGCCAAGGGTAGTTAATTTAAATAACTGGATGAATTCCTAGTATAGGCATTCACTTCCTTCCATAGCGAGAGCAGTCAACAGGAAAGGAAAAAGTGAATCACTAATGGGAGATCCTGAAGTTGTCTGAATGTAGGATATGTCTCATTATCACATTGGACACAGAAGAATGAGAAGAGGGGACTAAGAAAAGAACGCAAAAAATAGCCAGTTCTGGATTTCCATATGAGGTCCAATCCTTATGGAAACTACTGTCTGACAAGGTCTATATGGGAATTCATGCACAGCCTCTCTACATGCACATTGATTAGTTACTCACTAATATTTGCACAGGGGTTTTGCACACCGGGATTCTGAAAGCAATCTTAGAAGTAATACCGACTTCTATTATTGCTTGTTATGAGCAATACCACAGTTCTCAGGTCTAACAACCCATGAAATGAACTAGTCAAGATTTCACATATGTTTTGCATTTTTAAGTCTTTGCCTTCTAAATATTTGAAAGATCATATAGTCCTTTTTTTACAGTCAAAATTCCGACATAGTTTGCAGTAGAAGAATTAGTTTCTCAGCTGACTTAGTTCAATAAACTATTTTATGCGATTTATATTTAAGCTGCTGTGGGTTAAGCGGTCTATCATGCCACTTTATTTTTACAAAGCAATCCGTCAGTCCAAATAATTAAAATCTGTTTATAATTAGTCATTTTCATTATACTAATAATTTCAGATTGCCCCAAGGGCAGATAGAAAATGTGTCTACTTCCTAGAGCCAAAGAAGATGCTGAATCTACACAGAAGCACAAGGCTACATACCCAGTAGGCACTCATACATGAGCTAGGGGACTCCTGAACTATTTATTGCCACAGTGCTTCCTTTAAAATGTTCTTACACTGCTGTCTACTGTTTTGTGGGCCCAGGCACAGTGAGGCAGAGGTGGGGTGCACAGACAAAAGAAAGGGAACAGGAAACACATGCTGGATTCAAATTAGGCCACAACTTTAATGATTACAGATGCAACTGGTTCAGCATAGGCATTGGGCATGTATTGCAAAGATCAACCAGCCTGCCTGCTGGTTGATGAACCATTGAGGTTAACAAAAAATTAGAGGTCCCCCTGAAGTGGCTACCACATATGGAGAACCCCTAAGTGATCCCCAATGTGGTGTGGCAGAAGAGGAAGATTGAAGAAAAGTGTGAAAGCATCTCTGTGAGCAGAGATTTTCCACAATCTTTCCCCTTCGTCTCCCATACCACATCCAACCCCATTCAGCAGAGGAATTGAGAAGCCTTTTCAGAAGACTGTCTGGGAGAGGATGGGGTGGAAAAGTCACTTTCCACCTCACCCACGGGTATATCTCTGGATCCACCCCAAATATACATTCACACAATCATATGGTAAGTATTGAATACTAGTAACCTCATTAGTATTCTAAATAAAATTCTTTTTTCACCCTAGGCAAGGTTTCCAATCTTACAACTGTAACACAATTAACTTTTTTGCCAACACAAAAGCTAACAAACTTAATCTCAAAACATTATTTTGAATACATATATATTATGCCATTCCACCACACATCTGCCACAGGTGGCTCACATAATAATTAAATACTAATGCAACTGAAACGAAGTTTAAAATACAAAATACTTAACTCATTACAACTGCTTTTTTCTTACGAGAATCAAAATCCTGCCAACACCAAAAAAGAACCATACATATGTAAGGACTGCTATGAAATTGCATGGACTCATAAAACTACTCCTATATTATCAGCAGCACAACTGAATTCTATGCTTCACTTTCTGATTCATAATTTATGTAGGGAAATATCACAACAGGACATTTAAATAAGTCTTTTTTCTGTATCATCATGATAACAGATGATAGATGAAAAACCCATAAAAAGAAAGCTAAACACTATCTCCAACAAGTAAATGTTTCAAAAATTTTCTTCATACTGACAGTATGAAGTTAATCTATCAATGGCAGAACTGAATGCCCATTTTTATAAACCTCTGCTTCTCTAGTCAAGAAAAATAAGATTCTCCTTATTCAACATTAACTAACAGAGTAAAGGTAAAAGGTAAAGTACCTCTGGACAGTTAAGTCCAGTCAAAGGCGATTATGGGGTGCGGCGCTCAGATAAGACTCTATACTGTTAAAATATTCATACTTCATAAATCAGAAGTTGGAGTATAACCTGTTTTGAAAATGCAACATATGTCTATTTTTATTCTTATGATGAGACCAAGCGTATTATAAATTTAAAATGGAACAAACATAGCATCTTTTGTAATATACTAACAGGCTAATGTGACAGATTTAGTGTTTGTTCTGATAAAGCACAGAGGTGGCTTACTTAGAACATAAGAGTCACGAACTTCCTGCATAAGTTTATACAAGGCACGTCCTGTATCTCAAGGGAAATGTTTCATTATTTTTTTAGTTGATTCTGCTATTTCAAACAATTATTTTGTTTCCTGCTGTGGAATCACATTATTAATTGTGTATACACTAATTATTTATTTAACACACTTTAAAACCCAGACTGGAGAACAATAAGCAACGACAGCAAGGTAAAACAGAAAATACAAATTGTGGAGCATTTTAAGAGGATGATAAACCACTGGTACCAGGACAGACATAGTGTTCCTGATCCCTTTACCATGTTTGTGAGATTGAAAGCTCCCAGTAGGCTCATTCACTTCTCACACCATCTTCTTTCACACCAAAATCCCTTCCCTCATTCCCTTTTCAGATATGACTATAGTGCAGTTTCAGGTTGCATTCATGATAATAGCAACCAAGGAGACCTCAAAACAAGAGATAAAAGCATACACATGATTAGAAGTGGGATGTTAGAATTAACACCAGTATAGACGTAATTCTGAAAAGAGAAGTGAGGGGAAGTTGCACACAAGTGGTAAAGGTATGTAGAAGCCATACCATAGTTAGAAAACCAAGAACATTCTGTCTGCAGTCGGTTTTCAAAATTTAGTAAATATATATCAGTTCCAGTATTTTCCAGACAATCATTACTGGTTATCGGAAAAATAACCCTGTTAAATGCATGTCTATTGAAGAGACATTGCAAATTGGGCTAGGCTGGGTTGGGAGCAGAGCTCAAGTCCAGGTGTGATTCTGTCAGTTTTGCTCAGGAGGAAGGTGGGTATTTAGACCCAAACCCTGGAATAATGCTCCACTCCAGCACCAGCACTTGTAAACAGGAACAACTGGAAAAGGTGTTTAAAAGTTATATGAGCTGGTGAAGAGCAGAGCTCAATTCCAGGTGTAGTGGTCTCTCTGAACTAAAAGAAATTTAGAGGATGATTCAGAATATAGAGAGCAGATATATAACCATCCAAACCAGGCCGCTGATCACGGAAACATATTTTATGAGATATTTGCTATTCTAGTCTTTTAACAGTTTAGTCGGCAAACTAAGCTGGACTTGCCTTTGGGAACTTTTAGTAGACAAGTGGAATAAGAAGCAGTAATTATTAGTCACATGATAGATAACTTATTCCAAAGCTTTTTGCCTATGGGAAGATTGGCTTCATTAGGCCCAAACTGAGAATCCTGCCCTCCCAAATTATTTAGTTCTGTTATTGCATTTTGTTCATTTACTGACGAAAAACAAAGTACTCTGAACATGTTTAAAACCATTATCTTTTTTATTACTTCATGTGTTTCAAAGTGAATTCTGGCACACACAATTGGTTCTAGAGTTGGGGTTATTGGGAGGGGAAATCTTTGAAATTAATCCAAGAATGAAATGAAGTAACAAGTCTCCTTCAATTTGCTATTCTTCACACACACACAAAAAGTTTTACAAAAAAAAAAAGAAGCATCCTTTTTCCATCTAGAGGAAATAAAATCAGAAAAAAAGGATTTGGCCATAAAAAGTACACACATTTTATTCTTTTTGCCTTCTACAGAGCAGCCAGAGCTGTTGTAACCAAAATATTCCAAAAATTATTTATGTATAAAAAATACTTCTATAGTGATTTCATTAAAAAATATCAAAGCAGTTTACAACAATTATATCTATACAATAAAAACCATATAAAAATTTAAAATCACAGATAATCAGCTATTACAAAAGATATATTCTTAATGGTCTTCCTAAGCCTAGTGACATAGAAAAGTTTTCAGCAAATGTTTAAAGGCTAAAATAAAAGGTGCCTGCTGAGATGACTATGAGATAATAATCTATAGGTATCTATGAAACATTATAAAAAGCAGCAGCTACCATTTATCCAACCATTCAAACAATTCAACAATATCCCATTTCTGGGCAAGGTACTAGAGTGTATACTGGCATCTCAGGCTCCAGGGGTTTCTAGATGAGATGGAATACCTAGATCAATTTCAATCTGGTTTTAGGCCTAGTTATAGGACAGAGGCGGCTTTTGACATACTTCCCTTGCCCAATTCCCAGTGTATGTCCCAGTTGGTTCTGCTGGACCCTCCTGGGCCACCTTATTGGGATGGGATTTGGAGACACTGTTCTAAACTGTCTCAGTTATAAACTGGTGTGCCATCAGTAAGGCAACTTAATCCAGACAAGACAGAGGTACGCGTGATCAGTCGGAAGCCAGAACAGTGAATATGGATTCAGCCTGTACTGGATGGAGTAACACTGCCCTTGAAAACTCAGGTTCACAGTGTGGGTGTGCTTCTGGATTCAGTCCTGAGCCTGGATGCCCAGGTGGCCAGAAGTGCATTTGCACGGTTAAAGCTAGTGCACCAGTGCACCCACTCCTGCAGATGTCTGATCTGGCCACAGTAAGACACACACCTTATTTACATCGTGTCTGGATTACTGTAGCACAATCTACGTGGGGCTGCCTTTGAAAAGGCCCAAAGAGCTGCAGCCAGGTGGTTAACAGGGGCCAGTTATTAGGGAACATACGATTCCCTTGTTATAGTAACTCCACTGGCTACTTCCAGTCACTCGCCTGTTTTCGGACACAATTCAAAGTAGCTGGAGTAAGGGTTAGGTCAGCAATAAACCACCTGGTGTCAGTAAAGTTAGCTCCTTATTCAAATAAACCAAAACAGCACAGGCCTAGTGATCACAGCTACTCTGCCCAAGAGGCCTTGCCCCAATGAGGCAGTTGCAAGGACTAAAGGTCCCCACCTTCCCATTGCTCCCTAGGCTCCTCCACTGGTTACTTCCCCAGCAGCCTAAAGCTTTGTCAACTTGTCTCTCTTTGCCGTGCCCTCTTCATTTCTCTGCATGTTCTGGGAGACCGGGGGGATAACTATTATATTTTATATGTTTTTATCTTTCTACTGGTATATTTTTTTCTGTGTTGCTTTAATTTGTGTAAACCACCTTCAATCCCAGTCTGGGAGGAAAGTGGGATATTTAAAAAAAAAAAAATCCTCAACAAAAAAGGTATACCGGTAAACACACAAATCCCTTGGTGACAGCACAATCATCAGATATACAAGTACCAGCTTCACCAAAGGCAATGCTTTTGGCTTGGAACAAATATTCAACTCTTATGTGTTGACTGAACATGTGCCAAACAAAAACTAAAGTTTTTTGTAAGGTGCAACACTGTTCTTTCAAAAAATAAACATAAATCCAACTTCACTTTGTCAACAACTGTTAACCACTAAAACACCTCTAGCACACAAACAAGGTTTGATATGGCCTTTCAGTCCACATCTGACTTCCAGCAGTTCATTTCCGTTTCAAAATTATGCATTCACTGAGAAAAGATCACAGTGGGGAAACATCCATTTACAGAAAACGTAACTTAAAAACAAGGTCAAGCTGTGAATATGTTTCAAATTCTTATGAGGAAAATAAACTGCAGCGAATAGTTGTTATTGCAGTTATTTCCACAAAATGTTAACAGGGGAAAAACACTATTCTAACCCAATTGCTTTTATTCAAAGCACATTATCTAATTCCAGCAGTAAAAACATCCATTTTAAGTGATGTGACTCCAAAAGTAATAGTACAGTCACTGATCCCAGAGATGAAAGACAATCATCTGCTACTTCTGCGTCACAATGTCCAAAGTTACAATTGAATGTACAAAACCATATTTATTGCTAGAAAATTATCATGTTTCTCTGTTCATCAGAAAATTAGCCTTTTAACTGGCCTTTAATACTTTAGCTATTCAGTACCCAGAATGCGACTAAATAGTGACAAAATGTTTAACTCCAAGAATAGGAAGACATTCTTAACATACTCCAAATCTCAAAAGTACATATTAATTCAAAGTAACTTAATATTTCTTGTTGCATAAACAAGGTCTTGGGTTATTTACATATTTGACTACTCCATTATACAGAGACTATCATTTAAGATCCAGAAGCTGAACCTCTCTCTCCCAGCCCACACCAACTGTCTAAACCACTACTGATCTAGACCACAAAGCCTACCACACTTCATCAACTTTGCTACTTCATCAGCCTCCTGTACCCAGCAAAGGCCAAATGTGGGCAGGGGGGCAGTTAAGAATAATTCACTGTTGGATGTTTAGCTGTTGAGGATTCACATGGAAAAGCACTATCTATATACCTTGAAGGTTATATGCAGTTCACAAACCTTCCCAACCTCCACCTGTCAAAATGACAAGCAATATATTTATACAGCTAATAATGTATTAAACCTAATTGATGAACCATATGACTTTATTATGAGAGGGATTCATATAAGAAGCCTGATCAGCAGAACTTCTGCTTGCACAAATGAGGACTTCCGCTTGTGCAGTGGGGCTCCCCCCCTCTACACCCCACTGCAAGCATCCCAAAATTGAATTGTGGAAGTCGAAGAACGCCAACAGCGCACAGGGAGAGGAGAGAAGGGATTGTTTCATCTGTGCAAACTGAAATTCACAATGCTGAATTCCATGCAACATTACTAGATTTTACAGATGACAGTTTTAGAGTAAGTTTAGAAACTGCTACACAGTAAGTTAGCAACGTAAACCAGGTTAATTAATTTGAAGCTTATGTAAATTAATCTCTTTTGCAATGCTATGTAACTGCCATAACAACTCACTGACAATTTATACACTCTGCTATGTACACTAATATCACTATTCTACAGACGACACTGTATTTAGCATACTAATAAAAATTTTCACTCAAATGTTGCAATAAACCCTGAAATGTAAAATTCTAATTCTGAATTAGCTTTCAAAAACAAAAACAATGAAGTTTTACACTGCAATTCTATACATGTCTACTCAGCAATAAGACCCATTGAGTTCAATGTGGCTTGCTTCTAGATAGATATAAGATTGCAGCCTTAAAGTCAACTTCCTGCTATATTCTCACACTAAAATAATATACTTAAATCATAGTTCTTGCAGAATTCAAGTGTATTCTAAAGAAAACTATTATTTAAATGAAATTACACTAAGGTAGATGTAATAGTATTTGAAAAACTAGGGGCTTGAATAACAAACAAAAAGCAGAATCCATGGTTACCATAGTTACACATACTCTTTGTTGTGTTTCAATGCCACATGATCTGATTCAAAGAAATACACATCAGGCTCTTCCTCTTCCTCTTCTACAGCATGAAGGTTGGCACTCTCTTTGGCAGATGGTAGGGATCCAGTAACAAGCCTAGCCTCTGGGGGTGGTTTACTTAGTCCTTCATCTATATATTCCCCGGAATCGCAACTTCTCTCTTTCTCATTCAGAACAGTATCTGTGTTTACAGAAGACCCATTGATATTGGTAATACTTGATTCTACATTCGTTTCAGCGGCACTGTGATTGTTCTCCTCAAGCTGTCCATTTTCTCTACATGGAGAGTTATGTTTAGTAGGGCTACCTTTTGCTGTGCCCACCCTCCATGGTGATGTTCTCAGTGTGTATCTGTGTTCTTGAGGTTCTGACACAGATGCAATTTGAGTAGAAACACAGTCCAAAACAGAAACTGATGGTTCAGGTTCACCTGAGACTGATGTACTGTCATGACAATTGCCCAGGTTGCTGTTGGTTTTTTCAGACTGTTCTTTTGAGGCACTGCTATCACCCACCACGTCTACTTCCTCCTCAGAATCCCTTAATAAAGGTGACTGGATTTCAGAAGAGGACCCCGTACCCGTACCTGACTCATGTGCCTGATTAGTAGTTTCCTCAGGCAAACAGTTGTTTAATTGTTTGTGGTCCTCTAATGTTAACTGTTCTTGTGAATTTGTGCAAGGCACACTGTGGTCAACAAAACTGTCCTCTTTATTTCTGTTGAGAAAAAATGATGAGTGGGCCAATGCATTTCCATTTTCTGCAACATCTTTTTCCTTAGATGAACAGGAAACAACATTGTTTTGTGCAGTAGTCCCATCAGGCTGACAGTTGTCACACTTTGCAGCATTTGGACCTCTCCCATCAACTCCATTGACAGTCTGACAACCTGCAAGTTCTTCGGATACTGAGAAACTGTTAATTTTTTCTGCACAAGCATTCACTTTTTTAACTTCCCTTTTATCACTATCGTCCAATATAAGACATCGACAAGCTCGTTTAGCTCCTGGAGTGACTGCAGCATTGTCTGGTACTGAACTCTTGCGTTCCAATCGTTCCTTCCCTGTTTTAGAGGACAACACTTCTTCTGAACTGTTTTGTCCCTCTGAACGCAGGCAGCGCTTAACTCGCTTTAAAACTGGTGAATGAGGTTCCCCTTGTTTCTTCTCACAATTGTCCACAATTTGTTTCTCAACACTATCCTTTTCTGAAGCTGATAGTCCCCTCTTTCGAGGGCTTACCCATGATTCCCTAGAACTTTGCTGTTTCACATCGTTACTTCGTGCACTGTTATTTCCCTTTTGAGTCTGCAGAGATTCTGGTTTCTTCTTTGGTGATCTTGATCTTACTTGTGGAAGAGAAGAAACTTCCTCTGGATGAGCGATGCTACGATTTCTTAAAGTTCGGCCACAAAAATTTTCATCCAAACCATTTAACCCTACTGTTGATCTTGTGACACGAGTAGATCGAGAAGCAGCCATACTATGGCAAGTCCCTAAAGTATGTTCCTCATGATCCACTCATTCCGAAACCTTCAAAGAAAGGTAAATAAAACAATGAGAAAAAGCATTGTCTGTAGTAGAAAACATGCTAACATTTCAATTTTATGACTAAATAAGGATCTCTATTGTGGTAGTTTCCTTGTGACAGCAGGGCAATCATCTAAATTTCTTAGCATATGTTAACACTAACTGCTCAATATTGACACTACTATTTATACAACAGAGGGTCAGAAAAAGGTTTTGACACTAAAGCAGGTTTATAAAATGAAAATCATTTTCTTTCAGTTAAGCCAAACAGAAAAGTTACATAAACCATTGTTTCTGGCATTAAATGAACAGGAAGGATTTCCAATGCGTTTAAGAGAACATACAAAAAGGTTCTATCTAATTTCAACAGTATTTTTCAATTTATAATTCAAAAAAGGACTAAAAAACTACAACTCAAGCAGTGAATCATCTACTTCTACACTCATAACCCAAAAGGATATCCTACAACTAAAGCAGGAGTTGAAAAATTTGTTCAGAGGCATGTTGCAAACATGCTTATCATTTCAGCACACACTTTAAGACGAAAGTCAATTATTGTACTCATCTCCCAAGACAATTTGTTCATTTCAAGCAAAACCACAGTGATGGCTTTCATCATTTGACTGTAGAAAAAAAAAAACAACCCATAAAAGTTGTCTACTCTTATGGCTCAGCACTGAATCAACCAATGCACTCTGGACCAAGTAAAGGAAATAAGCATTTGGATATAAATTTGTTTAATCAAAGACAGTCTGCTTGAATTCACTGCTAATGCTAAGCTTTTAAAAATGTACAGGAATATATTTCACAATTCTTCACTTTATTCACAACTAGAATCTCATCCACTAATGATAGGGTCTATCATCATCCCTAAAAGTTGCATCAGGTTTTACCTTTGAGGATAAAAATTCCCAGGCTTCAAGTATGTTGGAACTGGACTACATGATTCCTGACAAAGACCTGGTGGGTTCTTAAAACAGAACCTAACAGTCATCTCTCCTATGCTTGGTCCTTAAGTTAACTCAGTGGCATGTGACTCCCTGTGCCTATGAGTCCTATGCCACTGGTGTAATATAAGAAGCCTAAGACCATGTGGGATATGCTATCACTTCTCTTCCTTGTGCCAAGGGCAATCCTTGGAAAACTGAATTAATGCTTGTGTCAGGAGGAGCTGCTGACAAAAACAAGTCAACAGTGAATGAGTAGAAGATCATATATGCCTCTAATTCAAAACTTGTCTACTGAAACTAGAAATAAAGACAGTGGAAAAATAAAGCAAATGGAGCTAAAAAAATTATGCACATTTACTCAGCAGTAAGCCTCATTAAACTTAGTGAAACTTGCTTCAGGGTAATCCTGTACAAGACTGGACAGTTACGATTTTATATCACAGTTTCACTCTAAGTTAAAACTGATAGATATCAAGATGTACTTAATTGATTGAGTCTCATGTACAAATCAACTGCACTAAAAACCAAAGTTAATGGATGAAATAATTTAGCAGGATAAGACACAATCATAATCAAATGGAACATCAAGATTTTTTTAAAAAAAAACCTAGGAGAAACTAGGACGGGATTCTAAACTCCAGTGACGTCAATATCTTATGGAATAAGATGGTAGTCTCTCTTCATTTTCAGAAGGTTTTATAAGCTAAATAATATAAACATATTAAGCAACAGAGAGGCCCCCTAAACCACTTATAAATACTAGAATTATAAGAATTTTGGGGAAATAGTGGAAGTAACTTATAAATTTAGGGAACGTGGATCATGGATCTGTACACAGACATAAACAAAACCAAATTCTAATGTAAAATAAATTATACCCACTTCTAAATTGTAAAAATTGTCCAAGCTTTAAAGCCATTTCCTATTTTTTTCCATTAAAGAGAAGGACTGCTGGGAAAACAAAAGTTGAGGCTCATGATTTTGATCTATGTGATACAACTACTCTCATACCCTTTTTCAGGAGAAAAAAACTGATAAATTATGTCCTTTTAGTGGGAACAAAGTAGGCCCTACAAAAAAACAACAACACCTTGTATATGAATGCAAAGAAAACAGCTAATGTAACTCCTTGCAAATGAAAGGAACATTTGTTTCAAATTATCCACTTTAGTGAGGTGTTTTAAAGGAGTATTCTGCTCATCAATGTAAACATGCTTCAAAAGCAAAATCTGAAATACTTAATGCAAATATTTTATTTGGGAGGATGAAATGTTTGTTTTCCTATCTTCCAGAAAGCCATGATTTCAAGGAAGCAAAGCCCAGATGAGATAATCCTAAATGTCTGGTGCACGAAGCATACTATATGGCAGGGATGGACAACAAATGGCCCTCCAAATGTTGCTGGACTATTACATTAACTGGAACTGGTGAGAGTTCAACAACATCTGGAGGGCTACAGGTCCCCATCCCTGCCACATGGAGTCTAACCACAATGGGGAATATTATTTGTCCCTAAAACGGAAAATATACATTATTCATTAAAATTTAACAAGGGATTCTGAACTAAAGTTACTGGGTTTGGCAATAAGCAAATGCGATGATGTTTTGATCAAGAAAATAAATTGTTGTATACTTCAAATGGTCTATCCTTAGTAATCAAGCTGTAACTGAATTGGATTTCTGGATTTATCATTTCACACCTTTCCAACCTTTGCAGTCCCACAACCACTGATGCATTCCATGGAAAATGTAATGACACAGGGAAGACAAGCCTGGCCCAGCCACCTGCATGGTGTTGGCTTCTCTGCCAGAAGAACACTTCACTCCGCTTTATAATTGCCAGTTGTCCAGCAACTGCAGGGCTAAAGGGAAGTATAATCTACCCTGATCCATCACTCTAAGGACAACTGGGATGTGTGTGCATTGGGGAGGGGTGACTTTATACCATCACCACATATACCATCAGCCAGCTTGAAGATCTTCATTGCAGAAGCCAGGCCACAAAGATTCAAATAAATCCCCATGATATGACATAATTCCCCATGATAGTCCGTTTTGGAAATGTGGAAAAGACTAGTATGAAAATGAAGTTAAACCCTGATCATCTAGTTCAGGGGTTGTCAACATGGTCCCTACTGTCCACTAGCAGGTGTTTCGGGATTCTAGGTGGGTGGTAGGGGGTTCTACGGCACAAGCTGAATCCTCCTTCCATCAATCACTGGTAAGGAAATTTTACCATCAAGAAAGATGAATTAGTGGGCGGTAGGTATAAAAAGGTTGACTATCCCTGATCTAGTCCAACCCTCTGCAATGAGGAATATGCAGCTGTCCCATATGTGGTGTTATCAGCAACATGCACTAACCAACTCCAACATTACACAGCAAAGAGCATGTGAAGGTTCTGCCCTTAGAACCAACTGCTTCCTTCTTTTATTAGAATCCACTCTGTTTGAAAGATAACTGATAAATTTAAAGTTTTGGATTGCTTTCTGTCCATAAGGAACAATGCCCAAGTAGAGAAATGATGTGGAATCTATAGGGAAGCACTATGACAGAAAACTGGCACATATTAACAAACTTAAAATAAAAACTAGTTCTCATAAAAAGTTATGACTATACCATAATAATTCATATTCCACACAATTATATTTTATGAAGGGCTGGTTCAGATATGTTGAGATGTGAAATAACTATCTCCATGCAGGTGTTCTTGGTATAGCAAGCAGCAGCATGTGGATTCCTATGAATCCATAAGCAAGCAGTCGCATGTAATTCCTATGACTGCTAAAAGTCTTTCTGAAGCTATCACAATCATGGCAATCTAAGCAATCATGGGTAACAAGGTACAGTACATACATATTTGCATTTCACAATGTAGAAAAGCACAAATCCCTAGACATCTGCGCAGAGGTAGGTGCTACACGTGTATGTCCCTGAACAGATATAATTGTGTGCTTGATACAACAGTGCTCTCTCAATTACATAATCTTATTAATACTATCTTCTGAATCAGCCATTCATTTTCAAAATACTATGTATCCAAAGCAGATGCATCTCAAGCATTTAATAACAAAGGGATGCAAAAAGACTTAGTTTTTAAATTAAATTATAGATAAAAAGAAAATAGAAAGTGGTGACAGAAGGGTTTTAAGTCACCAGCCCTGGAATATTATTTATTTATAAGCCAATTACATATGCCGCTATGGGTGTAAACTGGAAAACCTGTCCTGCGTGCAGAGCAACTATTTTCCTTGAACAAGTAGCTTCCGTAATAATCTTACATGCAGAGAATCATGCAGCCTATGTATGTGGTGCAATGGCTTATGCCATGGGTAGGCAAACTAAGGCCCAGGGGCTTGATGCGGCCCAATCACCTCAATCTAGCCCGCGGACAGGCCGGAAATCAGCATGTTTTTACATGAGTAGAATGTGTGCTTTTATTTAAAATGCATCTCTGGGTTATTTGTGGGGCATAGGAATTCATTCATTTCTCCCCCCCCAAAAAAAAATAATAGTCCGGCCCCCCACAAGGTCTGAGGGACAGTGGAACGACCCCCTGCTGAAAAAGTTTGTTGACCCCTGGCTTATGCAATGGTCTGCACTTCTATATATAAAAAGGCATGAGCAGCTATTGTCTTGCACAAAAAAACCCTCTCTGGATCACAGCCTAGGTCTTCAATTAGTACCAGAGACAAAAAGCAGGGCAGTGTGACATAATAATGCTAAGAAAGCAATATAAACCACATCCAACAACTTCCAGTTCCCAGGAGTACACTCTGCTCCGTGTAACTAGTGCCACCTCCCAGAATTATAAAGCATAGCAGGCAGCCTATTACAGAAACTGGGTGTAGCTTATGTCTGAAGTTGTTACTTTGCAAAACTTCTCTACAGAATACTCAGTCTGTTTCATTGTACAGAAAAGCTCAAAATAATTTTAACAGCCACAGTCTAACAATGCTGGCAACGTAACTCCTTTCTAAAAAGTGACTAATCTCATGCAAGAAATGCAGCCTTTCTTCTTAACATACCATGCCTTTAAATACTAGAGTTAAACAGCAGGCAATACCGATTATCAATTATGATCCAAACAACCCCATACATTGGGGATTTTCCTTGGGATTTGTATAAAAAGAGATTCTATTTCCACTAAAAATGAAACAGAACAAAGATAAACCTTAAGTAAATGATGGCACTATGTAGATTGGAGAAATATCTGGATTATATTACATTGCATTATAAGTTATAGCAAACAAGTGAAACCTGAAACAAATTTTTCAGTGCATCCTCGTCTCCTAACAGGAATGATCCAGGCAGGGGTTCTTGCTAGGCAGGGATGACCTCCTCCAGGATTCTATAAGCTACAAAGAGCTCCTAACACAGGGCATTCCTCTTCTCCACTAGTCCTGTGCAATATCTGGTTTTCAACATTTTGATATATCACTAACTAAACATCATCATACAGTGGTACCTCACAACTCAAATGGCTCCGTTCTCAAACATTTTGGCTCCCAAACGCCGAAAACCTGGAAGTGCTCCAGTTTTCAAATGTTCTTCGAAACATGGAAGTCCAACACGGCTTCCACTGTGCAAAAACAGAGGTGTTGATCAACAGAGCTACCCGAAGCCTGGGTGCAACTGCTCAGCACGCCCGGGCTTCGGGGTAGAGGCAGCTCTGCGCAAGCCATGGGAGCGCTCCCGCGGCTTGCGCAGAGCTACCCGAAGCCCGGGCGCGACTGCTCAGCACGCCCAGGCTTCGGGATAGAGGCAGCTCTGCGCAAGCCGTGGGAGCCCGGCGGGAACTCCCGCAGGCTCCCAAGGCTTGCGGATAGCTTCCTGAAGCCTGGAGAGCGAGAGGGGTCGCTCTCACTCTTCAGGCTTCAGCGAAAGCCTGCATTCGCCCCATAGGACGCACACACGTTTCCCCTTCATTTTTGGAGGGGGAAAAGTGCATCCTATAGGGCGAAAAATACGGTATATCACCTAGCCCTATTCTCCACCATACACCCACACTCATTTTATTTTTCCAACTGGTACAGTGGTACCTTGCTTTGAGTCCAGGATCAGTTCCGGAGCACTGGACGCTCCAAGAAAGGGATGCTCGACAAAGTGCCGCTCTGCACATACGTGCGGAGTGGTTTTACGCTTCTGCGCGATTTAGCGCTTCTGCACATGTGCGAGCAGCAAACCCAGAAGTAACCCATTCCGGTACTTCTGGGTTTTCCGCGGACATTTACCGAAATGGATGGTTGACGGGGCGGACATTCACAGAGATATTTCTGTACTCGATTTCCAATGGTTTCTGAGCACGGGGTTGGAGTTTTCTGCCCCTTAGTTCTGCATGGTTCCCCTGAGCATGCCAATATTCTACTTGTTTTTCAGTGGACCCATGTTGCCTCTGTATCTGTCAGCACTCGCCACCTGAGTTTCAGAGGCATGTATAATCATACCTCATGCTATGGACGCTTCAGGTTACGTCTTTTCAGGTTGCATCCTGCGGCGACCCGGAAGTACTGGAAAGGGTTACTTCCGGGTTTCGCCGCTCGGGCATGTGCACACCGCGCACCTGCACAGATACGGCGCTTCAGGTTGCGCTCTTTTCAGGTTGCGAACGGGCCTCCGGAACGGATCCCGTTCTCAACCAGAGGTACCACTGTAGAGTCACTGATTAACACAGTGATTTACAAAATACATGATGAGCTTACTCATGTAAACTTCTGACACAGGGCAAGGAAATGGAGGTAGAGTTAAAGGCGGGAGGAACATGCATGTATTTCAATTACACATACACCAATATATATATACACAGACCCCTAACATGTTCCAAATAGTTAGGAGTACTGCAGAAGACAATTATTTATCCTATACTAATGGTTGACAATGGTAATTCAATATTATAATTATTATTATTTAACAATTTATACATTACTTTTCCACAAATGTACAAAAGGCAGTTTACAGAAATCAAGATACCACAAAATAAAACAAAACTACAACCTAAAAACAAGACAAAATGTCTAATTATAAAATATCATAATTAGAAATATTCACCAGAGAAGGGATGTCCAACTGGTAGATCTCTGGCTGGCTAATCCTGGGATCCTTATTGTGTACAAAAAGTTACGGGGGGAAAGCTAAAAACCTCTGTGCAATCCTCCCCCTAAAACGCTCAACAACACTGGGAACTTCCCTCCTAAAAAAAGCTCAGGCAATCCACCCACCCCATGCACGCTCTTCCTCCCTCCAATGACAATAGGTAGATCACTGCCAGTTTTTTTTATACTGGGAATAGATCACAGTCTCTTGGGAGTTGGACATGCCTGTACTAGAGGATATATCACATCCCTGGGTGTCTGGTTTCAGACTTCAAAAGATTCATCCATACATAGGAGAAGAAAATAATTCATAATACTAAATATTCATTCGTTTTTTATACATGCACTACCTGAACATAATGCGTTCTCAGGAAATTGTTTGTTAGGTGAGCGTTCGCATAATGAGTCAATTGATTCCTATGCAACAATTTCTAATGTGTCCCCAACCACTGAATTTTGAGCCCAAAATGACAAGAAAACCTGGGGAAACAGAGGAAAACATTCTGAAACTTGCAAAATGCAAACAAGGAAGGAAAAAATGCTCTCTTATTTGTCTGAGCTCTCCCCCTCCCTCCTTCCCACCATTGTTTCAGCTGAAATGGCTTGAGGACCAGCAAAATGCAAAAAGTTAATCTTGCTTAAGACTGCTTAGTCTTGCATGCAGGTCTGGCTGTTTGGATATCTGATTCTGAAATATGTACAGCAAGTTTTAGATACTAATTGCTTGTGTTTGGATAAGTGAATTTTTGTATAACACACATTTGGATAGCAGGACCTGTGTGTATATGTAAGTTGACAAGTGTATATATATCCTATCACAAAATGGTGCTTACATGGACTTCAGAGTAAATCTAACTGGTCATTAGAATAAATACAATAACATTTAAAAGATTTAATGATACAAGAAAGCACAATAATTTTAAACAAATATATTTCAATTATTTCCTACCATTGCAAAAATGAATAGAATATGAACTTCTCTTCTGAGCTTTGAGGAATTCCAGTGTAGCTCCACTAAGCTTAATAGTCACCATTGCTAATGTCCATGATGCATGCCAGACATCATTTTCAAGCAATTTACATTTCTTTTAACAAGGATACTGTAGGAAAGAGACAACAGAATTAAGAAAAAGTCAGTGTATTTACTGTCCATATGGCATGGCATATGACAACCTTCAAAGTATTCACTCTTTCCTGTTTGCAAACAATGTAGGTTAAAAAAGAGTATGGAGGACGACAACTTTTTAATGATGGTTCTACACTTACCTACAGGGCCAATTCCAAAATGTGGTCCCATTGGATTTCTGCTTTATCCCACAACATATTTGATGATCCCACAAGGTTTCATCTTATCCCCATGTTAAATACCTATTTGAATCTGCTAAGCGAAGTAGTTCGAGTTGGAGTGTATTGTCATCCATTTGGAAATGACACAAAGCTCCATTTGACATTCTCTTCAGAGCCTGGTGGGAATAGACCAGTGTCTGGATGCAAACAAGCTGAGATTCAATCCAGACAAAACTGGCAGAGTTTGTAAGATGTTCATCAGCTTGGATGAGTGGGATTCAACACTGCCTTAGAATGACCAAGGACCAAGGCTGAGGTTGCTACTAGAACAATCATTTTCACTGAAGGCTCAAGTGGCACATGTGGCACAGAATGCCTTCTAACAGTTTAGGATGGTATTTATTAAGACATCAAATGCAGGTGGATAATCTAGTTGACATAATCCACTAGTTGAAAAGCAGTGCTCTATATTATCACAATCATGCTTTAATTGTTACAGCAATCAGTTAGCAGGGATACTTGGTAAGTGTGTGGGGGTATGGGTTTGGGTGTATGTATATATACACACTTTTTTCCTAGAGTGAACTTGTTCAATTCACCAAAACAAAGTATTTTTACCTCCCTATTACATTTATAATAGTCTTAAACTAACAAAAACCTCTCACTACAGGAGAAAAACATGGCATTTGGCCTCTCAGACTCTCACACAAACAGAAAAGCAATATCTCTAGCAATATCTTTTGCAAGGACACAAAAATTCCCTGCAATTCCTCTAATAAGTAGCCTCATTAGAGAGAGAAAGCCTCACACTATCATATGACCATTCCCAGAGACACTCTTGCCAAAGATACTATCATTTCCTAAGTGGTGTGAAATATACATAAATCACAGATTTGGTAGTTGAGGAGGAAGAGTTATTTTTTCACATGTCCGTAAATGGATTGTTTTGGTTCTGTTTTCCTTACCACCAATTAGCAAAGGTAGCCTCCATGCTACCTACAGTTAAAATACAGTGGTGCCTCTAGTTATGAACTTAATTCGTTCCGGAGGTCCGTTAAGACCTGAAACTGTTAAGGTTAAGACCTGAAATTGTTCTTAACTAGAGGCGTGCTTACGCTAATGAGGCCTCTTGCTGCTGCTGCGGGCACATGATTTCCGTTCTCATCCTGGGGCAAAGTTCTCAACTTGAGATAGCTCTTCCAGGTTAGCGGAGTTTGTAACCTGAAGCGTTTGTAACCTGAGGCGCTTGTAACTCGAGGTACCAGTGTAAGTCACAGAACACTGCATTCCTTGTATTGCTAGTACAACAGGTTCCAATATATTCACCCCAATAACGTGCAGAAGGCTTTCTCCTCTTTTCAGTATTCAGCGTAGTCAAACTTCCTGCTTTTATCAGACATACCACAGGTAGCACAAACACCACAAATTTGTGCTATGCCGGGACAGGGCTATGGCATAGAACTAAGCCAGTATGGGGCTACCTAAGTACACAGTGCGCACTAGAACTGTGTAAGTTTGGAAATAATAAGCTACAGTTCTTCAAAGTCATGTGATTTTTTTACCTCTCAATTCATTTAATATCCTTCATCACTATGCAGTATTCTAAGTAGAGTACAGATAAAGTAAGGTTTGCTTCATCACCTTCAAGAGCAAGAGTCTACAATATTCTCCTAGAAGTAATGTGGAGAACAGTTGCTGGCAGAAACTTGATAACTACATTTTTACACCAAGTCAGATGAGAAAATAAGTTGTGAACTGTCAATGGATGGTTTTTTGGATCAGGAACCTAAGTTCATCACTTTTGTACCCACTGCTGTGCAAGACAGGTTTATACAGAAGTAATGGTGGGTTGGGATTAGTCACATTCTGGCAATATGTGGCTAGTACTCCATAGATTGCCTGGGGGATTTTTCCTAAAATATGCTCATCCTATGGAAGTTCTCTATTCCAAAAGATAGTTTTGTGTCATACATTCTAAATGTGAGAGAAGGAAGGGGGGAAATAAACAACATTATTTGCCATGATAAACCAACGTAAGAAATCAAACATCCAAATTCCACACACTTTAAAAGTAGAACTAGAGTTTAATTCCATTCCAGCCTCTTTTGCCAGAGATTGAATACTAACTCATTTGATCTTACAAAACATCTAAGTATTTATTAGTTACATTTTCATGCCTTTGTGAGAATCTGTGGGCATTTATGATTTTTTAAAACTTATGTCAAAGTTTCACTATCAGCAATGTTATCATAATAAACTGGCTATTCTTTGTTTTGCTTTGTATTTCCCCAAATACAAATGTAAACGTATATCAAATAGCCATTAGCAACATTCCTCACAAATGCAATACAGTATAAGCCTTCCACAGATCACATGAGGCACTCCTCCAATCAAGTATGAAGAAGCTGAATGAGGAGCTATATGAAATAGCTTACATGTATAACCAATATTGCTACACAATTGTGAAAGGCCACTCTAATAGGATATTACTATGCACTAGAAATGTTAAATTAAAATCATAGTTAGCCTGCGCAAAAAATAACCAGCTATTTCTGAATATATGGGCCATGTAAAATAAAATGCTTTCTATTAGGAGGTAATTGTGCATTAAATCTAGTTCTGAAAACATGATTAAATTATAGAAATGAAATTAAAATATAAAATTTAAGCATGGGGGAATGATGGCTCGCCATCTTACTAACTTCGTGCAATGTTAAAAATGTGTAAAATAGGTAAACGTACAGTTGATAAACTAGAAGTCTGTCCAGCTTGTCAAGGCATACTGCAAGAACCTCCTCGGTTATCCAAAGAGGACTCTGGGTAATATATACCAGCTGCTTAATTACACACCTAACATGCACACTGTGCTATTTTAATGATAATTTTGCCGTTAAGTTTTTCCTAGGAAATATTTTGTGCATTTTCCCAAAACAAACAAAAAATTATTGCACCATCCCTAGCACACTACAGTGGCACCTCGGATTAAGTACTTAATTCGTTCCAGAGGTCCGTACTTAACCTGAAACTGTTCTTAACCTGAAGCACCACTTTAGCTAATGGGGCTTCCCGCTGCTGCCGCGCCGCCGGAGCACAATTTCTGTTCTCATCCTGAAGCAAAGTACTTAACCTGAAGCACTATTTCTGGGTTAGCGGAGACTGTAACCTGAAGTGTATGTAACCTGAAGCATATGTAACCCAAGGTACCACTGTACACATAAGTCTGGTTCACACATTATTATTTCCTACATTTTGCCAAAAAGGAGACCAAGGCAGCTAGCTATGATCATAACACTAAGCCATGGTTTGTTTGATTGTTCAAACCTAGCAGCTTAACTATCACTTGCTTAATGCTAGAATCTTGATTTATATTAATTAGCATTACATGTGAATCTGGCACCCTTCCTTAAACTTTTTTTTTTTGTGTAACCCCCAACCTAGATGCTAATGAAACATGAAGCAACAGCAGCAAGAAAACAAAACAAACTTGGGAGAAATAAGTTAGGACTTGTCTGATCGCCTGTGAGACAATTCATAGCTAACTCGTGGTCTGTTAAACAAACCATGGCTTTGTGTTATGTGAGAACAATATCATAGCAAGGAAACACATTGACATTTTATTGACATCTTTGAAGATACTTTAATATCAATCTTCTTAATATTAGCTGAGACTCTGGAGACCTATATATGTTTTCTGAAGGCTGAAATCCTAAGTACAATTACTTGGGAGTAGCTCCCGTTAAATACACAAGCTATAAAAAGTTGAGAGAACAATGCAATAGCCAAGGCCAAGAACTGCTGCAGCAACAAATAACTACTTAGGATAGAGTACAATAACTTGTTTATGAAAATTATACAATGAGAGCTACAAAGTGCTTTTCTACAGTACAAAGTGAAATAAAGAAAGCAAAAATAGCTTGTAGGAATTCAAGCCTAACCACCAATCCAAGCATTTTTCAGTGAACCTGGGTTAAGAAATATAGGAATTATTATATGCATTTGTATGTAACCTTCCATTGGCTCCTAAAGATCCACTCTTCCACAGAAAAAGAGTGAGAAAAGAGCAAATTGGACTGAAGAAGTAGGGGAATGAGATACTTAACACCATCTTCCCTCTCAAATTCCTTCTCCTATTCTGCAAGGTGCAAATGTGTGTTTGCAAAGAAAAAACACATCTAGGACAATATTGTGTTTGTGGGTCAAACTTAAATAGCATACCATTACTGTATGACACTTATTTAGAGAATTTGGCTAGCTTTTAGAACTCTAGCATTCTCAACATTCCACTGTATCAGGCTCCCCCAACCTTCGGCCCTCCAGATGTTTCGGCCTACAACTCCCATGATCCCTAGCTAACAGGACCAGTTGTCAGGGATGATGGGAATTGTAGTCCAAAACTTCTGGAGGGCCAAAGGTTGGGGTGCCTGCACTATATTTTAACAAGCAATTGCACTTGTTTCTTTCTTGTCTAGTTGGGTCACCAGCTTTTTCAATAATTTCAACTATTTCTGTAAAATTTAACAAAACCAGAATTATTCATATAATTGCAGGAGCAGTTGTAGCCAACCAAGTCATAATCTTAATTTGAGATCACCCATAAACAGCAGAAATAGAACTGCAGTTAAGGATACTTGCTAATAAAGTTACTGTAAAACGAATGCAATCTACAAATTAAAAATGAACAACAGCAAAAATTGTACTACTAAAATTCAGACCTCAAAATACCTAATTTGCAACTAATATGCAACATGTGTGACAGTTAAAACACATTGCAAAGAGAAAATGCATTATTTTGAACTTCCCTCACAAACTTTATATAAAATTATACTAGGCATATATTGCATTAAAACTTGTTAGAGGATGGAGCAAAAGAACTGTTGGGGGGGGGGGATAGTGCTTAAAAATGGAAAGTGTAATACTGGTGGTCAACAAAAGAGGTTTTAGGACTCTCTCAAGGCAAATCTAAAAAACGAAAGGGAGAAATGTGCTAAGAGGAAGTGGAAGGACATGTGGATCCAGAATTGATCTCCACAATCACTTACGAACTCACTGTTAAGACCGTGTTCATGTTAGGTAATCTTACTCGGCTACTAGTGATCACCAAAGAGAAAAGGAGATTCAAACAATCCAGGACAAACCAAGTTGACTGTGCAAGTTTACAGAGGAATGCACAACCCTGCACAAGCGGCACCTAAGGCAAAGATTTGTAAATGTATTGCAGCATGTACTTTGCAAGCAAAAGCCCATTTCATCAAAGAAAATGGTGACTACAAGTAGAACCATGTGGCTCTGCAGATGTTCCTGGACTCGAATCAGGCTCGGTCAGGGTGTTGTAACACAGTAACATCTGGAGGGCCACAGGCTCCCTTCGTTTTCTACATAAAATCTACTGTGGGTAATATCGTGCTCAGCAGTCAACAGCAAGTGGTGCAAAATATGCGTTCAGAAACTAACAATAATGTACTCTGCCAGCCTGCTTACCTTTGCTTTTTCTAGAATACCTTACGGGCTTTAAAAAAAAAAAAAAAGTTTGATAACCAAACTTGTGAGGCAGTGCAGCAGAGAACAGGATTGGCAAACAGGGCTCCAAATTAGGGCTGTTTCATGGTGTTTATTTTGCTGGGTCTAGTTTTCCTAAGGAACTTGCCTTGCAGGCCAAATTGTCTCCCAGAGCTGATCGCCTCAGTTACAAGTCTTTTAGCACATAACACCCACTACTATAAGATACTCAACTAAGGCAAGTCGGAAGTAGCCATGTGGCCCTGACTAAGGTATTTTGAACCAAAGGTGGGCATTGGAGGTGGTCGAACTTTGCGGGAAGAGGTTCCATGGAACGGTTTTAAAGGGCTGAGGAGCCAAGTGGGCTGTCCCAAGGAGCATCAATAAAAAGATGACATGGGGGCGCCCTCAAGACTATGTGGGAACCTGTGGTGAGAACCTGAGGCGCGGTGATGGGGGGGGGGGCGCCACGGAGCGGCAGTTTTGACTGTGGTGAAAGCGCAGGGGGGAGGGGAGGAGCCCGACGCGCACAAAACTCTCGCAGGTCTAACTCCCCGTGACGTTCAGCCCCGCCCCCACGCGCGTCGACGGACTTAAAGAGGCCGGGCCTAAAGGAGCTCACGGCGCGCCGCCCCCTCCCTCTCTCTCTCCCCCTCCCACCCACCTCGCTTCCCGGTTGCCCGTTACCATTATTACCCATCACTCTCAGCGCAGCGCCGCCATCCTGCCTCCGGCCAGCTCCCACGGGAACTAGGGCTGACCTCGCGAGAACTCCCACCTCAACGCGCGCGCACACCCCTCCCCCTGCCTCCTGCGAGCCCCAACATGGCGGAAGCGTCGCGCACGTGTCCGCGTGTCCCAGATATACTGTATATACACAACAGCGCCCGCAGTACGCCGTGCGCGCTCCCCCGCGCACGTGGAAAATGGGAGGGCGGACGGACAGAAAGGAGGGAGAGCAAAATGGTCAATGGCTGAGGGAAAGGAGCGGTTACGTCGCCGCGCACGCGCACGACGCACCTTTCGGTTCAGCAGCTGGGATTCGAACGAGGCGCGCGAGCCTCCTCCTCTCCCCCTCCCGCTCCCGCACGCGCAGGTCACATGGGGATATAATACCTCCCCCCTCCTTCTCTTGTTCGCGCTCTCTCCCTCTCCGCGCTCCTTCCCCCGGCCCCCTCCTCTCACCCGCCGCACCATCCGGGTCTCTCCGCCTCACCAGTTTCACCCCCCCCCCCGCGCGCGCGCTCGCCCCAAGGGAGGCGGCCTGACCTGGTTGCTGAGAGACGCGAAACTCAGCCCGGTGGGACCGAAGCAGCGGCTTCTTGTTCACTTCGGTTCCTCTCAGCGGCAGCCGCATCAGACGTCAGCGCTCGCTCGCTCATCCGCCCCCCCCCACTCTACCCAACGGCCGCTTGACTCCCTTCAGCGCCGCGCGGCGGCGGCTCCGCTTCCGCTTCCTTCCCTGTCTCCCTCCCTCACCCGCCTCCCTCCCCCCCCCCCAGCCCCATTCCCTGCGCAGCCCGCGAGTGGGGGCCGCTCCCTGCAGCTCCGCCTGCTGGTAAACGCAGGGAGGCGACGGAGGCGGGAAAGAGGCTCGCGACGGAGCCGCCCTGGAGCTGGTGGGTAGAGCCGTTGCGGCTCTTCGTAACTCTTGCCAGTGCCCTGTTTTCAGTATTAGCAACCCCCCAAAAATCTGGAAGCATCCCAAAATGACATATTATTGAGGCGAGAATCCTCCCACTGCGCCGCAGTTTTGTGCCCACCAGAAGTTTCTCTTGGGGGGGCTTCCTGCCATCAGGTGGGGGATGGGTTGGGGAGTTGACGAAAATGGGGCAGAGGCGTCTCCTATTGACATAGGAGCCAAAATATGATAGACATTGCCATTCAAATAGTGTGCGCGCACCCCGTTCTGTGGGACGGGGCTCCCCCCCCCCCCAATATTTTATTCAAGTTGGCACCCCTGCCCATGAGCCACTTCCAGTTGGGCTTCGTTGAACCCGAAGTCTCTGTTGCCACAAGGAAACATCTGGTTGCTCATTCAAGCAGGCAAAACTGGAAATCACCCGTTGATCTGAGAGAAATGCCTGTTTTGGATAGCTCCGTAATAACAGGAAAGTTGCCACAATGGTGATGGGATGATGCTCGCCATATTATTCCAATGTTAGATATTAACTAGTTTGTCCTGATTAACCGGCTCTTATCGGTTGGGGGGGTGTGCACTCTGCAGCATAAGATTATGAAAGTCCGGGTTTAAAGTACTCGGTGTCTGCAAATTGGGGGGTAGAAAGGTTTTGCCCCCAAGCAAAGGAAATATTGCCACATGGTATACAATTATAGAATTGTAAAGCTGGAAGGGAGCACAAGGGTCATTAATTACTAATATTATTAATATTATTATTATTTTTTATTATTCTAGTATTTATACCCCATCCATCTGGCTGGGTTTCCCCAGCCACTCTGGGTGGCTTACAACATACCGTATTTTTCTGTGTCTTGGACGAGGATTTTTGACTCAAAAATCACGTCAAAAAACTGGGGCCACCCAATACACGGATAGTGGCATGGGGTGGGAGAAGCGGGGCACCACCAGCCATCTGGTTGGCAGGAGCACGGCTTCCCCCAATGCCACAGCAAGTGGGGAATGATCTGGGGGTTGTTTCCTGCCCGCAGCTGCGTGGGAGAAGCTGTGCGCCACCAGCCAGCTTGTTGGCGGGAGTGCAACTTCCCCAAAAGCCACTACGGGGGGGGGGTGCTCCCTGGGTCATTTCCCGTATGCGGTGGCATCAGGGGAGGTTGCTCTCCCACCGACCGGGTGGCTGGCAGGAGCACAAATTCCCCTAATGCTGCCGCGTGCAGGAAACAATTGGATAGCGTCTACAAATAGCTCATCATTAAAAAATACACAGTGACCCTTTAACACTTGTTTGGCTGCTGCTTTTGTAGGGAAAAACATCACACTACAATAATACTATATCACTTTTATTTAATATAGATTAGATATTACTGGGCAATCGAAAGCAAGGCATTACATGTGTTGGGACATTTAGTTAGAACATGCATCTACACTTTGCATCAATCTGTTTACTCTCTTCAGATTGCCTCTTTACTAAGGAACTTCATTGTTTGTATTTATTTGTCTGAAAAGAAGCTATTGAAGTGGCCTTTTGAATGGCAGAAGTGTGGTGCTGTGTGACCCATACAGCTCTCCCCACCACCACCAAATATACTGCTACATAAATGAAAAACCTAGCATTTGGGGTTCCATGACTTAAAACACATAATTGCAGGTTGAAAATGTAAATTGCTATGTTTGGATGCTGATGAAAGCTTGTGTCATGAAACTATTTAATAGAAGCTTTGATGCTTACAATCAACCATTCTGACATCGTTTTAGTCTCTTGTATTTGGTCTGTGTTCTCATTCAGTACATCTACCTAAACCAATTCTACTTTAAAGCCAATAAAAAGTATGCATTACAACTTTTTCTTAGTTCACTAAATACAAAATTAACTCTGATACACTGTCAAAAATCAAAGGATACTTTTAAACAATAGATCAAAGTTTCAATCCAAATTTTCTTTCATAGTCACTGTTTAACCCACAGAATGAAGCAGCAATTAGAATTTTAGCAAGCATTAAAGAGTAGGCTTGGTAATAGGATTTGATCAAAAATCTTGTGCCTGTTTTTGTAGATACTTGGCCCTGGCTAGGATGAAGGAGACACACAAGTAAAAACATTAGTCTGTGCAATATTTCAGTTTGTTTGATCTACCATTTGAAAGTCAGGGGGAGAAAGGAGAGGGATGTGTTGCTATGGCAACAAGGACATCTGGATTTGAAATACCATATTATACAGAAATGCACCCAGAATAGGTAAAATAGGTTAAGGTAGAATAGGTTAAGCCAAATAAGGAATTAATTTTCCTGAGAAATTAAATCTTCACACATTGTATGATGCACAGATAACCCAATAAATCTTTTTTTGGTCATATTTAAAAATAGCAAGCACTTCTCAATTTTCATTTTATCAAGCCTAAAAGATTTATGAAGCCATTTATTTAAGCGAATGCTTCTGGCTTCATGAATTACACCCAAAGCATTTGGGTACATACACAAATTACTATCTACATTAGATAAGGCAACTATGTTTTGCAAATAGTCATAATATTTGCAACTGGAAAAGGCTATTCCTACATTTTTTCTATAACCATAAAGACTAACATGTTCTGTGGACCAGAACCATTGTTTTTAAGTAAAACGTGAGTGGTGCTTATGAATGTGTACTAACCTTCACACACAAAAATCTTGGGGGATCTAAAGAGAAGGTATGAAGTTTCCAAGTGCAACAAGAGAACCTCTTGATAAAAAACATGTCCTAACTTTACACCGTAATGACCAAGAAGCTAGAATTAAGATGAGACTATTATACAAATGAAGATAAATAGGAAAGTCAAGAGTCTTGTTTCTCAAAGTTTGGGTTCTCCAGAGGCAGGAAAATGATTTAGTCTACCCACAGTATTTTCCAAACATTGTAGATGATGCACATGCACCTATATGGGGAAATATAAAGCAGAACATGGGCAACCTTCCACAACTGCCAGAAAGTCTCAAGAATCCCCCACACAGAAGCTCTATTAATATGCAGAATGGCATGCAAATTTTAATGTTCAACAGTTCAGTTCTAAACATGTTTATTTGCAGGCACCATCCGATAGCCTTGTTATCTGACTCAGAAACTTACTTGCATATACAAATTTTAAAAAGGAGTCTGCCACCTCCTCCCAGAAGACAGAACTTGTGGTTTTTTTATTTTAAAAATGTCGTTTGATCCCAAGGTAGAATTCAAGAAGAAGAGTATATTCCTACTTCCTTTGTGTGTCCTTGCTTATTTAGTTACCTTACAAGAGGAATGTGGAATCTGGCCCTCCAGATACTGTGGAACCCCCCCAACTCCAATCAGCCCCAGACCTTATACTTATAGCCAGTGATCAGGAATACGATGGCTTGGTTAGGTTGGGCCCCACCAAGGTCACAGGCCCAGGGGGTACAAAAAGCACACCTCTGCACTCTGGCTCAGAGTGGCTAGGAGGACACCAATACAGCTGATTACCAAGGGCACAAGGGGGCCTAGGTATGCCTCAGGTTGTTGGGAGTTGGAATCTGGCAACTAGTAGAAAGCCGCAGGTTTGTCACATTTACCTTACAACTTTATCAGCCCTAGACATGAGTAACAAAAGAAACCACTCCTCATTCCTACACCACAGTCAGCTGCACAGATACAGAACTGGTATGGCTGTGGTGTGATGGGGAGACGCAGCCATACCAGTTGCTGGGGGAGGGCCAGCATCTTCTACACCTGGGTCCTTGGCACCTGTTCACCTACACAGATGTTTAAATACCTACCCTCTGCATGTGCAAATGGGGCTTTTCAAGCAGTTCTTGCCAGTAGTCCTTTCAATTACTTCTCTCACTATGGAAGGAACAGCAACCAATATGCTTTGAGTTTCCGCAGAAAGCTACCAAAACTAAAGTCAGCATCCTTCTTCACAACACCCTAGGATACTTTTATCTTCAGATAAAAGATTGGCCTCTAAGGATTTTGTAAACCAAAATGCCACTATTTTAAAGGGCTGAGAAACTGCTTTTACAGCAGCTATGACATTACTTTGTAAATACAATTCCAAGTACTCAAGCTCTTGAAGTGTTCTCTGCTCTTTAAAAAAAACAGGCAGAAGGTAGATCCAGTGCAAATGGCCAATGTTTTTGTTTAACACAAAAATATTAAACAACGCAAGATCTCATTTGTCTCTTGCATATGAAGAATCACAAGGTATTAGTAGCAAAAGTATGATATGCAAGCAACAACAGATTCCCCCCACTAATATTTTACTTCTGTCCAGGGATCAAGGTGTCTTGTGCTTCAATAGTAATTTTATAACCTAGTGGAGCAAAGTCCCTATCCAAAGCTTCATATTAGAACAATTAGCATTGTTCTCCCAAAGAAATTATTTTTTTTTTTTTAGTGTGAAGGCAGTTCAATGGTAGATCATCTGATTTGCATGCAGAAGGTTCCAGCTTCAATTCTCAGCATTTCCAGGTACGACTGGAGAGCCGCTGCCAGTCAGTGTAGAGAATACTGAGGTAGATGGTCTGATTCAGTATAAGGCAGCTTCTGATGTTCCATTTACCAGAATGAAACTATTGTTGCACTTTCATCCTCTGGACTGCCATTTGTACTATAAGTACCGTATTTTTCGCCCTATAGGACGCACTCCCCCCCCCCCAATGAAGGGGAAATGTGTGTGCGTCCTATGGGGCGAATGCAGGTTTTCGCTGAAGCCTGGAGAGCGAGGGGGTCGGTGTGCAGGCTTCAGGAAGCTATCCGCAAGCCTTGGGAGCCCACAGGAGTTCCCGCCGGTCTCCCAAGAAGCGCGCTCCAGGATGCAGGCAGCTCTCCGCAAGCCGTGGGAGCCCGGCACAAAGTCGCGCCGGTCTCCCAAGGCCTCCGGAGAGCTGCCTGCATCCCGAAGCCAGGGGCGTGCTGAGAAGCGCACCCCAGGCTTCGGGCAGATATCCACAAACCTGGGGAGACCGGCGCGACTTCCCACCAGGCTCCCTAGGCTTGCAGATAGCAGCCTGTTCTGGGGGCTGGGGTCGGGGGAAGCTTGGGGGGGGAATAATTTTTTTTCTTTATTTCCCCCCCTCCAAAACTAGGTGCGCCCTATGGGCTGGTGTGCCCTATGCGGCAAAATATACAGTAAATCATTTTGACTCAGAGGTGAGCATTCTTTTGAAGGTTTCTCCAGTCAAAATGGATTTTCCCTTTCATTTCTGAAATTGTACATTAAAGCACAGCAGCAACCTATAATACATATTCCTAATATATATCTTGAAGTTAAAGTTCAAGCACTTGCTTAAAGTTCAAACACTTTTTATCATTTTACCATTGGTTTTTATTGAACTAACAAATAATATTGCTTATACGTTAGCAATATTCAGGAAGAAACACATTTGGGTGACATTCAACATTTCAATATGAATAATCTAGAATGCTTTTGCAATCTTGCTTTGTGTTATCATTCAACATCTGACATCATAAATCATGCCAATGAGCATTGCAGAACTGTACAATAGATTTTTCCACATTAAACTATCGATGCTTTTAATTAATAAAAAAAAAAAGACTAGAAAATTTTCAGGTGTGCAAGCTGCTAACATACCCACTTCATGCTCTCAGAACACACACTCCTAAAGACTATGGGTTTGTTTAATTACACATACTATTGATTATACTAGCTTACATTCAACAACAACTTATCAGACAGTTTAAACAGTAGGAGTTACTTACGCTGCTGACCAAAACCAATGTTTCATCTGAATCATTAGTATATATGATACACTCAAATAAGAAAATTATCTAATGCAAAGTTCATTACGTTTTTCTATAGTGCAGTGCAAATAAAAGTGAAGCATAACTTTTCCTGAGTTTTCTTAGGATGTTAGAACCATTTTTTTACAATCTCACCAACAGCTTAAAATATTTATATTTCATTCTTTATATATGCTAAATTGATATCCCATCTTTCCACCATGTGGTGTTAAAGACCCTTTAAATCTTGTCTTGACAAGACCCGATATGAAAGAGCCTAGAAATTCATAGAGATATTGAAAAGAACAGTTAAATCCTTCATCTCTACTTTGCATATGTACAGTTAATGTAGAACAAGGAAGTTACCCTAAGGTCTCTGAAAGGTTCTAAAACATTTTTAGAATTTATATATTACAAGGTTCAATTTGTTTTTCACAGACACAATAATGCCCAACCTCCTGTTATCTCACAGGGAAAACAAAAATAAAACAGAAAAACAGACAAAAAAAATCTTAGGAATGTATGTTGTTAACTGGATGCTATCTCATTAGAATTTATCCTTGGGTTGGTGGCTACAGACCACGTGTTTCTAACTCAATCTTATCTTCAGGTTGTAACGATTCAGGTTCAATTTGAGCAACAGGTGGTCGCAGGATGATTTCTGGTCCTCCCCCATAGATGGACTGTAGAAAATTCCATGTTTCTTCAGAAATCTGTCCAGAATCAGCTCCTAAAAAAACATTTTGGTGAAGGTGAAGCCGATATTCAACTAATGATTTTTGAAAACAATCTGCTTATAAGTGATATATTTTAATACCAAGCTCCAAATCCAAGCACAGCAAACACTGCAGATGGCATTAACTGGATCAGGGTAACTATTTAAGATTACTTTAATTTTTGCAACAGTGCATGCAGCTCAAGCCAATTACATTCCACATACTTTGGCATTTTGTTCTTACAAGTAAATATTTTATAAAACTTGAAGGGCTTGACATTTACAAGGAGACTGAATGTTATAGAGGAACTCTGCTATGCATAAACTTCACTCTCACTCTCTCATTTTTAAGTCAACATCTTGGAACAGCTACCCGCACATTTTCAAAGGTTTTCAACCCTTCACCCCCTTAGTAATTATGTGAACTAAAAAGCTGCATGTTATCCAAAGGTTTGTACAGCAACTGATGGTAAATCCATGCTGCACAGACATTTAGATATGAAGTTTCATAGTCACAGTCCTTAATTTTTGCCTTCAACATAAAATGTCATTTTAAAAAAAGCAAAAACAAAAAGAATATAGAGAGCTGAAGTACAGTACTACTGTTTTAAATGGAAGCTAGTAATCTTGAAACAACATCTCAAAACACCTCATATATGTGTTCAAAGTCAGTGCAAGTGTGTTTTTAATGATGGAACAAACAGTTTTTAAAACTGCCAAGTTTTGATATTTCCTAAGGTTTTATTGACTTTCTGTTTTTTTATCTGTATCTGTTTCATCTATCCTGGGAGCTTATGTAATGCAAGGAGGTTTTAAAATGGACTAATCAATCAATAAATGAACAGAAATAGAAACAAAACTGTAGAAAGACACGCAAGTAGTCACTAGCAGAAAAAGAAAAACTTAATGCATAAGAGATTGTATCAATAGAGTCATACCTTGTTTCAGAACTACAGATCCACATTTATTGACAGCAATTTTGGCATTGTCAATGGGCCCTGGAGGATCTAGTGATAGAAAAATGTTAGCATGTAAGGTAATAATGAAGAGATACTATTTAAAACAAAAACACCTCAGAAAACGACTCTAGTACTTTCTTCATTTTCTATTTTTTCTCCTTTGGAGGTGTAGCCAACAAAACATTACACACTTAAAAGTTATTAGTAAAGGAGACAGCATATCCAGGAGCACAATTCAAAAACTCATCTACAAGAGCAAAAGAACTGCCCATCTTCAGATGGGCTTTTGCTCCCTTTTTTGGCACAGCAACCACCCTGCACTGTAAACAGCTTTTAAAAATACATCTGAATCATCTCCCAAAACTTTAGATGATATTTACAGGCAAACTATCCATTAAAACTGTCGTGAAGTCTTCTGAACTGATCTCTAGAATCATGGTTGCAAATAAAGCGGATTCTCCTCTGGTGCCTTAATAGCTAGCTAGTGTTGTGGCTTCCTACATGCTGTTGCATGCCAACAGCTCTATTATGTCCTATTCTCTGTTTTGTTTTGTTTTAGCTACTAAAACAGGCACCCCCAAACTCAGCCCTCCAGCTGTTTTTGAGACTACAAATCCCATCATCCCTAGCTAACAGGACCAGTGGCCAGGGATGATGGGAACTGTAGTCCCATAACAGCTGAAGGACCGAGTTTGGAGATGCCTGTACAAAAAGCTCTTCAAAAGAGTTGGTATATGCCTTCTGACGTGTTTTTTTTTAATTAGTAGATTACTGTGATAAAATTCTAAGTGCATGCTATAAAAGGTACGTCCTACCTACTTGATAAGAATTTTGAAATCTACTCACCACTGTCCTTGCCCTTCACAAACCCTTCCCATTCTCTGAACCACTGCATACTTATGCAATAGAATATGGATGGAAACTCCTCCTCTTGGAAGGCTCTGTTGAGCTGAAAGACACAAAGCAAGCTCTAAAGCACTTGATGAAATTGTGATGCCTTCTCAAGAGAAGCAACTGAAATATTCTTAACAACTTTTTGACAATTGAACCACGAAAGCACACATGAGCTTGCATCTGAAGCATTCTATGAATCCTGACCCAATATTGAAATCTCACCACTGCTACCCCACACTCCAATGTGGATGCTATGTGAATATGAAAGAGTCTTCATGAAAACAGAATATCCACTACTGTAAATGGCTAGCTTTTCTTCAGTACAAAAATATTGGACTGGATCCTGAGTCGGCAGTCTTTAAATGTATGGGCTCCTTCTATTTGGGGAAGGGCTCTTAATCTTGCCAGTGAAAAGAGATGGGGAACAGATTATTTTCACTTTCTCCCTTCTGCACACCCATGCCTCATGCCACACTGTCCCAGAAGGGCATATGCCTTGCCAGACCAGATTTCCAGAAGGCTCAGGGGCTGCTGGAGAAAACCATGGGAGTGTCATGTGAGCAAAATTCTACTCACAGGTTCCGGATCACTGTTTTTATGAAGTTTAAAGAAGAAGAACTTAACAAGCGAGAAGGAATGTATTACCCGAATAAACATTTCCAGTTCTGTCTTCCTTCTTTTCTCTATTTTTTCTGTTTCCATTTGACAGGTATGACAAACATAGAGATGATTCACAGCTGGTCCTCCACCATACCTGCAATCACAGAATATTAAATGTCATTTTAGAAGGATCAAAAGTTGTGCATTGAACCAAGTTGTTCTTTGCTTGAACAATAAATGCTGTAATTTGTTCAGCACCAGTTTCCTATGTAGGTAAATATTTCATCAATAGGAGCAACTTCCCTGAAAAATAAGCCACACACATTTTAGTTGTGCACAACTATTACTGAAAGATAGCTTCTCTCTCTCATGTTGGTATTCACTGGTGTAATTCTTGGAAGGCTCTTTAATGCAGCAAAGGCTCAAATGAATGGAAGACAGGGATATTATTTTGCCCATTCTCCCTTCCTTCAGTATCACCTCATGCCCTTTTCTGAGAGCTGTGAGGGGAAGAGATGATGATTATGATATTATTATTATTATTATTATTATTATTATTATTATTATTATTATTATTAATCCACTCTCCTTCTGTACACAGAAGCTTCTGCTGGATTAGACCATACCATGAGCAAACCACCATTACTGGATAAAACACAAAATCTGTATCAAAATGTGAAGAGGCTTTATAGACAAATAACTTCTTGTATTTATGTACAGTATATGGATGAAAGATCAAAAGCAATTCATTTCATCTTGTAAACAACAGCTTACCTGCTATACAAGTTGTCCCATATATTTTGAGGTAGCACTACTACAAGGTCCTCTATAGAAGTAGCCTTGTGTGGAGGAACTCCTGAGGAGCAGACATAGTAAAAAAAATTCAAGCAAAACTATTTACTATATGGTCATGCTAACTATTAAAGAATATCATATGCTTCAAAAAGCCTTACCAATGAATACAGTTTGAGCAGGGGAGGGGGAATACAACTTCTGTCACAACCAGCTTTCAGCAACTTGTGCAATTTAATTGTCAGAACAAATGCATGCTATAGCTTTCCCAGAAGTGAGAAGGGAGATCATGCTAGATTTGAGCTTGAAACACACTTGTGACATGAATATGTATGCAAAGATTCAAAATATCTTAAATTTGCACAATAGTTATCAAATTGCAAAACAGAATCTTTCAAACAATTGCACAACAGATTTCCTCATCCCTAACCTTTCTTTAGTATCTACCCTTTCTATTTTTGTCTTCAGACTGCTCCTGTACCACAACTATGGCTGTCATTTATACCTGGTGCATCTAGCAGGACCCCCAGTAAGATTTAAGTGAAAGTGGTTTCCAAAATCTCTCACATGAAGGAAAAGCCCTCTTAAAGGGCCGTGGAGCTATGGCAGCATGGGTCAATCCATCTCATTGCTACATTTGTGGGTGTTTGGACAGCAGTTGCAGAAATGGTTCAAGTCATTGGAAGGTAGTCACTGCTTTCCACCTTCCAAGGTAACCCACAGCAGCCATGACAGGCCATGGGTTTTCAGGCAGCATACGGGTTGTAGGAAGCTGTATCCTTGTTGGTATGCTCTGCCTTGCCTGTGCAGTCCGCCTTGCTACTTGTAAGCTGAACCCAATAAAACTGTGTTGTGCCTTTTCTCAAAAATTAAGAAAAATGTCCCACACCTATTTTTCACCCCATCCCAGCTCTCTTCCTACCCCTGTGAACACAAGTATATATGCATTAAAAAAATGTCCTTCACATCAACATTTGATAAACAGAGGTCTGATTTTCAAACTTTAAACAAAGAAATTATGACCCAAAGCAAATGTGGAAGCTAATACTGCTTTTCCTTAATATTATTCCACAGAGACGTGTGCCAATCCGTCAAAAGAGCAGAAACAAGTTATCATGTATGTAAGATTCCTTATGCAAATACCAGCCACAGCCAGACAACTGATATGATCTGAATGATCTTGTAAGAATTTCAGGAACGGGAAAACAAAATCAAACAAACCGTCTCCCAAATTCAAGCTTTGATGGCAGCAGGATAAAGAATGGTTTAAAGAAATCGGTGTATTTAGGAGCTTACAATTTAAGGATGCCTTGTATTTTTGTTCTCTAACCTAAGTCTAACCCCTGCCAGTTTTATTGTCAATCTGCTTGAAAATTAGAGGGCATGATCATCTTTCAATTGATTTTTAGAATGCAAAAATTTAAAGACCCAAATAAAATCAGAAATGTTCTGCCTGTCAATGCCTGAAGCAGTAGGAAGGAAAATGGGGTGAAAAGAATACAAGCAGTAAATAATGTGCTGATTTTACTATGGGTTTCAAATTAAATACTATTATCAGTGAGTCATTGGTGACAAGTAAAGATATACCAACTGCTGCACCATTCAGCTAGCAAGCTAAACAACATATATCTATGGTTGTAATTCTTAACCAGCAATATCCCTCTTCACATTTCAAAGATGATTGCCTGAAGAAGTTAAGCTCAGACAGAAGCCATTTCTGAAATAGATGGGACTATTTCAGAGGGAAGTCAGGCTATGACTGCCAAGTAGAGAGTCAGGAAGTTGTCACACTACGTGATGAGATAACTTATTAGATAACATACTCAATTATGTATGATGCATAATTATGCTCTCACCTCCATGTATGCAGAGGAAATCATTATTTGAAATAGGTCCCGGTTCTGCAAAAGTCCTGAATTTGTTCAACCACTGTCTGGAAATATAAAACTGGAGGAGGCTTGGTTCCATTATATTAAGGCTTGATACCTTCTGTCTCTCTTTTTTAGCTTCTTCATTGCTTTTTCTATTACAATAATGAAAAGAGGTAATACTGAGAACATTAAGTAACATCAATAATCATTATTATATTCATATGAGATTATTTCAATTTGTGTGAAATAAAATGCAAGTTTATACACTATGCTAATTGTAAGTCACTGGAAAGATCTGCCAATAAAATAAAGTGCAGTGTTTCAAATTTGGATGTGTTCCAAGTAAAAAATATTTAGGATATAGTAACTGGAAATATGAATACCCTAACAAGGTAGCACATATTTTTATTTGTGTGTGCACATTAGAAGCATACGTAACTCCTGAGCTTTATTTTAATAGAAGGAATTGATCTGCACACATTACTGGTACAGATGTCAATTAAGTACAGTTACAATTAATTTGAAAATTTGCTCCCCAGTTTATCAGAATCTATGTACTTGAGGTCGACATCCAGGTCTAATGCTTGCAACACGAAACAGTTTCCCTAATAACATGTTTAGCTCTTTACATAATTTGGCTACTGTTTATTTGTTAAGAGGTTAAATTTATTGTCCCATTTATTAGAATGTCTTTGCTCTTTAGACTGGAAGAGTAGTTCCCTCTCTCCCTGGCCCTATTCACATTTCAATAAAAGCTCAGCTGCAGGAGCTCATAAATTTCAAGCTACTACAGTGAATCCCTTTGTCCTCCAGCTTTCAGCTGCTGAACTGTGAAGTGTTCCTTCTACTGCAGTTGAATTCTATCTGACTCCAGAATCCGTCCTACATGCATTCTCCTATGAATTTAAATGAGGAAACATCAGCTATTAATTCAAAGTGAACTATGCACAGTGTCCAATTTCACTGTGGCATCCTATCTGTGAATTTTCATCAAGTATATTACAATTTATTTGAAATGAAATGAATAATATTCAGGTTTTAAGTCAATTTAGCTTACTTTCTAATTTTGCAATTAAAATGCATGGCTGTCAATACAATATTTCCAGAGATGTTAGAATCTGTGGTCCTAGAGAATATTGGACTACCAATCCCATCATCCCTAACTACTGCCCAAGCTGGCTGAAGATAATGGGAGTTGGAGTCCAAAAATATCTGGAGGACCACAAATTCCCAGTTCCTATTATAAATAAATACTACAGAAGACCAGAGGTCTCTACTTTTATATGGATTGATGTTGGGGCCATGGTTCAGTATGTTTCAAGAATATTGTACTGTAAAAAATGCTGGGGGGGGGGGCTAGGAAAAATTAAGTCAGTAGAAAGGCCCAGAAAAAGAAGCAGAATGAGTTGAAAAACGTGAGAACTGTGGGAAAATACACTACCTCACTGCAAAGTAGCATCTTAAAAGAAGTCATGCTTTCTGTATTGGCCCACAATTACAGCTGATCAGAAACGCTAACCATTGGAAAGTATTATCCAGCTCTTTGGAATACTCTCTTGAAACTCATGCAGGAAAGAATTAACAGCTAATATGATAAAAAACCATGCATTGGGTACTAACAAGAAATTTACTCAAGACGGTATTTCAAATCCTTGTCCCTTGTTTTCTCACCTGTAGAAGAGAACATAAGCTTCTGCATTTTGAACTGTTGATTCGGTGACTTCTGTGACACTCTGATCGTCAAACTCATACCATCGATTATTTAAGTTGTTCCGGCAATAAGCTATATAATGTCCATCTAAATTCAAGAACAGTTAAGATAATTTTTTGTCAAAGTACTGTAAGGCAATCCGAAACTAAAACATATTAACACAACTATTTGATTCCACCCCAGTTGCATAATATGGATCCAGAAAGAGAATATATACTATATATACTTACTGATGGCAGTTCCATGGTGACAGATTACTGATAAGAGATCATACATCACTATTTGAGTTGGACTGTCTTTGGCAAGAAAAGGTTGAAGATCAAGTCCTTCCAAGGGAAAGGATACATGAGTCCCAATTTTTGTGGAAAACATAAGGTCATGCCTGAATCTTTTGAGATGAATGCACAATATCTATAAAGAAGAGTAGACACTCATTCAAAAACTGATGCTTCACAACTTAATACTAATATAAAAGGCAAGCATTTTACTACTGCTACCTTGTTATTAAATTTATTGCGTTCTGTCCTGCCTTCTCATTTTTTAATTTTTTTTTACAAAAAAGGGATGTTCCGTGGGCCACTTTACAAAATACTACCAAAGATTTGTGTTTAGTTCGGTGAATAAGGATATTTTCCTGCACAGATGTACACTTTTGTAGAAAAACCTCCCCATGTAACTGGTTATAATGGAAGATTATGGGTTGTATCCAATGCCACCTATGTGGAAGCAGAATGAACTTCTGCTTGCACTATGGAACTTCACCTTCCTCTCCTCTCCCACGCAGCCTACTACATGCCTTCAAAATCTGCTGGATGGTTGATGGACGCTCTGGAGCAGATTTTTGGGAGCACGGAGGCAGCCGCAGATACTTTGAGTGCCATGCAGTTGCGTCCATGTGCCTGAAGCACTGATATGCACTTGTGCAATGGGCTAGAGGATGCTCCAGATCTGGGTACATGATGCAGGGGGGTGGGGGAGGGAGAGTACAGGAAAGCCCATTGTACAAGTGGATATCTGATCACACGTAATCAGCTTTTAGCATTCTGTGTAGGTGCATTGCCATTTTTAATATCTTCATCTGAGTAAGTGTGCAAATGTGACAAGATAAAAGCATCTTTCGGGAAGCCAGAATGCAGCTTTCACACTATATTCACAACTATCTATTATGGAAAAACAACACTATTATTTAAAAAAATGGAATACCTCAGGAAAGTGTTGAACTTTGCAGAATTTTACTCCATTTCTTAACCTAAAGCAAATTTAGTAAAGTTGTAAAAAAGTATCCAATGCAAACATTTAAAATAATGACATTTTAAATACTGTACAATACCCTGGATATTTCAAAATTGCTAACTAGAAAAAGGGCTATCATCTTCAAAAGAAATCACAAGGTTGGAAGTGATCAGAAATTAATTAGATCTTATTTTCACAGACACAAGGCATAAGTCATAGGTATGATCTATTTGCACATCGTAAGCAATCATTCCTTCTTGGCAATCGATGTAGTCAGCATATATCAGAAAGGCAATGTGGATCTCCTGTTTATTAATACAAAAAACATGCAGCAAATGCACACTCAGAGGAACATTAAGCATAGCTGTGGAAGGAGAAGACACAGCATGCCCTCAACTAGCCTCTTTGAGGGGTACTCAAGTTTTACTCAGAGTAGACATACTGAAACTTATGACTAGGTTAGATCCATTAATTTTAAAGGTCTCATTTGAGTAAAACTTTATACTGAGAAAAAATGGGGAGGACATTGTATTTGACTGCAGGCCCATAATCAATGACACCAATCCTCTGAACATATTGGAGAAAAGAACAAAACGCCTGTCATTTTTTTGCTAGTATTAATTTAAAAAACACGAATTAGCCCCTTGTAGAAGCCAAAGGTACTGTCACTTACGCAAGGAGGGAACTTGCCAAATTCTGCCATTTTCTCCCAGCTCAGTGGCAGTCCCCCAACACTGCCTTGAAAGGTATTCAAGAGGGTCCCCTGATTCTCATGAGCAACCTCTTATTTTCCTTATTTCTTCATTAAATTTCGATACTGCCTTTTATCCAAGGATCACAGGGTAGTTTACAATATTAAAAGCCCCACGCTGGGCAAATGATTCCTCCACTGCAAGGGGTTGGACTAGATGACCCTCATGATCCCTGCCAATTCTACAATTCTACAATTCTATCTTTGCTTCTGTTTGCAGCCTTTTGCCATATATTTGGTGCTGCACCAGTGTCCCTACAACCCTCATGAGCCTTGGGCCTCTTTCTGTATAGTTCAAAGCATCTGTGCACTTATGGACACAGGGAGATGCTGTATGCCAGGCATGTCCAACTAGTGGGGTGTGATCTACGATCCAATATAAAAACTGGTAGTGATCTACCACCCAGGGATGGGTGCAGGGTGGGCGGACGATGCCGATCCTGCCTTCTCTCCCCCCCCCCCCGGCTCCCTCCACCCCTGCGCAGGCGATGCTGTTGCTGGTCCTGATCCCGCCTTCCCTCATCAGAGACCTCCCTCCTCTCCCACCCAGCATCTCTTTCTCTCTCTCTCTCTCTCTCTCTCTCTCTCTCTCTCTCTCTCTCTCTCCTCAAACCAGTTGGGCTGCGGAGCTCTTTCATACCCGGCTTTGGAACAGTTGTCTTTCTGTCTATTGAGGAGCATGCTGTACTCCAGCTGCCTTGGGCCCGCGATCGACCCAGATCAACCTTCAGGTGCCTTCTAAAAGTTCTTTATCTCCTTGACATCTGATCAGCAGGCAGATGTCCTGTACACCCTGTCAAAATCCTTGTGCGAGGTGTGCAGAAGTGATGGGAAAGGGAGAGGCAACTTTTCCTGCACTCTGCCTTTACTTCCAAAATGCCTTTTCCCACTTCCATCTTTCTGAAAAGAAAGAGGTACTTTGGATACTCAGGCTGTGTTTTGTAGGCAAAGGCAATGGAGACTTTCGCTGCAAAACAAGATTTGGGGGAAGTGGGAGGAAGGGGAAGTCCCACTGTATCTGCTGCTGCAATTCTGGATCTCATCCAACAGCTTTTAAAATAACCACATATATCAAATTATAAGAATTTAAGATCAGGCCACTTACTTTTTACACTTTTCACAACTGTACATATTGTCACCTGCAGACATTGCGGGAAGGAAAGCATAACCATTATTCTAAAAACATATTCCCACCACAGCCTGCACTAAGCTTTTCTGATTTTGCAAGGCACTAAGTATTCAAGACATTCTAGCATCAGGAATACATGCACTACATGGACTTTCACTGACTAGATATCTGCCCAGATAGCTTAAAAATGTTTTTGTTAATAAATTGTAAGATTGGGCCATAGGAAGCTGCATTATAGTGAGTCTAACTACTGATCCATCAAGGTCTGTACTAGAAAGGCAGACCCTCCCCTAACCCTACTTGAAGATGCTAGGGATTAAATCAGGGATTTTCTGCATTCAAAGCAGATGTCCTACCAATGAGCCACAGCCCTTCCCATCAATGAAAATGAGTTTATTTTAAATTAAAGGGATAAAATTTATACACTGGCTAATTTGAACCTTTGCTCTGTTGAATATATTGTCAACTGATGGTTCCACAACAGTGTAAAAGGGAACCTTTTCTAGACCTTTTAAATGTGAAAATAGGTACAAAAAGTAAGAGGTATGGTGGTCATATTTAGTAAGACATGTGAAAAATATGAATTTCTTACCTTTCAGTTCATCTCTAGCAAAAAAGGCAGCAAGACAATCTTGTAAGGTTACTGTTGGACCCCAAAACCAGCTAGGAACACATGAGACAACAAACCTGAAACATCATTGACAAAAAAACAGCAAATGTTCTGCCAGTACAGCAGAAACATCAGTTTAAAATGTTCAAGCAATGCAAAGAAACAAACCTTTTGAAGTATTCCATGAAAAAGGCTATCCAGCCCTGAGGAGCATATGCTTCACCGCAAGAGCCTGCCTTGATAAGAGAGGTCTGATGACTTGCCGAATGCAGCTTAGCAAGGTCTTCTTTGCCTGGAATAGGCAATGACAAGTCCTGGAAAGTCTCCAGAGTCACTGACACCTATTGCCAAACCAAAGGGAAGATGATTAGGCCACCACCACCTTCTTTTTAATTGACCCAATAAAATTCTATATTTTAAATTATCAGCATTAAATTCCACTTGTGGCTAATTACAGTGCTTTGCTCCAATAATACCACTAGATGGCAAACTACAGGCAATTACAGGTATCCTACAACCTTCACATATATAACTTGTGCACATTCAGTTTTACCTACTTGGCAATTAAAAAAAAAACTTTAAAAGGGAGCGGACTTCCAGGAAAAAAGACTTTGGCATTCCCATTCATAACCCAATGTGTTTTGAGTATACACAATTTTGGTTTTAGGCACTATGCCTGGAATGTAACCCCAAAGTAAGTCGAGAGTTGCCTGGATGCATCCACTGTAAAGTGCTACAGTACTATGTGAACATGAAAATTAACAGTAGCTGTTTGGAACTAAACTAAGCTGAAAAAGCTATTAAGAACAGGAAACAGACCAGCCTAAAACTATGAGGAAGTCCGAACTAGAATAATCCAGGAACTGTTTGCATATTTCAAGTGGATGAATAAATATATTCATGCTTCATTTTTAACAACTTCTTTTACCATATAAGGGAAGAAAACTTACACAAGTACTAACAGTGTATATAGCAACATTTATTTTATCTCTTCACTTACCCGGTCACATGTTAGACATTGTACTGAACTTATGATAGTCCCATCAAATATGTCAGAAATAACACTTCTGAATTTTTTGTGTTTCTTCTTTTTGGGGGAACATATGGTTGGAACTAAAAAGAAAAAGAAAAGAAAATGAAAATCAGGACAGAGTTGAAGTACAATAACTTTTTATTCTACTCTTCTTCTGGTCTCTGTGGCACAATGGGTCAGTGAATCTGGCTGTTAACCAGAAGGTTGGTGGTTCAAGCCCACCCAGGGATGGCTGTGGGCAGGATTCATGCATTGCAGAGGGTTGGAATAGATGACCCTTGGGGCCCCTTCTAACTCTACAATTCTATGATTCTAAGAATACCAGACCTATAGTTAATTCTCCCTTTCTATTTCTATTTTGGAGAACTCCACTACCAAACATTCAGAAAAATAACTTTAAAAGCAGAAGACATCTGAAGGCAGCCCTGTTTAGGGAATATTTTAATGTTTGACGGACTACTGTATTTTAATATTTTGTTGGAAGCCGCCCAGCGTGGCTGGGGAAACCCAACCAGATGGGCGGGGTATAAATGATAAATTTATTTGTTGTTGTATTATTTTTAATAAACAGTGAGCCAAAAAGCAAATCCACTTTATTACAAATCATTGCTTATTGAGCTGGCTAGGGTAGCAGATTCTTTAATATAATTCTTCAAGGGGAGATGGCAGTGTTCACACAAAACATACATTAGGTACATTTCACATTAACATGGGGTCTTTGGCACAAGACCTCACTGCTCCCATGCTACAAATCTGCATGGCAGATGGTGATAAGAACACAGCCAACTCTTTGACTATACAAAATGCAACTTCTAGACAGGGCTGTCCCACAAAAATTATATCTAATAAGGAAATCTGGTATAAACAACAAATGACTTAAGGGTTCTATTATGATTTCTGCAAGCCTTCTGGCTTTGAACAAACCACTGGATCTTTCAGATTTGATGGGAGACAAAGGCCTTGCCTTGTACATGCAGCAAAATATGATAGCAGAATGGACTGCACTACTTCAGACTGCAGGTTGGAGATAAACCTTTTTAAGTGTTCCTCCATGTAAACACACCCTGAAAGTAGAAAACTAACAGATTCAGGGAAAAGATTCAGACCTAGCCCTCTCCTGCTGTGCTAGTTTTCTATTTACATGGACACTTAAAATAAATTCAGACTGTGATTCTGCACCTGCAGCCTGAACTGGCACAGTCCATTCTATCACCTCAGCCCTCTGCCACTAAATTCTCACCTCATTCTGCTGCATATACAGACCCAGGCAAAGACAGCCTCACATGCAGTGTCCACAGCACAATGTGGCTCAATCCCTACTACTATGTGTGTGTCAGAAGAAGAAAACTCCTGTGTGTCAGGCAATGAAGATGTAAATGTGCGAAAGCATCTTATGAAACAAAATAAAAGACAGTTTAAATACAAACTAGAAGAGAGTTTTCTTAACTAGCTTTTAAAAGAACTGGCTACATGAAAGTATGAAAAAGAAACAAAGCAGATGAAGGAATAAAATGTGACTGGAAAACAATAGGATATTTTAAGCTGCTCTGACAAATTTGCCAAAATGATGCAACTCCCCAGAGTCATGCAGTAAATAAACAGAGGCTTTGGTGCTGGTGTTTGGTCCCTAGACAGAAATCTTGTGCTTGCCATTTATGTTATTGTCTTAGCATTTTGTTGATGGAATGACATACCCAATGCCCTCAAAATAGCATGGGGCATGGGAACAAATAAAGAGTTCTTAATGTCCAGTCTCACTGCTGGCAGCCACCAGACCACAGTGTAATACTGAAAGACCAAAATTCATTTCCAATATGAATTGATGAAAGGGGGTGGGTGAATCAAGCAACTTAATGTTGTTATTTTAATCATTTAAAAGTGTTAGGACCAATACAGGAGAAAAGCACCAAGTAACATCAGGGAATGCTATACCTTTTTTGTTCAAGGGTGCCAGTCCAGACCAGAAAGTACCTGATTTGGGAGGGCTGGTTGATAAACGTGCATTCCCCCCATCTTTTGAAGAAAAACTTTGTGGCATAGACACATCATTCATATGGACATCATTGATATAGTCTGTAAAACACATTTTAGCCAAATAAGTATTACAAAATTAAAATGAACCAAGAGGATGGAGTTAAAAATTAACTAACTGCCCAGAGTCCTATTTGTTATTAAGTTTAAGAAGCAGAGTCACAATGCCCTTCAAAAGAAAAAGAAAAAAACCTGGAATCATGGGCAGGGTAGAAAATGAACAAAGGAAGAATGGAAAAGGATGTGAACCAAAACTGCCACAATGGAAAAATTAAGCAAATGAAAAATTAGAAGTTGCAAAGGAAAATAGAGCAGGGACTAGTGAAGGAAGAGGGACACTATGGAAAGATTGTTTAGAAACTACAAAAAGTGTGTATTTTGCCACATCCAAGACATCATTCAGCTCAAATGTTTTACCCCATACAGACAAGAGGAGCAGCTTTCATACTGGCTAAAATGTCTAGCGTCAACCAGGTATTTCAGCAATATTGCCATGGGGTCATGACACTCTTTAATCTTAACTTAGAGAAAATGCATAGCTTCTGCTGTGAAAAAGGCACATACATGTAAGTTTGCAATTTCAGTTTGCAAAGAAAAGCTCATCTCATTGAACAACTTTCCATTTCTGCCAACGTGGGGGTAGAAACTGTCAAGTAAATGAACAAACACTCATTTCCCTAATACACAAATGATCACATACACACACCACTCCATTCCAGCCCCTTCTCATGGCAAGTGGTTTACTTCACTCTTAAAGTGCACTTATCCTTAAACTGAAACAACCATGTTGCTATCACTCGACAGAGAAACGTGAGAAAGCAGTGAAAGCACATGCCACTCCTGGAACAGAGCTGGAAGCAACTTCTTCCAACCACTGTGGTCAACTAGGAACTGTTCTGGAAGCCCAAGAGTACCTTTAACCAGCTTTGGCTGGTATACTAGCTGCAGTATCTGGATAGCGTGGTGACTGCAGCCCCTGCACTGGTAACTTCAAGACTGCATTACTGCAATGTGCTCTATACGGGTCTGCCCTTGGGAAGAGCTACCGAGTGCAGAATGAAGCAGCTAATATCCCAACCCAAACACTGAGCTCCAGTTCAAAATTTTGTCATTTTATGCAAACACCAGACACATTTTATTAATTTTACCTGGAGGAGTGCTGTTAGTTCCTCTGTGTTACAGAGGCCCAACTGCTCTCAACCAAAGTCAAGCACTTAAGTGTCTTCAGCAGGCACCCTTGCTTTTAACTTTCAGGCACCTCCTAAAGACTTTGCTACGCCGACAGGCCTATGCTGTTGTTTATTATTATTTTTTTAGTAGGCAATAATTTTAATCATTGTTCTGCACTGCTTTCAACGTTTTTAATGTTCTTATATTTCCGTACACCAACCTGATATTTTAGCAGAAGGCAGTACAGAAACACTTGCATAAATAAATAAGGGAAAACCAGAGTAACTATCATTTGCTTTTGTTGCTGGTAGAATTCAGACAAGTGCCTCCCCAAAGTCTTGTACTATCTGTTCTATTACAGAGTGACAGAACTTGGCCGTTTTAATATAAAATTGTGGCAACCCATCCTAATAACAGCTGATCATACAAAATCAAATGGTTTATATCCACTGCTGCCAAGTCAACAACAAATTCAAAAATATTCTATCCTGTAAGAGCTACAAACGAGATCAAAATCAGTAAAATAACATTGTAGCATGACACAGGAGTAAGGTGGAATTCAATCTTGTAACAGATGTGACCAAAATATTACCCAACACTTTTTCTAATTAATAGCCATACAATCACCTGAGTATCTGCTGTGTATTTGCACCTTCACTGTTTCCTGATTGTTCAAAAATTCAGCCGTTTCAAAGAAATTGTATATGTCTTTTTCTACGTCTTCCACAGAGCTTGCTTTGTTCATCTTGGTACACAAGGATTTCTCTTTCTGATTGTCTTTGGATGCATTTTCATCATCCTGAATTAACATTGTGTCCTCTGCTTGGTCCTCTGCCACAGATTTTGACCAAGCCTCATTTTCTACCTTATCAGTATTATTGCATGATTGAAACTCTACATCCGATTGACTCTTCTCTTCTTCCATGCTCTCTTCATTTGCTGGGATACTATCCTCTACTGCAATAACAGGTTCTTTTAACTCTTCATGTAGTAAATCCATCAAACAACGCAAAAATTCCTGTGCATCCTGAAATTTAAAATGGTAGGTACAGCATTGTGCTTTATTCAGATGAGTACTCCAATGGTGCTAGCCATTCAATAATGCTAAAAACAACTTTCAATCAGCTCTTTGGGTTTACAGCAGTGATTCCAAATCCCACAAACTCCGGATTACTTGAAAACTGCTGATGGTCTTGGCAGACCAGTTATTGATTTTTCTGCCTGTTGTAGCAAATGTAATGCATTATTCTACATGCTGTATTACTTTTATTTTTATTGCTGCTGCTGCTTCTTCTTATATTTTATTTTATTACAAAATAAAAGCTCCTAGTTCCCTATTGTGGTCTGTAACTGGATTTAATCTGTTCTAAATTTTCACATTACACTTTATGGGTTGCATCCAATGCTGCACCTGCAGAATTCTGCTTGTGCAATGAGACTTCCTGTTCCTCTCTCCACATAGCTCCAAAGTCTGCTCTGGAAACTCCTCTGGAGAAGATTCTGAGGGTGTGTGATGGGCAGCAGGGGAGATGAGGGGAAATTCCATTGCTCATGCAGACGTCTGCTGCAGTAGCAGAACAGCGATGTTGGATATGACTGTGTAATTTTGGACCTAGGCAGAATTTTATCAACTACTCTTATTCATAAATCAAGAAGGGGAAAAAACAGCATGGATTATAAACATCATCTAGCAGCTAGCCAAGAACCCGAAGTGAAATGTATTATTTTACCTGCAATTTCCATTTCTTTGAACCTTGCAACTTTACTAAATAAAATTTTCCTGTAGTATGTATAGAGGAAACCTTAAGAAAAGCTTACCTGCTGAGAATAGCCTCGAAATGTTGGATTAACTGTTTTAATTCCTTGAAACAAATTTGTGGGGACAACTGCTCCAGGTCTGGAAGAGAAAAATATTTAAGTGCATTTACAACTTTTCAAATGGTTGAAATGTTTCTGTTTACTAGTACAGTATTCAAATTGCAATAGTTGTTAAACCAACAAATCAAAATGTCAAGAGGTTTCTAAAACTGCCTTTGGATACAAAATCTGAATTTCATCTCTCAGCATCCTATGGCATTATAGGCCTATTCTCACCTTTCTTGATTCTGATTCTGGGTACACTGTTTGGGGTAGTATTGATGTCTCAATATGCCTTTCATGCATCATGAAATATTCATTTCATGCATCCTTTCTTATTCCTTTCACACAAGACTGTACTCATTGATGTGTACATCTAATTCTGTACCATACACATAACTTAAGAACAATCTAAGATAGACACAAAATCTTCCTTGCTTGCCACAGTCTTTTATATTTTGCGTCAAACTATACCAAAGTAAACAATAAGAATTCTGTCAAGGAAATTGTGAGTTTCAATTAGAGGCATCTTTTTAGTCACTGCTGAAAGCTGTGTGGGGCACTAGATGTACCTTGTCTAACTTCATCAGATCAATTCTTATTTTATTATACAAGAGCTGCCTAAAATTCTACAACCCAGGTAATCCATAATCTTTATGGATATTTATTGTTTCAATAGGTGATGCCCAAAACTAAAAACAGAAAAAAATTACAATGCACTCAAATTACAACCCATTTCAAACAGAGATCCTACATTATTCAATAACTCAGCCAAATTCATACGAACATGCTAATTGCTTACAGTAGGCCTTCCATTCAGGCGCTTGATTAATGTTATATTATCGTAATTATAATTATTGTAGGATAATTTACATGTCATAAACCACTATGGAACTGAATAAGCATATGTAAGATTGTCATTGGGAAGATGACTCCAAGTGTGTGCACATTATGAAAAATACAGATCTACTTCATATGTTTTCTGCTAAACAATCATTGAAACTCTAAGATTTTATGTAGTTCAATTACAAAATATTCTACTGAAAATATATTTGTGAGAAGCTGATTTAGAAAAATTATGCCAGTACAGAAGTAGCACAATACCTGCTTTTATGCCAGAGTTCTGTCATCAGTTTGTAATAACTTCTGCAGATGGCTGGTTTCTTATCAGTACGAGCTAAACTCCCACAGTCAAGGAAAAACTGGGTTAATGGTGGGCTGGCAAGAAAGGGAAAAAGACAATTAGTTTTTTGAGACTGTGCTAATTTTGCCAATATTACTTCAACCCCAGTTATATGGTACAGCTCTGCCCCTTTCTAGATAAGCTCCATTTTTCTAGTAAGAGACCCTTTGATTCCTTGATAGCGCTGATACCATCTTGCACCTTCAGCATCTGATTGCAACAGTAACATATCTGTTTAATATTATATTAATAAAATGAGATGCAGTGTAACAAAATGACCACACCGCTTCTACACCAATAAATATTGAAGAAAAAATAAAAGCCTTTTCTAAACTTTTGGTATTAATCCTTCTCTTTACATTCATATCATCAAGAAACTGGATACACTTGAGTTAGCACAGAAAATCAGTGAAAACAGGAAAAGAGTCCTGCACTTCATAGACTAGTTAAATAACTATGAGACGATCTATAAAGTGAAAACTCATATTAATTTAACTTATGAGTTTGGGGGCCTTATGAAAGGGCATATGATCAGGACGTGCCTCCTGCAAGTTCTATAGGCCATACAACTCACATAGTAGTATCTATGCTGTAACCTCTACCCTACACAGCTTCTTGCTGTTCTGGAATTTCTAACAACTGAAAAGCACACTGCCCTACAAAGAGGACTGTTTTTCTTACCAATTTGAAAGAGCTTGTAAAGCTGCATTCATGTAACAAGTGTTTCCAATATTTTTCAAGCCTGTCAGACCTGCAAATAATGAAAAACTGCTAAGCAAGCAAAAAAAAAGGTTACAATATGTGTAGTAGGGAGTTTCTCACAGAGATTTAAAAGCAACATTTAACCTGTATATATACATAGTAGCTCAGAACTCAATGAGAGATATCCAAAATACTAAGGCATACTAAGGCATACTAAGCTAGATCTATTGAAATCAACAGACACAAGCCAATTAATTTCAGTGGGTCTACTCTGGGTATGGCTTATTTGGCTATCACCCAATGAGACAACATCTGTGAAATTCAACTTCTACTCACTGCTCTTATAAATTGAATAAAAGTGTCTGCTCATTTCTCCTCACATTTTTATCTTGTCTTTAAGTTATATCACTGGCCGCAGTCACCACAGATCTAAACAAATTCTTGCATTCCCTCCAAGACCCTTAAAAGGTAAAGGGACCCCTGACCATTAGGTCCAGTCGCGGACGACTCTGGGGTTGCAGCGCTCATCTCGCTTTATTGGCCGAGGGAGCCGGCATACAGCTTCTGGGTCATGTGGCCAGCATGACTAAGCCACTTTTGGCAAACCAGAGCAGCGCACGGAACGCCGTTTACCTTCCCGCCAGAGCAGTACCTATTTATCTACTTGTACTTCGTGCTTTCGAACTGCTAGGTTGGCAGGAGCTGGGACCAAGCAACGGGAACTCACCCCGTCACGGGGATTCGAACCACCGACCTTCTGATCAGCAAGCCCTAGGCTCAGTGGTTTAACCCACAGCGCCACCTGCGTCTCTCCAAGACCTTTAGAAATGTCCAATTTCTCTCTCAACCCAGCTCCCTAGATGTCCAGCTGAACACCTACATTTCAACAGACAAAGCTTATTATCCAAATAGGTAACTAATTAGGGTCAGAAAACTGAGATGTAGGGGTAGATGGGACCTATAAAATAATTGTGTGAAAGAAGAACATAAAAGCACACATGAAACCACTGATGAGATAAAATTTCATTGAAATTATGAATATGGTACTAACAATTTGTGTCAACTAACAATATTTTGGTGAACTTTTCAGTTATATTACCTCTTGCCTTGAATTCATCCTCTTCATCTACTTGTACATCAAGGTCATCAAATGTTGCAATTAGAGGAATTTTCAGTGTAGGGATACTAGGTAACCTAATATCCTTTGGGAAAGATCAAGATACAAAGCATGAGAAGCCTTGTGTTGTTCCTGCAAATCTTACTTTTCTTTGTGTATCGTTTAAAATCAGTCTATGAACAATATTTATATCAAGTTCTAAAGCATGTTTTACATGCAAAGCCAAGAGTTTACTGACATGTATATGCCAAAACTTTTTGAAATAACTTATCCAAGAGCATAGGTTTCTTATAGTAAGATAAGAAATATGAATGTTCCGAGGGCTAGTTGCTGAGATCACAAGTGGGGAGGGTGCTGATAAGCTCAGGTCCTGCTCAAGGGCTATAGCCATCCGGTTGACCACTGCAGTAGCACTTAATGAAAGCAACCATATTCAATTTTTCAATTTTACTTTAAAAATTAATAGTTATTATGAATGTCAGTATATTAAGGACATATTTTCATAATTCTTAAATGAAGTTTCCCAGCTGAGCTCGAGTTCCATTTCTCAAGGTAGCGCTCAATGCTTTATGGCAAAGCACTTTCAAAACTCAGGGGAATTTCAAAAGCAATTTGTACTGTGTTCAATTTTTAAAAAAGTCAGAAATCCCACTGGGTATGAGCTGTGCCTAGAGCATGCTTGAAGTGGCTCGTTGGATCCCCACGAGTGATGCAACTGACCACTTTATGAGTGATCGTAAAGTATTAAAATATGCACATATTACACTATTAGTTTTCAAAATTAAAACACAGTAACAGTGTAATCCTATAAATGTTTACGCAAAAGTAAATCCCACAATTCAAAAGATCTTACTCCCTAGCAAACACACATAGGACTGAACCCTAATAAGCATTTATATAGCACTCTGAAGTTTTTGAACCTCTTGAATATAGATTCTAAAATTAATTAAGCCTTTGGCATGGCTCACATGATGTGATAAGCCAAACCACAAACAAAGCTTGGCTACAGCTAGTGGTTGATGAAGAGAGAGCTTAACTATGGAACTGAGTTTGGACAACACAATAAGACTAAGCCAAACTTTGCTTAAATCAATACAGGAGCAAAATGGGACTGTAGAAGAGCAAAGTGGTTACAAACTGCTCTGCAAAAGCCTGCATGCTTGTGTAGTTGCAGTAAACCATATTTGGCTTACACTGCCATGCAAACCGTGTAAAATCATCAAGAATTTAGGACTCTAAAGATGCTAAAGCAAAATTGCTGTACTACAAGCTTTGTTAATAGCTTCCTTAAACACTATTTAAATAATCTATTGAATGTTTATGTGTAGAAGACTAAAAACCTGACTTCTTAATTGAAACATCTTATAAACCATACATAAACAGCAAAGAAATCAATTTAAAATCCCGTATAAAATCCCAGATAGTGAACTTGCCTAATTACCTGTATGATGTGAGACAGTCGAACATTTTGCATTGAAGAATGAGACTTCAGTTTTCTATCAAGAAACACTTCTTTGCTACATGCATAACACCAGACACGTAATGTGGTAAGGTTAACCGTTAGACAGTGATTTGTTTCCTAGAAAACAAATGCAGCTACTAAATCTTTTTAATACAGTAAGACCAACTGTGAAGGAATTGGGTCTTGCTTGTATGGACTGTTGCATTTTACTTGTATGGAAATGCGTATCTTTCTAGGCTTGGTTTAAACTGTTTGCACAGACTATTATAGGAATAACTAGCTACATCCTGACATTCTAAACTTAGGGCAATGAGAACTCCATTGTATACATGAGAGGCTGCACATCCATCACCTGCTGGCAGGAAAATAAAAAGCTCTAAACTGCTTTGAAACTGTAACCCAAAGGGGGGGGCTTATGATTAAGGAGGGGAGTTTATATATAGGAATACACAGCTGAGAAGTGCTGGCACCTGGAAAAAATGGAGTGAGGGCACAGAAGAGACAAAATATATTTCTAGGTGGGCAAGAAAGAAAAATAACAGCAATAACAGCAATTCAGGTATGGAGCAGGGGGGAGCTCATCCCCCGTCCCCCGTGCTGCCTATGCAACTGGGAGGCAAGGAGTTCAAGGTGGAACTCCACATGATACAGAAAAAGTAAAAAGTGTTTCCTGGGCTCCATGGAGACCACTTCAGCTCTTAACAGCAGAACGGTAAAAGAATGTGGTTGTGCTAGTTCTTCACGTTAAAGGTGTTTTGCAACTGCATGCTTCCTTTCCATTTCAACTTTCTTCCTTAAAATGAAACCCAAATACATTTGGGAAATACATTTCACTTAGAACAATGCCTTTGGCTTTTTATTCACAAACCAAATAGTATCCACTACTATTTTCAACAAAAATTATGAACAAAAACATTATTTTAAACTCCAAAACTTGGATATAGTTGCTATTTGCCCTGATATAAAATACTAGCTGTTGCATCACATTTTCCTACACCAACTGCCAATAAATGTAAAAATAAGGTTATCATGAACAATACAGTTAAATGCTGGAATCTAAATTATGTATTCAGCCATTAAAGGTTCTGCTTATTAAACATGACATCATTGTTCATATTTGCCGAAATTAAGCAATTGTTTATTTTAAATTAAATCTAACTTCCCTGTTTATCAACCATCCATATAAGTAATCTCTGCACACCAGAAAGATTCAAAAGTTAAAGATGAGTTAACTTGTCAAAACGCTTAAGTATTTTTACATACATACCTCTGAATGTATGGTACTGTGATCTATATGAGATTCTCCACAACCAACATATGAGCATCTATTCTGTCAAACAAAACAGAATCATTAACAAAATGCAAAATACAGTAATGTAGTTGGCACATAATTCAGTTCTCAGCAGGAGCAATTCACAGTATGATACAAATGGGGCGGCACTTTATATTATCAGCTCAAGAGTAATTATCCCACATCACCAAGAATGCTTCTTCTAAAACTTAGGGCACTGGAACATCGCCAAAAGCAGCTTTTGATGAGGCATGATGAGTTGCTGTTGAAACTATTAATGTAAAAAGGTACACAAAAGGGCTCCCTAGATTGGATTCAATCGACATAGTAATTCAGTATCAAAACTCTACATGACGTTAATAATTCTACAGTGCAACCTTTCCAGCTAATTTCAATTCCCAGGTAAACATCTTTTACTGAGACTTGCATAAATTATTACCCATAGTTAAAGCTGCAAGAAATACAATTCAGAGCTGTAATGCTAAGTGTGCCAATGCTGTTAATAAGTGTTGCAGAGGTAACCACTGCTGGACTGCAGCCTAAAGTAACTTCAATTCAAATGGAAAGCTAAGAATTTGGAAGCAGAGTAAGACATTTAAACGCACAAACTGAAGCAACTTTTCCTTTATAATAGTGGTTTTCAATCAGTGTGCCATGGCACCCTGGGGTGCCTTGAATGGTCAGGGGTACCGCAGGCAACACTAGCCTCTGTCCCTCTTTCCTCTGATGCCCTCTTGCATCTCTGCCTCCCAAAGGCTTGCACAGTTGTTTGTTGCAGCAGCCCTGGCTACAAGCTCCCCAAGCGAATGGTGCCTCTGGGGCTGGCCAGGGGGTGCTTCCCAGGCCCCAGTGGGGCAGTGGGAAGAGGCACCTCTCTTCTGGGGGATGGCAGCTCAGAGACCAGGGATGGCTGCTGCAGCTGCCCAGAGGACTCCCAAGGAGAGCGGAGAAGAGAGAAGGCTGAGGAACACTCCACAAGGTGTTCAAAAAAGGGTGAGGGGCTGCTGGCTCTTCAGGTAAGGGGTGACGTAATGGGGCTCCTGAGCCCCAAGGGGTGCAGCAGAAATAATGTAGTTGGTCAAGGGAGCTGTGGACCCAAAAAGGTTCAAAACCTCTGCTTTATAAGAATGAAGTGTTGCATCCAATGCTGTCACTCAGCTGTTGGTAAGGCTTCCCTTAGTGGAACAGGGAAGAAAGCTATTTTCACACACATGCTGCCTCTCCCAAACCTCCTCTGAAGGGTTCCCCAACTCTTAGGAACAGATTTAGTCGGGGTGGGAGGCTGCATGGAGGAGGATAAATCACTAAAAACTGCTTCTTCCCATTCTGCTGATGAAGGCTTACTGTCAGCTGAGTGGTGACATTAGATTCAACCAAAAACAAAAATTAGATATTGTGCAGCATATCTAGTCAATAATGTAGCAACTGTAGCTATTTATCCTTCACATAATGCCTTAAATAAGGTTAAATAAGATGCTTATTGCAACAGCTAGAACACCGTTAAGATGGATTGTATAACCTACATTATGAAACCTTTATTATTATGCAGACCACAGAGCTCTAAAGGTTTTCAGTGCAAGAAAGTCTAGAATTACAAGAGCTAGTGCAATGGCATGTATCACTTTCTCAAGCCCTTAGAAATCATTTTCATTCAATTTGGTGGATCTACAAGTAGTTCAAACATGAAAATGTACATAATTATGGCAATGCTTTGTAGATTACAAAAACAGTGAACACGATTAGTAATTAGGCATTTTAAAATAAATTCAGCACACCAGAAATCAACAGCAAGCAGTAGGTTGCTGGGGCTCCTTTCTGAATCTAAAGAAAAGCATCCACACAAAAGGCGGGGACGGTGTCCAGTGACTTAAGTGGCACTTCTTATGCAGGGACAACTACAGAGTTTAATGATTATATGGCAGAAAGCTGGCAACTAACTTATAGCATACCAAACATTTATGATTAGAATTCTTTCTAAAGTGAAAATAGCCGGTGAGCTTTTACCAAGAACATTTATTTATTTGTTAAGTGTTTGCCAGTTTTTTCACCTATCACTCCCATTTTGTCAGCCAACTGCATTCTCCAAAAAGGGATTTTATTTTAACAAAACAGCATTTTTATTTAACAAAATGCAAAATATTATATACAGTGTCCCAGCCAAAATTATCTTTGAAACATGTTTTTCTCAAAAGGGCATGCATGGAGGTTGTTTAGCATACTTGCTCAATTATGGTATTCAGTGTGAACTGAAAGTTTAGGGTAGAATTGAAATCCAACATGGGGTTCTGCGGCCTGAACACTGGACTTGTACTCACAATTGCTGAGTTCGAAGCACAGCCCAAATATAGTTTCAAAGGTGGCCTTTGTTAAGGGAACAACCTATAACTCACAAGGACACACTTGAAGAATCCACTCCACAAACACAGTTCCCACTACAATCCAGCCAAGCCTAGTGGCAGGTGAATACTGCTCTCACCATTGAATTATCAGTTTTAAACTTAAGGTTCTATTTAAAAACCTCTTTCCTGTTGCATATAATAAATGGAATTTCATCTTACCTCTAAGCATGCCCAAAGATTTGGTCCCTTCACTTTACAGTCCTGGCAAGTGCCCTATTAAAAGCAGAGAGTGATGTGGTTAGTTAATAAAATTAGTCAGAGAGGAGCAAAAGGGCAAAAAGCCCTATTCTCATATTATAAAGTCTAAATATTTATCTGTTCATTACTTAAGAGAATCTGCAATTTTTAAATGTTTACTCACACAAAAATTCTGTTTCTACAAAATCAGCTGCTGTTCCACATCTTTGGTGCCACTGATACAGGTTACTCTCTATGACCCCTGCTCTATAGCCATATAAAAAGGACTATAGAAAGCATGCTCAAAAGTAAACACAACTAAGTTAGTTGGGACCTAGTCACAGGAAAGTGTGTAGGACTACAATTTAAAAATAGAATGTTTAAGCCTGTATTACATGTCTCCCTATCTTAAACTTTTTATCTGTCTGTTTTGTACCACAGAAAAACTTTAATAAAAATTAATTAATTTAAAAAAAAACATTTTTAGCAACTGCTTCAAAATCCCATGTCCACTTAGGCACATAAATATATGATACCTAAACTCCTACCTAAATAGATTAGCTTAAAAGGCTTCTTCCTGTGGTCATTCATTTAATGATTATGCTAGCCACCCTGGGATCCTTTTAGAGGAAGGCAGGATATAATAAAATATTATTAATAAAACAAGCATGCTGCCTGTTGTAACACCTAGCACTAAAATGTATTGCACAATTCAAGGCAAAGATCATTAACTCAAAAATAAGTCCATGTTAATCCATCAAGGAATGTACTCAGCAGAAACTCACATGTGACTTGTGTATTAAGTCTTCCTTGGTTATTTCACCAACAGACTCCAAATGTGAACAATCATTGCTTAGTGCTGACATTTTAATAGTGGTCTCTTCCAAATTCAGGTTGTATCTACATCTTGAGAGGGAAAACATAGTGATTGTACTGTGAGACATCTGTGCAACTGATAGCATGCAAAAAGGCTTTAGTAAAGGCGAAACCACATCATTACAACTTATGCTAACATTAAAAAATGAATGTGAAATAACAAAACAAAATACAGTGGTACCTTGGTTTACGAACTTAATACGTTCCGGAAGTCTGTTCTTAAACCGAAACCATTCTTAAACCGAAGCACGCTTCCTCTAATGAGGCCTCCCGCCGCTGGTGCCCTTCCACCGTTTGGATTCCGTTCTTAGACCGAGGTAAATTTCTCAAACCAGGACACTTTCTGGTTTTGCGGAGTTTGTAAACCAAATCGTTCTTAAACCGGACTGTTCTTAAACTGAGGTACCACTGTATTGAGGGAAGTGGTACTGGTGGTATCCAGATTACAGATAAGAACATAAGAAAAGCCTGCTGAGTCAGGCCATTGGCTCATCTAGTCCAGCATCCTGCTCTCACAGTGGCTAACAAGACCTGAGTGTAGGTCCTATTCTAATTTACACTAAAACCAATAGGTGGTATCCAAGTCGTGTTCCTCCAATGAAGGGAGGCATCCAACAGTGGAATGGGGTGGGAGGCAATTTTTGGTAATTCATTTTATCCCAAACAGCCTTTGGTGTGACTGTTACAATCTAATCCAGAAACTCTCCTAACCCTCTGGAGCAGATTGGGGGGATGGAAAAGGCAGAATCACTCAAAATTGCCTCTGCTGACAGATATATTCTGACAGTAGAGGGAGACCAATTGGATACAACCCAGTTCAATCCCTGCTTCCCTAAATAGACCAAAGGATTATTTCATAACTTCCTGCTATACACCATGGCATCTAATATAATTCTGAAAGACATGTTTAATGATGCAAAGGCTGATATTAAAAATTCATTTGAAACAGGATGTCACATTGTGAGGGGTATCGTAAAAGGTGCTGAGTTAACCAGTGTATATTTAATAGATTTAAACATCCAAATGCCAAATAATTACAGAAGCTAGTTTTCAAATCATTTGAGTAAACAGCAAATATTTGTTATTTCTTTAACAAAGGAAAAAATGGCGAAGGAGATTGCAACCCAATCTAAATAATTTAGTGAGCAGAAAGATCAGGTATCAAAAGGAAATTTGACAACTTGCATCCTGAGAACCATAAGAGCTTTGCCCCCTCAAATTATTTGCTACTTACTAGAAATAAACTTTATTTAGACTGCTGTATGACAACAATAATGTTACGTGAAGCCTCCCAACAATTGTAATTTATTATTTTCATCATATAAACATGATCTACCCAGGATATAAAACAGACAATGTAGAGCATAAATTATTGTAGTTATGGTCTTGATACATAATTTCTCTCTTCCAAACTTACAATGATAAAGATGTATAATTTTTTTGTATGTTTACAATGGGTTGCAAACATATACCCTTGACACAGAAACTATTATCAATAATGGTCTCTTTTACTTCATAATATTGTTGTTTCTGGATTATTCTTAACATTCTATGAAGGTGTCTTTGTCTCTTGGCAATTTCACAAACTCAGAGATATTCAACTCCTAATTACTATTAAAATGCTAACCGTGTGTTATGTTTAACACCCAATAACCCAACTGTTGTTCTCTTGACATTTTTGGACTAATAGAATATATCATTTCATCTTTTCCAAATATATGTCCTCTTAATGAGAGAGAGAGAGCGCGCACATATGCATTCAGTTTTTTGTGTATCATTTTCATATTTTAAAAAGATATATCCATTGTATTCAGCAGTAATTCCAATGCACAGTATGTTCAGAGGTGTTCATAAGGGATGATTTCATTATCTCATATTAATATTCCTTTTGTTTTACAAAACTGCAGTTAAAAACTCAGAAGAAAAACTAGGAAAGATCAACTATAATTTATTTCCTTCTTGAGGACATTTATCCAAGCTGATTTCTTCCTACTCTCTTTCTCAAAAAAGAGCTCACTCATATAAAATAAACAGAGTTTGCATTAAATTCTACAAATGCCACAATAACAACAATATTTATTCCAAGTGCTTATGTATATAACATTAAGAGGAAACAGAAGTTTCTTAAATACAATCTGTTTCATGCTGTCTGAGTCCTCCCTTTGCATCCTTTAAGAATATTAAAAGAAAGAATTGGCTGTCCCGCAGCATATTCTGCAGATTGATCTTTTTGCAGCAGAACTGCTGTCCCTGCACTACTGCAAACTGCAGTGGAGTTTGTCAACCATGCTTTCACTCTATGATGCTCTGCAGCACAGAATAGATGTCCCAATTATTTATTAAATGCAGCATCTGAACTATAAGGTCTGGTACAGTATGATATATGAGAAAAAGTATCACTCCTTTCTCTTTTCCTCTCCTCCCCACCCCAACACAAACACACATTTTCTTAATGGCCCTTAAATAGTAATGTCACATTTTTCCTAATTTGCCCCTTCTTCCAGATTACAATGTTTCCTAGGGCATAGCAGCACATATTATGTCAAGACTGCCTAGCTTTATAAAAAGAGAACGGAAGCCTGGATTTTGCTTTTGTTTTTAAGTTTTGCTCCAACAACGTATCTATTTTAAGGCACGCCTGCACTTTTGAGCTTCACAAATCAAACATCACATAGCAACATGATAACCCTTAAAAAGAAAGCTACTTATATCTGGATCTAACACACAGGCATAGCTTTTATTCACTTTCCAAGGTGGGAGAAATACCTGGGTGCTGGTTAGTTTGGAAGTCACTTTCTGTGACCTGGAAGCCCCTTTCTCCCTTACTACAGCTATACAGGGTTAGAGGGGTCATTCATAGAATTGTAGAGTTGGAAGGGACCCCAAGGGTCATCTAGTACAACCCTCTGCAATACAGGAATCTCAACTTGAGCATCCATGACAGATGCCCATCCAAGCTCTGCTTAAAAACCTCCAAGGAAGGACAGTCCACCATCTCTTGTGGGAGTCTGTTCCACTGTCAAACAGGCTTGTGCTGTCGGAAAGTTCTTCCTGATGTTTAGTCAAAATCTCCTTGTAACTTGAAGCCATTAGTTCAAGCCCTACCCTCAGGGGCAGGAGAAAACAAACTTTTTCCATCTTCCGTGTGCTGGCCTTTTAGATATTTGAAGATGGCTATCAGACATCCTCTGGCTAACATACAAAATTCCTTTCACTGTTCCTCATAAGGCTTTACTTCCACACCCTCAATCACCTTAGCCACCCTCCTCTGCACACATTCCAGCATGTCAACATCCTTCTTAAATTGTGGTGCCCAGAACGGGACACAATATTCTTGACCGAGGGAGAACAGAGAAGGACTATGACTTCCCTGGATCAAGACACTATGCTTCTGTTGATACAGCCTAGGATATCATTGGCATTTTGTTCTCGAAAGGACCCCTCTGTACATGCTCATGCGCCATTTCTTCATTTTCACTTCCTTAAGATCCAAGACTTATTTCAGACTCAAAACCTCCTGGCACTGGAAAAAAATAATCCAGGACCAATCCTTGGCTTACAGCTAAGGAGTGTGCAGGTGTGTGATGTTAATAAAAAAATCGAGGCTACAGAAAGAAAGAAAGAAAGAGGGATGGGGAATCAACATATCTCGAAAATGGGACTTCAGTTCTCCACCACCTCCAACAGGGGTGGAAGCATCGATAAACCGACGGAGAGGCCCCAGTCCTCAAGACTGCAACCCTATACGCTTTTACCTCAGGTGAAATAAACCCCACGCAACCGAATGGGGTTTACTTCTTCAGGCAGGTTAAAAGACCTGGTTCTTCCGCGAAAGCAGCCCCGGCGGATGGATACCCTCCAGGCCAACTTGCGAGGCCGCTTTCCTCGCATCCCAACGCCAATTCCCGCCCTCCCGCTTCATTATAACGGCCCTGCGCCCTCGCCCTTTTCTCCTCACCTGCCTCCCACACGGCCAACCTCGCCAAGAGATGGAGGTCCAAGAGAGGCAGGCGGCTCCGCCGCCTTCCGCTTCTTTCCGCCTCTCTCTCTCTCACTGGGCCGCAGCCTTCCGCACCGCTCCAAGCCGGGCTGTCACTCGCAATGGGCCCCGTACCAAGATGGCAGCGCTCGCTTTCACTGGTGTGGAGAGATGGCTGAGAGGAGGAGAAAAAGGAGGAGCGATGTTGCCCTAAACAAAGAGAGCGGCGGTCGACTCACCTTCTTTTGCGCGTGCGCGCCTTCAAGAACACGCTGTTCGTTAAAGGTGGGTGGGGAAATAGGGACCATAGAGATAAGAAGGGAAGAGAAAGGGATGAGTGGGTTTTTGCGGTGGGAAGTGGACGTTCCGAACTGCTTTGTCCTTTTGAATGTTGTGGAGAAAATTCGAACAGGGCTTGACGCCTGAGGTGTGGCGAAAACACGTGGTTCTGTTTAGGCAAAGATTTGTGGGGAAGGTGCGTCCTTCTTTCTTCGTGTTTTTTTTCTTCCCATTGACCTCGGAAAGAGGTTGCTGCCCGTTTTCCTTCTCGGCAAACTAATGGGCCATAGACGTAAAAAAAAATCTAATATTAATTCTCTTCCCACACCGCACACACAAAATTGTTATAGGTGTGTGGGTGCTAAATGCCTGAGCTTAGTGATTGTTATAATTTTATTAAGTTTAGAGGTGCTAGAACCGGGAAATAGCGTGACTTATGTGTGTTTAAGATCATAGAATCATAGAATCATAGAATCATAGAGTTGGAAGAGACCACAAGGGTCATCGAGTCCAACCCCCTGCCAAGCAGGAAACACCATCAGAGCACTCCTGACATATGGTTGTCAAGCCTCTGCTTAAAGACCTCCAAAGAAGGAGACTCCACCACACTCCTTGGCAGCAAATTCCACTGTCGAACAGCTCTTACTGTCAGGAAGTTCTTCCTAATGTCATTCATGTGTGCATTTGACCTGTGTGCTAGACACTTCTAATCATTTAATGAGCATTTATGCTGGGCAAATTTCCTAAGTTGTTTATTAGATACTTCTTAATCCTAGGAAATCAATAGGAGTTGAAAGGTAATGGAGTCATCCTAATTTCCTTTGCAGTGATGGCCTGGGGATAAATGAGCCATTAGCACTTTGGCCAGTTTTTTAAAAAAAGGCAGAGGCAAGGAAAGCTTAAGAGGAACAGTGTGATGCAAGCAGACAGAAGCGAGTTATGGGTCAGAGAGCACAGCTTCTTGCTCTTGGGCTGCAAGGATGCAGTCCAGAGAGGAACAGAAACCTCTTGGGGAGGAATGCTGTGGACTCCTCCATGTAGAATTTAGGTTGCATATATAAACAATATAAAGACACCACTGTGTCCTCTGTGCCTCATTATTCCAAAGGACCCTGGTTTGCACGCTTGGTACCCCTGGAATCTCGCAACGCTCAGAGATTGAGGTGGCGTATAACAACATTTAAAAGTGCACAGCAGCTGCATGCATGTCGATGGATGGAGAGTGTGAGGCTCTAGCCCATTTGGGCTGGGGTAAAGTCATAAGGTATTCCAAATTGATTTTCCCTTGAGATATGTATCACATTGAACTGCGTTGGGCTTACCTCTGAGGAGACACATATAGGATTTAAAAGAATTGCCCTTTTTCTGTAAGCAGGATTTTTATTTTTTGCTAGAAATTAAAACCAGCCTTAGGTGCTGGTTCATTTCCACAGCTTTTTAAATCCTGAAGAGTGACAAAAATGCCAACTGCTTCTAGGAGATAATGGAGAAATCTAGAAATTTATAATTGCAGTA